>NW_027514433.1:365144-730288 GCF_048772815.1 Callospermophilus lateralis
GAGGAATACATATGTTCTGAAGCAGGAAGTGATTGAATGTGTTACAAATTTCTTTAAATTTGTGAACTTGTGGATGAAATGTATATTCTATAATGTATAAAAACTGCAGAAATAGTAATGTACCAGTGTTTAATAAAAATGAACGTCAAAATACACATCATGTTCCATAGGAATCTACTTGCATTGATGTTAAAGTGGGTCAGCTACTGTAAAAATATAAGGATTTGTTTGCACCATTCACTGAAGTAACTTTTTAGTACTAGAAAACAAATATGTATTTCAGGTGGATGAATATTTTTAAAATAATCTTATGAAAAGTTTAATATAAAACCACATACATGAACAAGAATGAATTTAGGGAGTGTATAATAGGACACATATATTTTATATTTTGAAAAATCTAGAGAATATATATATATATATATATATATATATATATATATATATATATACACACACACACACAAAACACACACAGAGACATTAAATAGTAGCAATATATATGCCAATTAAAATTCATTGTGAAATATATATCATCCACAGATCCAAAATATTAATTTTACTGAACATGGATTTATGTATAATGTTTTTCAACTAAGAAGCTCACTCATAGTCTGAATTTTCAGTTCCAAAAGCATTAATGAGGAGTGATCTCTTCTCACACTTTGTATCTGCCAAGTTAGCCACCTCTCAAGAATATACGTGTGATACCAGGTAGGATTCTATATGTGCATATAAAAATACATGTGCTGAATAGGCTACAGAAAAATGGAGACAGGAATTCACATGTGTTAACTTTAAAAACACATGCAGAACTATTTCAACAAAAAATTGACAAGATTTATAACTCCTACCCTATATCATGCAAAAGGCAAACCAACTATCCACCATGCCTCCTCTGAAGTGCTAGTATTTCTATTCTGTTTGGGTTACTTTTCTCCATCATATTAGAATTAGTAGTCAGAGTCTAGTAGGGTATGGGTTAGTGTCAAAGATTCAGCATTTCAAATGGAAAATTGAACAATGAATCCAATGTGTATGTAAATATGTGCTACACAAAATTATTCCCACTCTCATCCAGAACAATGCCTTGACAATTCCTTCACCCCGAGTAAGACACAATTAGAGGAGAAGATTTAGAAAATCTGTGAATAAATATGTTAAATGGAATATGCTCAGGAGCTCACAACCTTTGAAGTGGTAGAGTAGTTTCCAAAAGTATGGGACAGGGAAAAACTCCACAAACATGGAGGTCTGCTGGCCTAGAGACTTCTAGAGAAACTGCCTGTGAGTTTGGGCACTTGAAAAATATGTTGTTGTCAGGAGCTTTAGCTTCCTTTCTAGGGAGACCATAAAAGCTTGGTCTGGATCTATGAGACCTGGAGGACATGGTTTCTTATTTCCCAATGTACATGAGGCAGCAGTGCTGAATTCTCTTTTTAGGTAAACTGTGGCCACTGGAGGATAAATGTGTGCCAGTGTGCACTGTGAAGCCATATGGTCATCTTCCATTTTCGTGGTGTTTCTTCCTGCTGCACTGGGTGTTTGGTGTTTGCTTCACGAAATACAAAGAGTTCAACTGGGTCACAGTGCAAGAGGAAGTTCTGTCATGTATGGTGGGTCAGGTTTTGCAGGAGGATCCAAGAACTAGGATCCTATCCCACATATCTTGCCCCCTTGACCATAGCACCCTGATTCTGAACAATGTCCTGAAACCTCTCTAAATAACAACTTGCCTTTACATGGAAGGTTCTGCTGGCTGCTCCATGTCAGTCACAAGGCATTTGAAGCCAATGGAAGATACACATGGCCCCACCACAGATGTTTTATCACATACCTGCCCACCACTGCTCTAACCTACTACTCAACAGAGTCCAACTTACTGGCATCTCTGTTCTACACCATTTACATGAAACCCAGTCAATCAAGGCACTGTCTGGTATATTCATGATCAGCAACAGGACATCGAAAGGTTTTCCAGTGCCACCTGGTGATGGGAAATTCAAAAATTTCATGGTATTTATCTAGCCATTTTTCAAGGATGAAGTTGGAGGCACTGTGAGTTTCAATTCTTTCAGGAACCATTAAATGGTTAGGAAGCTCATTTCAATGAAATCTCTGGAGAACACTCACAGGTAAGGCTTCCCAAAGAGTGGCCAAAAGATCATATGATGTTATGCCCATTTAGGTCTAAAATGTGAGGTCCATATGAGTTTTGACTCTCAACTATGGGTGCCAAGTCTTTCAGAATAAAATTTGTGGTATCCTGGCTGAGAGGCTCAGTGCTCTGTGGAAAGCCACCCTGGGCCTAGAACTCAGTTTCCAAGGGCAACACTCATGCCTGGCTTCCTAAAATCTCAACACTATTTATGGCAATACTTCTCTGAGGTCAGTTCCAGAACTCAGACTCTAAGGGAGTCACACCAGAGTTCAAGAACATGTGGACCAAGTCATCTCTTCCAACCGCCACCCAAATGACCACAATTTAAACCAAAACACTCCAAAGTGGCGCTCATCTTCTTCCATATAGACACTCACAATAACCTATGGCTGGAGTTTTTCATGAGGGGCACACCCCAAGACCGTGTCCAAAATAAGCTCTCTTGCACCTAATTTGCCTAAATTCAGGGTGGCCTGGACACTCTTCTTGTGAACCAGGAGAGATTAAGTAGGCCTCCCGTTAATACTGCTCCGCTTCTTCAATTTGAGGCCAAATGACTGTGGGGTTTGGATTCTTTATGTGAATTGGAGTCTTGAGAAAACCCAAGCAAATATGGGCTAGCCTCTGCAGGGCTTTGAAGAACTCATTTGACCCAAAGGATCCCTAATCTGACTTGATGGAGGTCAGGAAAGTTACAGAGGAAGGCGAGAGACTTCATCCACAAGGACTGCTCTTTTGGCCATTTTGTTTTTGGATGTAAACATGGGATCTTTCTTTAGATCCATCAGGAGCTGAGAATCTAAGTCACAGCCTCACACAGGGTAAATAGGCTGATTCAGACACATCCTTTCCAAAGCAATTAAGCAAAGAGCCACAGGTAATGCCCATTCATTTCCATTTGAAAACTGTTTTCTTCAGGCTTCAAAAAGTGGTGGACTGAGGAAAAGACCTTCCTGACATTCAGGGCAACAGAAGAATAGGTAAACAAAAGGCCCCAAGCAGGGTTTCTCCACTGAGACTTTCCTGGTCACACTGATATCTGAGTTTTCTGAGATGCTCACCATTCCCTTCAGTACATGGTCATGTCACAGAGCTTCGAGGTTGTACATATCTTAAACAGAAAACCATGAACCTATTCTGGAGAGTGGCCAGAATTCAGGAATAAAACAGGAACTAAGGAAGATAGCAGGTGTTGCACATCAATAAGGCAAGCTGCAGTCCATTCATAAATAGGGCAGGATGAATGCTGTGAAGCTTTCTACTAGACAGGACATATTCATTGATACATTCTCTTTTCTAATGTCTACAACCACGGACACAGTGGGATACACAGACATAGAAATTCTCGCCTTGTCAAACGACTTACAAGAAACAGTTCACTCCAAACAAAACAAACTGCCTTTCATACCTATTCTCAGAATATGAGACAAAACCACAAACCCACACCCACACAACAAAGGCACCTCCTTTTTCCAAGTAGGTCTGTGACTATCCGGAGTGTCCTCTGACTGGTGGGCCTTACTATGTTCCCTGGAAATAGCCTGTTCTGTCTCAAATCTGGTCTTTTTTGGCCAACTCTGTGAAGTTGTCAGGAGCCAGCGGTGAGCCACTGCCTGCTTTCTCAGGAAAGGCCCCTCTTCATAGCTTTCCTTGCATTTGGCCATCCTTACATCAGTAGGTCCCAAGAAAGACTGAGTCTGTCCTTGGTATATCAAAATAAGTTTGACCACTGGGACTGGGACTGGGACTGGCTCTGGGTGCCTGGCTTCCTGGATTCCAAGTTCAGAGAGTTCCATCACGAAGGAAGTTAGGTGTGGTCACTTTCTTTTGGAACTGAATGAGGTCACTGCCTTGGCAACAACTTTGTCCTAACAGTTGCTTCCAAGGTTACCATGAGAAGGAGGCTGCTCCTACTTCCTGTGACACTTTCACAGGTCAGAGTGGTATGTCAACCATAGGCATGCAGGAGCAGCTCTCAACACATGCCTGCTTTGGTCCACCTTCTCTACATTAAGAAGAGAGTGGCTGATTCAGACACATCCCTTCATCCTGAGCAGGTTGTTTGCCATGGAAGACTTTTGCTCTCTCAGGTCCTTCGTACTTGCCTGCATCTTCTCCAGGGATCATTTCTGCGTGGACCTTTGAGGTTTTCAGCAGGTGGAAGATCCTCTATAATTCTGTATTTTAATACCAATTCTGTCCCTGCTCTTCTGTAAAATTAGATTGAGAGAACAGTGTATGGTTAGGATTAATAACAGGTTCGATTTGGTTTAGAAAGGAAACTACACTGTTGAGCAAACAGGGTCCTACAGTTAGCAATAATATGAGGATTTTTAATGGACCGGCCATGGCAGATAAAAGCGTAGTTAATCAGGTCTATGTGAACCAAGACTCAAACCTCCCTTTTGGGGCCTCTGTCTCTCTTTGACGCCCTTCAAGTCGTTTTCTTAATTTACTCATAGATTCTTTTACAACTCCAGTATTGTCGGCATAAAAACAACATTCTTCCCTCAATGCAAGCAAAAAGGCACCTATCTCTCATAAAGAGGAGGTCCAACACTCGCCTGCTTTGTAAAACAACTTCAGAAAGAGAGAGGTTAAAATTCCTGTAAAGCTGTGATGTTGGTTTTTAATGTCTTTAAACTTTGGCATATTTCTGCTTCTAATTGTGTCTTTGTTGTGTCTCATGGACTAGCCCACCCCTTCAGCAACTATTATTTATAATAGGATGGCTAAAGTGAGGGATACAGGTTCCCAGTGGAACCGGGTTGTATGCCCCCTATTTGATCTTTAAATGAACCTAAGTCATGATAGAGAACTCTGGAAAACATCTGCATCATTACATAATTAATCACATATATTGACCATTTTATGAAAACATAAATAATGTTAAAGTGTATAGAATTATACTGTTGTAGGGACGGACAAGGAAAGGGACCTAAGATAGCACCAAACACAGGAAAACAGTCTTATTTGGTTGCTTCCGGATTTAGAGGGCATTGCTTCTGTTGTAATCAATTAATCCCCTGAACCCCAAGTTTCGGTAGTTTTAGAATTTGTACCCAACATGTAAGGGAAGTGGCTCAGAAGTTCACAGTCTGTAGAAATTCACAGAAATCAGTTTTTGTTTCGGTTTTTGTTCCTCTCTTCTGGGCAAGTTAACTTTTCAAAGACACCTTGGAAAGGGAGAGCTTTTTTGTCTCTTTTTTTTCTCCCTGCCAGCTGTCACCATGAAGCCCAATTGGTAACTTTTTTATCTTAGAAATCTAGCCATCTCTGTGAAGCCCCAGCTCAAGGCCAGAGGCCTTGTTCACATATTTTGTGAAAATCTAGTAAGGCGGTGTCAAGCTAAGGGGTGGTGAATTTTCCAGCCAGTGGCCAAGTAGAACAGGGAAACACGAAAAGTGGAAGTTTATCTACATTGAACTCTTTCAGAGGGACTCTTTTGCTGAAAGACCTAATGTAAGCCTCGGTGAAGACTTCTGGAGAAGGTTATTTAAGACATATCTATGGACCTGGTACAGAGGGGGAAGATGGGGAAGGCGAGGCTGAGAGCAGCTCCGTGGATCTGAGAATGAGGAAGATGAGATGTAAAAGAATAATGGAAAAGGGGTTTGGGATTTTCCTAGAACAAAACTTGAGCAGTAGAACAGGTAGAGCAGAGGTGAAGATGGGAGTGAGTATTCCAAAAAGCCTGTGAGGGACTTTAAATTCTTAGTAACCTGTTTTCAGTGATGACAAAGCAACTTTAAAGGCTATTTTTATTACATCTTGGATAGGGGTCTGAGGGCTCTTCTCAGCTGGTTTGAGCTTTGGTTTAGCTTCTCAGAGGACTTGGTGGGACCTAGTGCAGGCACAGACAGAAAAAGAGAGGAGTGAGTGAGTGGAGGGGTACCTCGGTACCTGCTACCTCAGCAAGGGGGCAATGGTCTGAGAACTGGCGGAGGTTTGGGTTTTTGATATAGTAATTGGAGGGAAGAAATCAGGTTGCTGAGGTGGGAGTGACAGCAGAGAGTCTAGAGCAGAAGGCTGAGGGTGAGGAACTATTGGAGAAGCATAGTACAGGATGTGAGTGAAGGAGGGAAAAGGATTCCACATAGGGGAATTTTCCCCTTTTGAGCACTTGCCAAAGTTAAAAATGTCACGCAGAATTTGAGCATCTAGAGAACCCTCTGGGGGCCATAGTTTTTGGTTGTCTAATTGGTTATATGGCCAATGCTGTGTACTGAATTTGATGAGGAGTTTGGGTTCCACCAGGCAGCCCTGGTATGCTCACATCCCCATGAATTACACAAGAAGTTGGCTTTCCCCCCACACAGCCATGGCTGTTTGTGGCTTTGATAGTCCTCCGGGCATATATAGTAATCTAGGCTAACCAACCTGAATCTGGCTCGCGTTTCCGTGCATCCATAATGTTTGTTTCAATTATCTATGGTATGGAAGGCATTTAATGGAACTTTAGTGGGATCCTCTTCATTGGGGTTATCTCAATAGGAAAGACCTATACCAAGCTGAAAAATGTCTGGGTGGAGAGATAGCCACCAGGTCCCTAAGGGGGCTGTATGCGAGATAGACCATACTTCTTGTCTAGTAGGATTTCAGATCAGCCTTCACTGCTGAACAGGCTGATGAGGGTTAGGAGTACTGGTGGCCAAGGGGAGAGTCTATAGTCTTGTCCACATAGCGAATATGCAATTTGAAATGGTTACCAGTTTTTTCCAGTTTCCAACCAGAGTCTGGACACAGCGAAGGCTTGAGATGAGAGGCATGGATCCAAAAAGTGATTCTGTCTACTTTTATGGCTGTAGGTGTTATAAGTAGCACCTGGTATGTTCCTTTCCAGCGGGGTTCTAGGGATAACACCTGATGTTGTCTTATGTTGAAGAAGTCTCTTACTTGATATTGATGTGGAATCCCCTCGTCCCCAGGTTGGTAGGCAGTGGCCAGCTGTTTCCACAGTTATCACTGAGTTCTTTCAATGGCTTTAAGTCTGTCAAGCAAGGGGTGTGGAAGGGATTGTTAGGCCTTAGAGTTGGGGATTAGGTCCCTTACTGGATGATGGGCATCATAGAGAATTTCATAGGGGGTGACGTTACACAAAGAAACTGAGGGAGTATTTCTCGCATGAAACAGTGCATAAGGCAGGAGCATAGTCCAATCTTTTATGCCGGTCTCTAAGCTTAATTTTGTTAAGGTCTCTTTAATGGTTCTATTTATTTTTTCTACCTCTGCTGAGCTCTGGGGAATATAAGCATAATGTAACTTACAATTAATCCACACCTGACTTACCTGGGCCATGAACACAAGTCCATTATTAGACCCTATTATCTTAGACAGACCGTATCTTGGAAAAATATCTTCCAGGATCTTCTTGAGAACCATTTGCGCCGTTTTTTTTTTTTTGTTTTTTTTTTTTCTGTGTGTGTGTGTGTGTGTGTGTGTGTGTGTGTGTGTGTGTAAGGCTTCAATCCATCCTGAGAATGTATCCACAAAGACTAGGAGATATTTAAGTCCATACCTTGCTGGCTTAATTTCAGTAATGTCCACTTCCCAGAATTGTCCTGGTCTGGTTCCTCGTAGGTGCTTTCGTCTAAGAAACTTGGAAGGGTAAGCATTAAACAATTGACTGACCCGACAGGCTTTTGTTACCAGTTCAATTATTTCCTTTCGCTGTGAGTCAGTTAGTGGAAAACTCTGTTCTTAATCCTACAGGAATGCCTGCAGTTTCTTTGAACCAAGGTGAGTGAGTTGATGTACATTTTTAACGTAGTGTAGGGCTTTCTGTAATTGCAGGCTGAGCTCAGTAAAGTTGAGGCGTTCAATGTCAGTGTCCTTAGATGTTATCTAAAACTTCCTGGTACTTAGGGGTCCATTGGAATTGGGCATCTCCCTTTAACAGCGGGTATAAAGGAGCAGCTAAGGACTCAAACCCATTTATCCATAACCTGCAAAACCCAGCAATCCCAAGAAACTCTTAGTTGTCTGCTGTAAGATGGGGTTGGTATCTGCTCAATTGTTTGTTTTCTGGGCTCAGTGAGCCATCGTTTACCGCCCCTAAGGAAATAGTCGAGGAAGATTACTTCTTGCTGGCAAATTGGGCAATTTTGGCCGAAGCTCTATACCCGAGTTGAGCAAGCTCGGATAATAGTGCTTGGGTCCCAGTTCACAGTTTTCCTTGGTGTTGGATGCCAGTAGCAGGTGATCCACATATTGAAGCTGGGTGACTTCGGGGTGTGTAGTTCAGAAATTGTTGAGATCTCTGTGAAGGGCTTCATCAAAGAGAGTGGGGGAGTTTTTGAACCCCTCTGCGAGTCTAGTCCAAGTTAGTTGACTAGACTTTCCGGTTTCTGGGTCTACCCACCCAAAAGCAAACAGCAACTGACTATCTTTATGCAGAGGCAAGCAAAAGAAAGCTTGTTTTAAGTCCAGAACAGTATACCATTTCTGCTCAGGGTTCAGAGTGCAAAGCAGATTGAACAGATTAGGTACCGTGGGGTGAATGTCCTGCACTCTGTTGTTGATCTCTCTTAGGTCTTTAACAGGGTGATAGTCCCTGGTTCCTGGCTTTTTCTTCTAATAGCAGGGGAGTGTTCCAGGCCAATTGACAGGGCCTTAGGACCCCTAAGGCCAGATATTTCTGAATATAGGGCCTTATCCCATCTTTAGCTTTTTATGCTTAGAAGATATTATTTGACATTGATTGGGGAGGCTGAGGTTTTTAACTCCACTGTTATTGGAGGTTGTTTCACGGCCAGGCCTAACACAGCAGTTTTTGCCCAGGCATCTCCGTAATCTGTTATCCATTTCTGGGGTAGCTTGCCTGTTTGATCAGTCTTGGGGGGTGTGAAGAGTGGACGTTCATCTTCTACTAATATAGTTAAAGCCGTGACTATAGGAGTTTTTACTGAAGGATTTAGAAATTTCATTTGGGGGCCTTCAGGGTTAAAAGTTATTTTGGCCCAGAGCTTGGTGAGCAGATCTCTGCCCATCAATGGGTGCGGGCATTCTGGGATTACTAGGAAGGAGTGATTGATTTTTCCTTTCCCCAGGTCCATGGTCCTCTTAGTAGTCTAAGCCCGATATTTACTGCCATTAGCCCTTTGAACTACAGACCTTTTATTTGATAGACTGCCCAATGGGGCCTTAAGGGCTGAGTATACTGCTCCTGTATTCACTTCAAAGTTTACTGGGGTCCCCTACACTTCAAATGTTACCCTGAGCTAGGGGAAAGAATCTGAGTCCCAACTTTCTTAGTCATCCCCCAGAGTCAGAATGGCTGGCTGGCGTGTCTGTCTCTTTATAGGGCACTCTTTGGCCCAGTGTCCTTTTTTTTTTACAGTAGGCACATTGATCTGAGGCCAGGGGTGGCCTGTGGCATGGGCCCAGGTATCGCTTCCTGTCACCTTATGTCTTAATTTCTGGCCTCTTTCTTGTTGTGACCAGGATCTTAGTCAATGCCTTAGTCTTTCTTTTGCTTCTATCATCCTCCCTCTGCTCCCTTTCTTTTTCCATGTTTCTCTCTTATAATATACTTTTTCGGCTTCTCTGACTAAATCTCTCTTTTAACTTTTTTTTGTTTTTAATATCCATGGCAGCTTCAACAATTAAGGCCATCGTGACAGATGCCTTTTGATCTGCTGCCTGAGGATCGAAAGGAGTATATCTCTTATATGCCTCCATAATTCTCTCTAGAAACATAGAGGAAGATTCATCAGGCCTATTAATAATTTCTCTTAGCATGGCCAAATTAGTTGGTCACCTAGCGGCCCCTTGGATACCCACTATTAGTGCCTCGCAATAATTGGACAGATGCTCCCTATCTTCAAAGGTGTTGGGGTCCCAGTTGGGTTGGTTAAAGGGGAAGGCAGCTTTTATTATGTTGGGAAGTTGTGTTGGTCGCCCATCAGGTCCGAGGATATTTTTTTCTAGCTTCCAGGAGGTTTTTCTCTCATTCCTCTGTCATGAAGAGAGTCCCTAGGAGTTGTTGGCAGTCATTCCAAGTAGGCAGGTGTGAAAACGTTGGCGAGTTCTCTGAGTTTTTTTAGCCGGGCCAGCTTCCTCCAGGGAAGGAGGCGCTGTGTGTGTCATGGGACAGTCATCTGGAGGGCGCTGGGCCATTCTGGCTTCCTCGAATGGTGGAGAGGCTGAGTCAGCAGCAGGGGAATTACTTACAGGGTTTTGGGGGTTGGGGGACAAGAGCAGAGGATAAGGACGAGTAGAGTCTTGAGACTCAGGGAGAACAGAGGGTGGAGGTTGAGGAACAGAGAGTTTGAGAGATAGAATCATAGGGGAAGGAGTAGGAGTGGGTGCAGGGACAAGGAAAGGCTTCACCCATGGAGGAGGAGATTTGCAGAGGTCCTGACACGTTAAGATATATGGCTCTTGATCTGGATGTCTATGTGGCCCCGGCTGAAAGACAATATCTCAGATTTTTCAAATTAGTGCGAAGTAGAAACATCCTTCTAGAGGCCATCTGACTACAAATGTGGGTTATTCTGAGACACAGAATCTGCCAGGTCTGGTGTTTTAATGAAAAAGAAAGATTCTGAGCCCTTAAGCAGACTTTGGTCCAGTGATTAAGGGTCAGGGACAGAGGCATTGAAGTGCTCTGTCCCATAATGAAATATACACAGACAGTGAAAGCAACAACACACGACACAGACAAGACAAGACAATAAAGACAGGCAATGGACATCCAATACTGAGACCAGGACTGAGTAGCCGGCAAAACCTGATGGGCTGGCAATTCCGAATCTGAAAGAAAATATCACTGAGTCGAGGAGACTATGGTTCCTCGATTTCCCGAGTCCATCCCCCAGGGACATGGCCTGTGGCTCTGTGACATGTGTGTCAGCCACCGTGGGAGAGAGCTCACGCTCTTTACCAATAGCCATTTTGTCAAACCCTATCCTGAATCCTGAAACCAGAAAGAGGGGCCTTATTTACCCCCAGAGCATCCCGTTGGGGGTCTTTCATCTGCAGCTGCCGGATCTCGCTGGGGCCACCAGAAGTAAAGGTCGGGTGAGCATCGATGAAAGAGACCACCAAGAGACTGTCTAATGCAACAGCAAAGGGTTTATTGGGAGTCCGGCATGCAAGGGCTCAGAGCTCGCTTGAATAGAGCAGAGAGCCCTGAGAACAGCTTAAGAAGTGCTTATATATTTTCCTTGGAGAGGGCAGGGAGGGAAGTTTATTGATGGGTAAGGGCGAGTGGGCGGTTTGCATGCAAATGGTTGATGGAGTACATTCTGCAGTTTGGCAGTTGGGGGCAGCACATTCTGGGAACAAGAAGAGCAAACAGTTCTCAAGATTTCAAGAGTGTTTTATTAAGCATACAGAAAAACAGGAAGTGACAAGTACCTATTTTATTAACCTTTCAATATAAGTATGAAAACAGAAATCTAGGTTAGATTTAAAGCCCAGAAGTTCATTTGGCCCTTGATTGGTATACTTAGCTTTGAATTACGTTCCGTAGAGATGTCCCAGAAATATGGATATACAATGACACAGGACCTTGTACCTTCTCAGAGGTCAGTTCCAAAACACAGTCTCTAAGGGGAATCACACCAAAGTTCAAGACAAGATGGACTCAATTATCTCTACCAACCACCACACAAATGACCACAATTAAAACCAAAACACTCCCAAATGGCACTCATCTTCTTCCAAATAGACACTCATCATAACTTCTGGCAGGAGGATTCCATGAGAGGCGCAGCACAAGACAGTGTCCCAAATAATCTCCCTTTCCCCTCATTTGCCAAAAGTCAGAGTGGCCTGGACACCCTTCCTGTGAACCAGGAGTGATCAAATATGCCTGCCATTAATACAGCTCTGTTCTTCAATTTGAGGCCTACTGACGGTGGGGTTTAGATTCTTTATTTGAATTGGATTCATAAGAAAACCCAAGAACCTATGGGCTAGCATCTGCAGGGCTTTGAAGAACTCAATTGACCCAATGGATCCCTTTTCTCACTTGATTGAGGTCAGGAACCTTACAGAGGAATGCGAGAGACTTCATCAACAATGACTGATTTTTTGGCCATTTTGATTTTGGATCCACACATGGGATCTTTCTTTAGATCCATCAGGTGCTGATAATCTAAGTCACAGGCTCACACAGAACCAAGAGGCTGATTCAGACACATCCCTTTACAATGCATTTAAGCAAAGAACCACAGGTGATGCCCATTCATTTCCATTTGAAAACTCTTTTCTTCAGGCTTCACAAAAGCGTGGCCTGAGGCAAAGACCTTCCTGACATTCAGGGCAACAGAACAATAGGTAATCAAAAGGCCCTCCGCAGGGTTTCTACTGAGACTTTCTGGGTCACAGTGATATCTGACTTTTCTGAGATGCTTGCCATTCTCTTCAGCTATCCAGTACATGTCCATGTCACAGTGCTTGGAGGTGGTACATATCGTGGATGCAAATGCATGAACCTATTCTGGAGAGTGGCTAGATTTCAGGAAGAAAACAGGAACTTAGGAAAATAGCAGGTGTTGCCCATCGATAAGGCAAGCCCTAGTGCATTCATAAATTGGGCAGGATGAATGCTGGGAAGCTTTCTACTTGACAGGAAACATCCATTGATGCATTCTCTTTTCTAATGTCTACAAGCACGGACACAGTGGGATACACAGACATAGAAACACTCGCCTTGTGAAACAACTTACTAGAAACAGTTCACTCCAAACCAAACAAACCGACTTTCCTGCCTATTCTCAGAACATGAGACAAAACCACAAACACACATCCACACCCACAAAGGCACCTCCTTCCACAAGTAGGTCTCTCACTCTCCAGAGTATCCTCTTACTGCTGGGCCATACTATGTTCCCCCGATATGGCGTTTCCTGTCTCAGATCTGGTCTCCTTGTCCAACTCTGTGAAGTGGTCAGGAGCCAGCTGTGAGCCACTACCTACTTTTTCAGGAAAGGCCCCTCTTCAGAGAACTCCTGACATTTGGCCATCCTCACATCAGTAGGTACCAAGAAAGACTGACTCTGTCCTTGCTAAATCAAAGCAAGTGAGACACTGGGACTGGGACTGAGACTGACTCTGTGTGCCTGGCTTCCTGGATCCCAAGTTCAGAGAGTTCCATTACCAAGGGATTGAAGTGAGGTCACATCCTTCAGGAACTGAATGAGGTCACTGCCTTGGCAACCACTTTGTCCAAACAGTTGCTTTCAAGCGTACCATGAGAAGGAGGCTTACCCTATTTTCTGTGGCACTTTCACAAATTAGAATGGTATATCAACCATAGGCACCAAGGAACCGCTCTCCACACAGGCCTGATTTGGTCCATCTTCTTTATATTTGGAAGAGAGCCTTTAGTCCAGGGAGCACTGCAGTGAACCTCTGCACTAAAACTATTAGCAAGCACCTGATGGAGGACGCCTCCATAGGTAAGTGGCTCCTTTATAACATCTGATATCTGGTTAAGGGAGCTCTCTTCTGATGACAGAGATGTGGCACGGGGAGGCTCACATATACTTCTGTCCAGGACAGTAACGAGAATCTTTCTGTCCTCTGTTCTGTTCTGTAGGGAATTCCTCTGGAACTGTAGAGAGGTGCCGACGGGCACGCATGCGCTCCTACCCTGGAGCTTTAGCAAGATGTTGCACTCTTCCCCTGTTTCTGTGTTTAGGCACTGGGTTTCTGTTTTTTTGTGTTCTGTGTTCTATTTTTTGGTTTTTTGTTTGTTTGTTTTTGTTCGTTTTGTTGTGTGATTTTGGTGGTAAAAACTTAAGTATATTGGACATGAAAATCAGAAATAAAGAGATTAAGCCTGACACCCCTTTGGACTGTGTTTTAAGGAACTGCAATGAACTTTATCCCCCATTGTAAAGCAGGATGATAGAAGCCCCTAGCTGGCTGCCTGGAGCACACCCATTGCAGAGGGCTATGCCTGCTGGGGACCTAAGAACTGAGTATCTCCCAGGTTAACAAGTGAAACTCCTTTAAAACCCCTTGTCCCTCCAGATAAAGAGAGTCACAACTTTGGCAGAGTCCCCTGTGTTTCTCCTTTGTTAGCCAAGCAATAATACTCCTTTTTTCTTTTTCTCAAAACCCAGTCCTCATTATTAAATTTGTATTAATTGGCTTCAAGGTCAGGAACCAAACTTTAATTTACAAATCTTGTACCCACCCTCCGCCCCTGAACTTTGTGAGAGCTGTCTACTGAAATGTTAGGAGATAGAGCATGCTTGATGTGGAACTGAATCAGAGGAGCTAATCCTGTATGTAAAAGGGGAAACTGAGGGACTCCCAGCAGCTGCCAAAGCCCTGTTGATTCAGGGAATTACCTCCTTCCTTCCCTGCACTGTAAGGATTATGCCACCTCTGTCTTGTTAAAAAAAGAGAAAAAGAAAAAGGTGACACTAAATGCAGTAAAGTCACCATGGAGACACTTTATTTTACATTTCAGGTTGCCCTTCTGTGAAAACATCTGGTCCCCTTGTGGGGACATCTATGGTGCCACTGCTGTAGGAGATTTTTCTCTTATCTGCTCTGGTTTAAAAAGATCTGTCTGACAGCCATAGTCTGGACCTCCTTTCTGTCTGTATTGTGTCTTTGTTTCTGGCCCTTTAAGGCATCTGCAATAATGTGTTGATATTATAAATTGTTTTTGGGGAATGATCTTAGCTGAATGTGTGTCTAAATGATGATGTTTTATTTTAACAATCTGGTAACTGAGTGGGTTTTTGAAGCATTGCACAATCTTGCAGTAAAAAGTCGGGTTTATGTAATTGTTTAGTTTATGATTTCAGATAATTCATGCCAGAGAACTTAAATACTTAGGATGGATAACTGAAGAACTCTACTTCCAAGTTGGCAAGAAACTTCCCAATCATACGGTCTTTTTTTTTTTTTTCACCAATTTTGAATTGGGTAGCCTGGGAAAATGTCACTGTGTGTACCAGTGCATTAATTTGCACATAAATAGTAAATCATAGTATGGTGTCTGTTGACAAAACAAGATGTAAAGATATAAAATTTTGTGAATTGTATCTTAAACTTGTATCATAATTTTCAACATCTGACCCTGAAAATTTTGGTTAAAATGCCTTAGTCCTGAGATGTCTGTTCAGAATAGCAGTTTTTTTGCTGCTCCTTCCAGACCTCAGCCATGACTTATGTTGAAATGCAAATGAAAGAAGCCTGCATGCTTTGTAGGAGAGTGATTTGAGGTCTAAGGGAAAAAAAGGTAAATTGTATGTTATTTACTAATTACTGGCAAGTCATTTTTTCTAGGACTCTTATTTTTTTTCTTAGATACTTTATGTTTTTTGACCTCATGATTTTGAGCATACAGACCTAGGTTAATGTTTTTCTGATCAGTTCTATCTTTGACCAACTGTGGACTTTTTGAAACATTGCAATAAAGATTTCAACTACGAAAAGCTACAAGGCCTTTACTATTATTATGTGTGCACAAATTGTTATGTGTTGTATGTCTATATATACATATGTCCGTATATCATATATATGATACACAAATTAACATATATAAGGAGCGCTCATAAAAAAATAGCGCTCGTAAAAACAAATTTTAAAAAAGTGCATCCAAAGATCTTTAATTCACGTGATTTAAATGTTTCAATTTAAATTGAATAAAGAGATAAAAACAAATGTCTTTAAATTTAAGCTTACAAAGTTTTCTAGGTGTTCAAACATCTAACAAAATATTAACATCTACAAAATGTCTAATATGCCTTGGCTCTAGTACCTTTCCTTCAACATAAAAATGGTTTACACTGTTCAATACATTTCTCTAACTTTTTGATAAAAAAGTAAAGTAAATTTGATATGGGATTACTCATTCATGAGTACTTTTGTTACATATCTGATTGATTTACTAAGATCTGTATTTTATTTAGTAAACTCTGTATAAGATTGTAAAAATCAGTCATGTGTTAATGAGACAAAAATTTCTTAAAACATAAGTTTACCCATAACATTGAGTTTATTAAGATTTATGTTTTCTAGAGCAAGCAACCATAAAAATTAAACAACTGATTAAATAAAAACTGTTATTTTAGAGCACTGTACTGCCATTTCTTTAAAAGCCAAACTTGATTAATGTAGAAACATAAATGTAATTGTTATGCTATTAATGTTTTCATATCTTACAGGTATGCAAGTCTGTAAGGTAGAAACGTTTAAAGAGTATTATATCAAGCTGGTGCTCTGAAGTTGTGTGGTAAAAAATATATTGTGGATTTATTTACCTGGTATCAATAAGATATGTAAATTTTTATGTTACTTTTTACATTGGGGAACAATTTAAATGTATTTTTAAGTTAATTAGAGCCTAATCTTTGTAAAGGTTAAAAACTTTCAGCCTTTCTTTAATTCATGTTTTAAATGTGATATCATATGGTGTTAGCTAATGTTCATGTGACCTCAAACAATTTATTTAAACATTGTCAAATGATATTTAAAAATAAAGATCAGCTTTAGAACTAAAATAGTTAAGATTTATAAAGAGCCCTGCCTTACCTGAGATAAGGCTCTGTGTCCCATCTTACTACATGTGAGAATGACTATGAAACCATTAGGTCAGATAATATTTCTTTAAAGTTATGTTAAAAAGTTTTTTTTTTATTGTCAATATTCCTAGGATCTCAAACAGGGGATATAATGTATAATTCAGCCAAAAAATTCAGGGAAGATATTACACGAACTAAGT
Organism: Callospermophilus lateralis; assembly: GCF_048772815.1. NCBI lineage: Eukaryota > Metazoa > Chordata > Mammalia > Rodentia > Sciuridae > Callospermophilus > Callospermophilus lateralis. Next base: position 382,001 of record NW_027514433.1, read on the forward strand.
ATTTTTACTTTTGTTAATTTTAGTTTGAAATTTTCTTATAAGTGATCTAAAGATTCCCTGTTAGTGTTTTACAAATGTGTTGCTTTAAGAACACAGCATGGGTTTATTCAAGATAATAAGTCATCAACTACAATACAGACAGAATAATACAGATCCCAATTAATAAAAAGGTAATTATAAAGTTATAGACATTAAAGCCCAGTACTCTTAATGTAAGGCTGTTAAAATTTATTTGCTGGATTTTTAAGATTAGGATTTAAAATGAATGTTAAATGAAAAGGGCCAAGAAAACCAATATTTGGCTCTTGTCCTCTGAGTCAGTCTGAATCCAGGGAACAGGGGACTTCTCTAAAGAGCTTTGCAACTCTGAGCCACATAACCTCCTGATCAGGGAGATTAATGAGACCACTGGAGAACAGAAAGTCAATCAGTGCATTTGTTACAAAGAGGAGAGTCATCATAGAAAGGAGACATCCATGATGCTTCTGAGGGAAGTCAAATGGTCAAGCAAGACCTGGACCCACCTAGTGCAAATGGCACTAGCAGAACTGAGAATCTCTTCTCAAGTTTCCCCAGAATTGATTCCCACAAAAGCTCAGCTGACTGTTAACAATAGATAGAAACAAAAGTCAGTTTGACTGCTTCATCTTAAACACTTAGCAAAGACAGTTAAGACCAAAATACAGCCACTCCTGGGCATTTTAAATAATAATAATAATAATAATAAAATTTTAAGGTATGCACTTTATCTTATCCTCCCAAAATAAGTAAGACTGGAGGCTACAAAGAAGGATTCTCACACAGGAATGCCTAATACTTATAAAAAGAGACTATCAAGAAGAGCTGCCACAGGCAGAAGTTTTCAGTTTAAGACCTACAGATATTCCTAACCTACACAGGTAGGCTTGGTGTTTGCTAGTACGATTATCCAGCCCTGAGTAACAGAATTAAAGGTTTCTCTATTAGACGCAGAGGTCATACTAGTAAAAGGATTTTTACAAGATCAGATGACATTAAATTATTAAACTGTGTCTTATTGGGAGGGCCAACTGTAACACTTAAAGTTAAATATTAAGTTGACAGTCCTGATAATTGGGGATATTAAAGACTGGTGAGGGAATTTCTATACAGTGACATGTTCCAGCTGCTGCAACATTTATTCAGTACTCATGGTTTTTGTTTCACTCATAGAAGAATCCATTCACAGATGACTTTACAACCTGTTCTTCCCCAACCTGACTTCAAACCGAACTGACTTCTAAAGGGCAACTCATGTCTCTCAACTGACTTCTAATAGGCAACTCATGTCCCTCACAACGAGCCCACTCACGTCACCCTGTCTCAGGACAGAAGAAGAAAAAATTAGTGATGCCACTCTTTTTACAACAATGGAGAGAAAGATAAATAGACTATCAATATAAATAATTAATTAAGTCAGGTAAAATCAGGGAGATCGGTTTTGGGTGAGTTGTAAAAATTTGGAGACTCTTATCTGAGGGATTAAAATTTCCTCAGTGCTCTTCCCATAATCTATCAAAGATTTGAAAGGGACACAGAGAAAAGGGGGAAATTGTAGACCCAACCTGATCTTTTATTAAAATTGGGAGCCATCATGCCACAAAGCCATGAAAAGATAATTTTGGCTTTACCATAAATTACTTCAAATTCTGAACCTGCGTGGAATGCCTGCCCACGCCTTGAACTCACGCATGCCCAGCTCTCTGACCAGATAGCAGCCCTCTCTGAAACTTTAGTGACACATCATAAATATTTGCCTTCTCTGGCCAGACAACAACCCTCTCTGAGGCTCTAATGGTCCTCATGAATTCTGATGTAGGGACAGCAAAAAAATTGTAAACTACCTTTAATGTGATGTTTATCAGAGTTCTGTTATCTGTAACCCCCCTTTTGTGTAACTTTCTGGGCTATAAAACTGGGCTGTAGGAAAGCTGGGGATGCTGTCTTGTTCCCACCATTTTGGGAGGGAGAGGCAGCACGGCCGGTGGAAATAATAAGCTTAATTTTATTTGATTTTAATTTGAGTCAGTGGTCTTTTCTAGCGTCCTGGTCTAACAGGTAAACACTCCAAAGACGTGGAGCTCTGCCGGCCTAAAGACTTCTTGAGAAACTTCCTCTGAGGTTGGGCACTTGAAATATATGTTGTTGTAAGGAGATTTAGCTTCCTTTCTAGTGACACCATAAAAGCTGGGTCTGCATCTACGTGACCTGGAGGACATGGTTTCTTGTATTCTAATGAACATGAGGCAGCAGTGCTGAATTTTGTATTTGTAGGTAAACTGTGGCCACTTGGTGCTAAGTGTCTCCCCGTGTGAACTGTGAAGCCATTTGGTTATCCTCCACTTTTCGTGGTGTTTCTTGCTGCTGCACTGGGAGTTTGGTATTTGCTTCATGAAATACAACGAGTTCAACTGGGACCCAGTATTGGAGGGAGTTCTGTCACTTGTGGTGACAGAGAATGCACCAACCAGGCTTCTATCTCACAAAGCTTGCCCATTTGTCCATAGAAATCTGACTCTGAACTTTGCCCAGAAACCTCTCCATGTAACAAGAAGGGTCTGCTGGCTGCACCATATCAGTCACAAGCCATTTTGAAGGCAATGGAAAATCCTCCTGGCCACACCACAGATGTATTATCACACACCTGCCCACCACTGCAAAAGGCCCACTACTCAGCAGGGTCCAACTTACTGGCATCTTTGTTCTACACCATTTTCATGAAACCCCGTCAATCATGGCATTCTCTTGTACACTCATGATCAGAAAAAAGACATCCAAAGGTTCTCCAGTGCCACCTGGTTAAGGGAATTTCAAAAATTTTATTGTATTTATTTAGCCATTTTTCATGGATGAAGTTGGAGGCATTGTGGGTTTCAGTTCATTCAGGAACCATTAAATGGTGAGGAAACTCATTTCAATGAAATCTCTGGAGAAATCTCACAGGCAAGTCATCTTATAGAGTTGTCAAAAGGTCACATGAAGCCAGGGACATTGAGGTCTTCAATGTGACGTCCATGGGTGTTCTGACTGTCAACTATGGCTGCCACATCTTTCAGAATAAAATCATGTGATATCTTAGCTGAGATTCCAAGGCTCTGTGGAAAGTCACCCTTCTTTTTTGATCTCAGTTTCCAAGGGGAAATCCAATGCGTGGCCTCCTAAAATCTGAACACAGTTCATGGCAATATTTCTCTGAGATCAGTTCCAGAACTCAGACTCTAAGGGGAATCACACCCGAGTTCAAGCCCAGGTAGACCCTGTCATCACTTCCAAGCACTACACAAATGACCACAATTAAAACCAAAACACTCCCTCAAGGCCCTCATCTTCTTCCATATAGACACTCATCATAACCTGTGGCTGGAGGTTTCCATGAGGGGCTCAGCCCAAGATAGTGTACAAAATAAACTCCCTTGCCCCTAATTTGCCTAAAGTCAGGGTTGCCTGGACACCCTTCCTGAGAACCAGGAGTGATCAAATAAGCCTGCCATAAATACTGCTGTGCTTCTCCAATTTGAGGCCTACTGACTCTCTGGTATAGACTCTTTATGTGAATTGGAATCATGAGGAAACCCAAGCACATATGGGCTATCATCTGCAGGGTTTTGAGAACTCATTTGACACAAAGGATCCCTATTTTCACTTGATGGAGGTTAGGAACGTTACAGAGGAAGGCGAGAGACTTCGTCCACAATGACTGCTTTTTTGGTCATTTTGGTTTTGGAAGCACACGTGGGAACTTTCTTTAGATCCATCAGGTGCTGAGAATCTATGCAACAGCCTCACACATGGCCAAGAGTCTGATGCAGACACATTCCTTTCCAAAGCAATTAAGCAAAGAGCAACAGGTGATGCCCATTAATTATCCTTGAAAACCGTTTCCTTCAGGCTTCACAAAGGAGTGGCCTGAGGCAAAGACCTTTCTGACATTCAGGGCAACAGAACAATAGGTAAGCAAATGGCCCATTGCAGGGTTTCTCGAATGATATCTGAGTTTTCTGAGATGATCCCATTCCCTTCAGCTATCCAGTACATGGGCATGTCACAGAGCTTGGAGGTGGTACATATCGTGGACACAAAACCCTGAACCTATTCTGGAGAGTGGCCAGAATTCAAGAAGACATACAGGAACTTAGGAAGATAGTAGTTGTTGCCCATCCATTAGGCAAGCCACAGTCCATTCATAAATTGGGCAGGATGAATGCTGTGAAGTTTTCTACTAGACAGGACACATCCATTGATGCATTCTCTTTTCTAATGTCTACAACCACGGACACAGTGGGATAAACAGACATAGAAACACTCGCATTGTCAAAAGACTTACTAGAAACAGTCCACTCCAAATCAAACAAACCGACTTTCCTATATATTCTCAGATCATGAGACAAAACCACAAACTCACACGCACACCCACAAAGTCAACTCCTTCCCCCAAGTAGGTCTGTGACTATCCGGAGTGTCCTTTGACTGATGGGACATACTACGTTTCCCCGAAATGGGCTGTCCTATGTCATATCTGGTCTCCTTGGCCAACACTGTGAAGTTGTCAGGTGCCAGTAGTGAGACACTACCTGCTTTCTCAGGAAAGGCCCCTCTTCAGAGCTCTCCTGGAATTTGGCCATCCTCACATCAGTAGTTACACAGAAAGACCGATTCTGTCCTTGGTAAATCCAAACATGTGTGGCCACTGGGACTGGGACTGGGAATGACTCTGGGTGCCTGGCTTCCTGGATCCCAAGTTCAGAGAGTTCCATCACCAAGAAAGTTATATAGGTCACTTCCTTCAGGAACTGAATGAGGTCACTGCCTTGGCAACATCTTTGTCCTAACAGTTGCTTCCAAGTGTCCCAATAAATGGAGGCTGCCCCTACTTCCTGTGACACTTTCACAAGTAAGAATGGTATATCAAACATAGGCACCCGTAAACAGCTCTCCACACAGGCCTGGTTTGGTCCATCTTCTCTACATTAAGAAGAGAGAGACTGCTTCAGACACACCCCTTCATCCTGACCTGTTTTTTTTTTTTTTTTTTTTTTTTGTCATGAAAGATGACTTTCGCTCTCTCAGGTCCTTCATAGCTTTCTATATCTTCCCCAGGGTTCACTTCTACATGGACCTTTGAGGTTCTCAGCGGGTGGAAGATCTCTTACATTTCTATATAAGACCAACTTTGTCCTTGCTTTTCTGTAAAGTTAGGTTGAGGAAACAAAGTATGGTTAGGGTCAATAACATGATTGATTTGGGTTAGGAATCATTCTGCTGCATGAATAATGGTATTGGGAACCTGCAATATTTATAAGGATATATAGAGGTGAAATATATGTATGAAAACACAAATCTAGGTAAGATTTGAAGCCCAAAAGGGCATTGGATCCTTGATTGGGATACTTTACTCTGAGTTATGTTGTGCACATGTGTCTCAGATAAATCTATACATAATGGCATAGGACCTTGTACCTTGGATAATTGAATGTCGAAGAGAACATCCAGTCAAAAAAGGATAGTTGGTAGGATTAGGAAGATACTTGATAGGATTAGAAAAAAGAGTCAGTATAGGATTTGGACAAAAAGTTCTTTAGCAATAGGGTTTCAGGTAGACAGAAAATGTAAATGTCAGCACATTTGAAGAGTCAGTCACAATGATGAACTGGGGAAAATATGTAGGAAAGCAGATATCATTAGAGACATTAGGAAATCAGGCAAATGATGAAGTGATTGATAGGATTAGACATTTTCAACAGGCTTGAGGTTGAATACATAATCTTAGGAAGAAACAAATATGTAGTCACCAATAGGATTGACATTTGAGAGCATTAGGCAACATGGACATGGGTGATTTTCATAATCCATACTCACATTCCATTTAGGCTTTGGTACAATTGTAAGTGTGACTTTGCATTTTGTGGCCAGAATATTACTGTGATAAAATGTATTTGTAGATAAGGTGACATGAGTATTTCTTGCACCATTTCTGGGAGCAATATTTAGAAGAGATATAAATTAGTATTGGGGGCACAAATAGGTGTACCATGTGTGAATATATAATATAACTGATTCCAACTTTAGAAATTGGAATAAATTGATATCTGAAAATACACAGTAAATGTTATATTGATATACATACATTCATTCCAACAAGTTATACATCTAATGGTAATATTAGGGTTGTGGTTTATCATAAAGTGTGTGAGTTTTGCTTCAAAATTGATTATGGAAATCGAAAATAATGTGTTTGGAAAGAAGTCTCATGAAATGACCAGTCAAAAGCAAGGAGGAATACATGTGTACTGAAGCAGGAAGTGATTGAATGTGTTTCAAATGTCTTTAAATTTGTGAACTTATGGATGAAATGTTTATACTATGATGTACAAAAACTGAAGAAATAGTAATGTACCAGTGTTAAATAAAATGAACGTCAAAATACACATCATGCCCCATTGGAATCTACATGCATTGATGTTAAATTGGGTCAGTTACTGTAGAAATATAAGGATTTGTTTGCACCATTCAGTGAAGTGAGTTTTCAGTACTAGAAAACAAATATGTATTTCAGGTGGATGAATATTTCTGAAAATAATCGTATGAAAGTTTGATTATAAAACCACATACATGAGCATGAGTGAATTATTAAGGGAGTGTATAATAAGACACATATATTTTATATTTGGAAATACATATATATATATATATATATATATATATATATATATATATATCACACAGAGAAACATTAGGAAGTAGCAATATATATGCCAATCAAAATTCATCGTGAAATATATATCATTCACCGATCCAAAAATATTAATTTTACTGAACATGGATTTATGTATAATGTTGTTCAACTAAAAATCTCACTCATAGTTTGAATTTTCAGTTCCAAAATCGTTTAGGAGGGGTGATCTCTTCTCATACTTTGTTTCTGCCAAGTTAGCCACCTCACAAAAATGTACGTGTGATACCAGGTATGATTTTATATGTGCATATAAAAATACATGTGCTGAATTGGCTACAGAAAAAAGGAGACAGAAATTCACATATGTGTTAACTTTAAAAACACATGGAGTACTATTTCAACAAACAATTGACAAGATTTATAACTCCTACACTATATCATGCAAAAGGCAAGACCAACTATACACCATGCCTCCTCTGAACTGCTTGTATTAATATTATGTTTGGGTTATTTGTCTCCATCATATTAGGATTAGTAGTCAGAGTCTATTAGGGTATGGGTTACTGACAGGGATTCAGTATTTCAAATGGAAAATTGGAAAATGAATCCAATGTGTATGTAAATATGTGCTACACAAAAATCTTCCCACTCTCATCCAGAACAATACCTTGACAACACCCTCACCCCATGTAAGACACAATTAGAGGAGAAGAGTTAGAAAATCCATGAATACATATCTGGAATGGAATGCGATCAGGAGTTCACAACCTTGGAAGTGTTAGAGGAGTTTCCAAAAGTAAGGGACAGGGTAAACACTTCAAAAACATGGAGGTCTGTTGTCCTAGAGACTTCTTGAGATACTGCCTGTGAGGTTGGGCACTTGAAATATATGTTGTTGTCACGTGCTTTAGCTTCCTTTCTAGTGAAACCATAAACCTGGGTCTGCATCTATGTGACCTGGAGGACATGGTTTCTTATTTTCCATCCGTGGGTGGGCCCCTTGCTTAAGAGCTCTGGCTACTGGACAAATTTTACACAAAGAAGCCTCTAATCTGACTTTTGGGGCCCCTTGAACTATCTACTCCCCACATCACTTGAAAGATCTTTTACCTTAAAAGGGCCTTCAAACCCTCCCTACATCCAGAGTTCTGTCGCTCCTCACATCCTTTCTGGAAAACCCTAATATTATTTTCCTCCCCTGCTCTGCACTGAACCCTGCCTCACTGCTCCCAATGACTCCCATGTCTCACACACCAACTCATAATTGCTTGGAAAACTTAGATGATTTCCTCCCCTGTCATTCTTCCATTTCTGAGAGACCACTCACCAAGCCTGACCTTATCTGGTTTACTGACAGCAGTTCCTTTAGGCAGAATGGAACTCATTACTCTGGATACGCTGTATTTTCAGCCACTGAGATTATAGAGGCCAAAGTTTTGCCTTCAGGAACTACAGACCAGCAGGCTGATTTTATAGCATCCACTCGTGCCTGCCTTCTAGCACAAGGCAAATCCCTCACCCTCTAAACTGATTCAAAATATGTCTTCCATATCTTATTATCCCATGCTGCAATTTGAAAGAAGCGAGGCCTACTTACCACCAAAGGTAATGCGATCACTAATTCAGCTCTTATAACCAATCTGATAGAGGCCTCCCACTTACCCACCCAGTTGGGAGATGTCCATTGTAGGTCCCATCAGAAGGACGGCTCTCTTATCACTGAGGGCAATGCCAAAGCTGACCAGGTGGCACGAATGGCTGCTACCACTTACAATCATGGCCCCCATGGTGGACATATAATGGCCACTTTAGACAGCTCATCTGAAGCCCCTACTTCTTTCAGTAAGAACAAGCATCTTTTCAAGTTCCTTCATACTCTATTCCTTTCCAATTCTCAGTCTTTGACCCTCTTTTTACAGAGTTTCTTCTTCCTCACTCCCTCTGACAAGAGATGCTACAGAATATAGCCTCTAATTGTCAGATCTGTCAGCGGACCAACCCTCATACTCCTTTAAGGCCCAAACGTTTCCCTTCCCAACAAGCCCGGGGACACATTCCCACTGCTGACTGGCAGGTAGACTTCACCAACATGCCCACAGTATGGCACACTAAATACCTCCTTGTCTTTGTGGACTCTTTCTCTGGTTTGGTTGAGGCATTTCCCACTTCCAATAAAAAGGCTTCCACTTTAGCTTCAATCTTACTGACAGACATCATCCCCAGGTTTGGTATGCCCACTTCCCTACAATATGACAATGGCCCTGAGTTTACTTCTAGGATCACACAAAAGGTCTCTCAAGCCCTCTCCTTCAAGTGGCATTTCAACTTTCCATATTTCCCCCAGGCTTCAGGGAATGTGGAAAGGGTAAATCGTACTCTAAAGGAAGTCCTTACCAAATTGAAAATGGAATTAAACATAGACTGGGTCAAACTCCTTCCCTTGGCTTTGCTTCGAATCAGAGCTCTCCCTAAGAAACCATCTTTACTGTCTCCTTTTGAGATAATGTATGAAAGACATCTTATAACCCCTGCGTTGGTCATTTCACAAGGACCTCTCACCCGAGATTTGTCTTTGACTCTCTTGCTTCATCTCCGCTCGGAACTCTGGAAATATCAGGACTGGCTTCTTCCGGACCCAGTCTCCTCTCCAAACACTCCTCCCTTAACACCTGTTAGTCTAGTCAATTATAATACCCCAGAGGAGAAAGGGACTCTTGCCCCAAAATGGGAAGGGCCCTATCCTTTCATTCTCTGTACCCCCACCGCCGCCAAACTCTCCTTACCAGACAACCGTCTCACTCCCTGGAATCACATGTCTAGGTTGAAGCCACATCAACAGGAGGCCCCACATGCTGACGACAGGGCCACCCCAGAGGAACTCCAAGAATCACCTCCTGAACCTCCCCTTTACTCCTGCTCTCCACACCCATCTCACCCATTTAATTTGCGGCTCACACGGTTTTCCTTGCAGCCCAATTCCTCTTAAAGAAGGCACAATGAGCTCTCCCAACACCCTAGTCTTCTCTAACTGCTTGTTTTTTGTGCTCTGCTTATTTTCTGTGCTCTGTCAGGACTGGTCTTTACCCTCCTCACCTACCATGCATTTATTCACTCTTCGGGAACGATACTCAGAACATGGCATGCAGAAGGTCCGCGGAGTTAATGCAACTACTTGCTTCATCCACAACTGCACCTCTATTTCCCTAAAATTGTCACCTTCAAGGACCTTCGTCCCTGGTAGCTGGAACTGGCCTTTCATTTGCTTCCTTTTTGATCAAACAAAAGATTATTGTCATTGGTGGCCTGAGATATATAATGGGTGCCCCTATTGGTCATGCAGGTTCCATGATGAACGTGGTAGCTATTCTTACCACTCACTCGGTTACCCTGAAGGGTGGACTTCTAGTTACATAAAGTGGCATAAAGGCTCTTCATCCAATAACAATGGATGGTATACTTTAGATAAACCTGACCCCAAGGCCAAACGTTGGGGCTATGTTGAGTTTGCTGTCTATGCTCAGACAACCTCAGTCAGACCCACAGGGTGGATGACTATTGGCTGCACCCTGATTATGCCACCTAAGGCAACCATCCAGGTAGTCGAACACATTAAGGACTCAGAATCAAAACTTCGAGATCGTATCCATAGCTCATCCAAAGAGGATTCAGAGCCTTCAACCCCCTCAGGTCCCACTCCCACATGGCTCAATTTGCTACACCAAACGTTTTGATTATTAAACTCCACCCGTCTTTCTTTGCCTACTTCTCAGTGCTTTCTCTGTGCTTCACTTAGTCGTCCACTTCTAGCAGCAGTCCCATTAGCTGCAGAAAATATTCCAGCAAAACCCTTCAATTTCTCTAAAAAGGACAACCCCTACATGTGACACGTATCCCACTGTGGGAAAGTTATTCCACCAATACTTTATTTCCTTTCATCTGTTTCCACCTGCCAATAATGAATCCTTTACCCGTTTGTTCCTTGAGCTACAACACCCCATAGAGCCCTGTGTTTAGGCAACCTGAACATTTCCTCTGGTGTAATGGGTCTTTAAGTACCTCAACGATCAATGTCTCTGGCACCTGTTTCTTGGTTACTGTAGTTCCTCAGCTATCTTTGTATACTCCCACCGAATTCCGACATTTGGCCCTACCTTCCCGCACCCGTAGGGTAGTCTTTCCGCCGGTTCTGGTAGGCCTCATTTTAACAACCTCAGTGACGAGTCTCGGACTCTCTGGTGGAGCTATAGGTCATGCTCTATGGGCATCCAATGATCTTCAACAAAAACTGCAGGAAACACTCAATACCATGGCTGAGTCTCTGGGTTCCTTGCAGCGGCAGGTTACATCATTGGCACAAGTGGCTTTACAGAACCAAAGGGCAATTGATCTTCTCACTGCAGAAAAAGGGGTTACATGCCTATTCCTCAGAGAGGAATTTTGCTATTATGTTAATGAATCTGGGCTAATAAAAAAAAATGTTGTTAAATTGCAGGAATTATCGACCCAATTGCTCAAACATACCTCCTCCAATCCCATCATGGGGTTCTTCCAATCCTATCTTGCCATGTACTTACTACATATCTTGGGGCCCCTTTTTGGGATGCTCCTTTTTTGTGCTCTCTTGCCCTGCAAAATGAAGTGCCTTCAAACCCAACTGCAAAAAATTCCTAATCAAACTTTCAACCAGCTTTTGCTTAGGCACTACCAGCCTCTGATGACCGATGAACCCCCAACATCTCCAAGAGAACAGTAACTCAGTGATGAAGCTCACTACCAGGCATGATGGAATGCAATGGGTATCAGACAGCGGGAGACAACGAGCTCTGAGAACTTCTTAATCTGCCATCCTGGATTCATGAGTCTTTACCACCTTCTAAGATTTCTCATGGCCCTTGGCCTCTTCTATGTCAGTCCCCCAACATGGAACTTCTGCCAAAAAATGACATTTCCTTTAATTTTTATCTTCATTCTGTTTTTATTTGCTCTGATCTTCTTCAGGTGCTGGTGACGCCATGTCCAGGCAACGCTTCCAGTATTTCCTAGAGTCTCTGTTACAGGACCAGTGGCTGATACCAACAATCTCTTCCATCCAGGACTAGTTCCATGCCATCGACAACTTTGGCTTCAGGGAACATTCATTGACTTCACCCCTACGAAAGTAGCTGTCTATAGCCACTGGGTTTTATTTCTGGCTGCCATGAAAATCCCAAACCTGCTCCCTGAGCATTCCTCCACTTCTCTTTCTAGGCCCCAAACCACCCCCACACAGCAGGAAGCAGCCGGATCAGACAAATGACGCCCCACTTCCTAAGAAAACAAAAAGGGTGAAATGTTGGGAAAAGAATAAATGGCAGCCATACCCCAGAGAAAAACCTCAACATGGCGCCTAAGGACTTCTTCTTCCTACCTTCTTCATTTCTGCAGTGGCGCAAAAAGTTCCCACCCTTGTGAACTCTCACGTCAGCGCCAATTTCAAATCTCACTTGTGGGGAACCTTAGCCCCAATGAGAACTAATTCCTGGGCTCTGGAGCTGATATCTGAAAGAACTTGCCAATAAACGGGTTGCTGCCATTTATCTAAGCCCTACCATCTCCCCCTTAGTTCTATATAAGCACACAGCTTTGAGCAATAAAATTGGAATTCTCCCAGTGAAGTGTCATTGAGTGGGGAATTATTTCACTCATGATCAGCAACAGGATATCCAAAGGTTCTCCAGTGCCACCTGGTCATGGGAATTTCAGAAATTTGATGGTATTTATTTAGCCATTTTTGAAGGATGAAGTTGGAGTCACTGTACGTTTCAATTAATGCAGGAACCATTATGTGTTGAGGAAGCTCATTTAAATTAAAACTCTGGAGAAATCTCACAGGCAAGGCTTCCCAAAGAGTGGCCAAAAGGTCACATGAAGCCAGGATCATTGAGGTCTACAATATGAGTTCCATATGTGTTTAGACTCTCAACTATGGCTGCCAAGTCTTTCAGAATAAAATCATGTGATATCCTGGCTGAGATTCTCACTGCACTGTGGAAAGACACCCTGGCACTCGATCTCAGTTTTCAAGGGCGCTTCTCATGCGTGGCCTCCTAAAATCCCAACACATTTCATGGCAATACTTCTTTGAGGTAAATTCCAGAACTCAGTCTCTAAGAGGAATCATGCCAGAGTTCAAGCCCAGGTGGATTCAGTTATCTCTTCCAACCGCCAAACAAATGACCACAATTAAAACCAAACACTCCCACATGGCCCTCATCTTCTTCCATATAGACACTTATCATAACCTCTGGCTGGAGTTTTTCATGAGGGGTGCAGCCCAAGACAGTGTCAAAAATAAGCTCCCTTGCCCCTCATTTGCCTAAAGTCAAGGTGGCCTGGACACCCATCCGGTGAACCAGGAGTGATCAGATAGGCTAGCTGTTAATACTGCTCTGCATCTCCAATTTGAGGCCTACTGACTGTCAGGTATAGATTCTTTATATGATTTGGAGCCATGAGAAAACCCAAAAACCTATGGGCTAGCCTCTGCAGGGCTGTGCATAACTCATTTGACCCAAAGAATCCATATTCTCACTCGATGGTGGTCAGGAACCTTACAAATGAATGCGAGAGACTTCATTCACAATAATTGCTCTTTTGGCCATTTTGGTTTTGGATGCACACATGGGATCTAGCTTTATATCCATCAGGTGCTGAGAATCTAAGCCACAACCTCACACAGGGCCAAGAGGCTGATTTAGACACATCCCTTTCCAAAGCAATTAAGCAAAGAGCCACAGGTGGTGCCCATTCATTTTCATTTGAAAACTGTTTTCTTCAGGCTTCACAAAGGGGTGGCCTGAGGCAAAGACCTTCCTGACATTCAGGGAAACAGAACAATTGATAAGCAAAAGGCCGAAAGCATGGTTTCTCAACTGAGACTTTCTTGGTCACACTGATATCTGTGTTTTCTGAGATGCTCGCCATTCCCTTCAGCTATCCAGGACATGGCAATGTCACAGAGCTTGGAGGTGGTACATATTTTGGACACAAAACCATGAGACTATTCTGGAGAGTGGTGAGAATTCTGGAAGAAACAGGAACTTAGGAAGGTAGCAGGTGTTGCCCATGGATAAGGCAAGCTGCAGTCCATTCATAAATTGGGCAGGATGAATGCCGGGAATCTTTCTACTATACAGGACATATCAATTGTTGCATTCTATTTTCTAATGTCTACAACCACGGACACAGTTTGATACACAGACATAGAAACACTTGCCTTGTCCAACGACTTACTAGAAGAAGACCACTCCAAATCAAACAAACCGTCTTTCCTACCTATTCTCAGATCATGAGACAAAACCACAAAATCACACCCACACTCACAAAGACACCTCCTTCCCCCATGTAACTCTGTGACTATCCGGAGTTTCCTCTGAGTGGTGGGCCATACTATGTTCCCCCAAAATGGCCTGTCCTATCTCAGATCTGGTCTCCTTGGCCAACTCTGTGAAGTTGTCAGGAGCCTGCGGTGAACCACTACCTACTTTCTCAGGAAAGGCCCCTATGCAGAGCTCTCCTGGTATTTGGCCATCCTCACATCTGTAGGTACCAAGAAAGACTGACACTCTCCTTGGTAAATTCAAACAAGTGAGCCTACTGGGTCTGGGACTGGACTGGCTCTGGGTGCCTGGCTTCCTGGATCCCAAGTTAAGAGAGTTCCATCACCAAGGAAGTGAGGTAGATCACTTCTTCAGGAACTGAATGAGGTCATTGCCTTGACAACCACTTTGTCCTAACAGTTGCTTTCAAGAGTCCCATGAGATGGAGGCTGCCCCTACTTCCTGTGACACTTTCACAAGTTAGAATGGTATAAAAACCATGGGCACCCGGGAACAGCTCTCCACCTAGCACTGCTTTGGTCCATCTTCTCTACATTAAGAAGAGAGAGGCTGATTCATACACATCCCTTCATGCTGACAAGGTTGTTTGCCATAGAAGATGACTTTTCTCTCTCAGGTCTTTCGTAGCTGCCTACATCTTCTCAAGGGATCATTTCTGCATGGACCTTTGATGTTCTCAACAGGTGGAACATGCCCTACATTCCTGTATTTTAAGAGCAACCCTGTCCCTGCTGTTCTGTAAAGTTCGATTGAGAGAACAATGTACGGTTTGGGTTAGTAACATTTTCAATTTGGGGTTAGGAATCCTTCTGCATGACGAATAATGGTATTGGAAAACTATGATATTTACAAGAATATATAGGTGAAATATAAGTATAAAAACAGAAATCTAGGGAAGATATGAAGTCCAGAAGGGCATTGGGCCCTTAATTGGTACACTTATCTTTGAATTATTTTCTGCAAAAATGTCTCAGATAAATCTATATACAATGGCATAGGAGCTTGTACCTTGGATGATTGAATGTCGAAGAGAACATCCACTCAAAAAGGGATAGTCGGTAGGATTGGGAAGATAGTCAGTAGGTTTACAAAGAAGAGTGAGAATAGGATTTAAACCAAAAGTTCTTAAGCAATAGGGTTTCAGGTAGACAGTGAATGTAAATGTCAGCACAAGTGAAGAGTCAGTCACAATGATGAACAGGGGAAAATATGTAGGAAAATAGATATAAATAGAGACATTACTAAATCAGGCAAAGTATAAAGTGAGTGATAGGATTAGACATTTTCAACAGGCTTGAGGTTGAATATATAATCTTAGGAAGAAACAAAAATGTAGTCACCAATAAGATTGACATTTGAGAGCATTAGGCCACCTGGACATGGAAGGTTTTAGTAATCCATGCTCACTTTCCATTTAGGCTTTGGTACAAACTTAAGGGTGACCTTTGATTTTTTTGTCCAGAATATTACTGTGATAAAATGTATATATAGATCAGGTGACATGAGTATTTCTTCCACCATTTGTTGAGGAATATTTTGAAAACGTATAAATTAGTATTGAGGGTAAAAATAGGTGTACCCTGTGTCTATGAATATAGAGATAATGCATGAATAGATCATACAGTTAATAAATAATATAACTGGTTCCCCTTTAAATAATGTATTGAATTGATATCTGAAAATATATAAGAAATCATATATTTTTTTAATTAATTTTTATTGTAGGTTGTTCAAAACATTACATAGTTCTTGATATATCATATTTCACACTTTGATTCAAGTGGGATATGAGCTCTCATTTTTACCCCATATACAGATTGCACAATCACATCAGTTGCAGAACCATTGATTTACATATTGACATTCTGGTGTCTGTTGTATTCTGCTGCCTTTTCTATCCTCTACTATCCCCCCTCCCCCCTCCCCTCCCCTTTTCCCTCTCTACCCCCTCTACTGTAGTTCATTTCTCCCCCTTATATTTTCCTCCTTTCCCCTCACATCCTCTTGTATGTAATTTGGTATACCCCTAAGGGTCTCCTTCCATTTACATGCAATTTCCCTTCTCTCTCCCTTTCCCTCCCACCTCTCATCCCTGTTTAATGTTAATCTTCTTCTCATGCTCTTCGTCCCTACTCTGTTCTTAGTTACTCTCCTTATATCAAAGAAGACATTTGGCATTTGTTTTTAAGGGATTGGCTAGCTTCACTTAGCATAATCTGCTCTAATGCCATCCATTTCCCTCCAAATTCTATGATTTTGTCATTTCTTAATGAAGAGTAATACTCCATTGTGTATAAATGCCACATTTTTTTTATCCATTCGTCTATTGAAGGGCATCTAGGTTGGTTCCACAGTCTTGCTATTGTGAATTGTGCTGCTATGAACATGGATGTAGCAGTGTCCCTATAGTGTGCTCTTTTTAGGTCTTTAGGGAATAGACCAAGTAGGGGAATAGCTGGATCAAATGGTGGTTCCATTCCGAGCTTTCCAAGAAATCTCCATACTGCTTTCCAAATTGGCCGCACCAATTTGCAGTCCCACCAGCAATGTACAAGAGTACCCTTTTTCCCACATCGTCGCCAGCACTTGACTCTGTTTGACTTCCTAATGGCTGCCAATCTTACTGGAGTGAGATGGTATCTTAGGGTGGTTTTGATTTGCATTTCTCTGACTGCTAGAGATGGTGAGCATTTTTTCATATACTTGTTGATTGATTGTATGTCCTCCTCTGAGAAATTTCTGTTCAGGTCCTAGGCCCATTTGTTGATTGGGTTATTCGTTATCTCATTGTCTAATTTTTTTAGTTCTTTGTATATTCTGGATATTATGGCTCTGTCTGAAGTGTGAGGAGTAAAGATTTGTTCCCAGGATGTAGGCTCCCTATTTACCTCTCTTATTGTTTCTTTTGCTGAGAAAAAACTTTTTAGTTTGAGTAAGTCCCATTTGTTGATTCTAGTTATTAACTGTTGTGCTATGGGTGTCCTATTGAGGAATTTGGAGCCCGACCCCACAGTATGTAGATCATAGCCAACTTTTTCTTCTATCAAATGCCATGTCTCTGATTTGATATCAAGTTCCTTGATCCACTTTGAGTTAAATTTTGTGCATGGCGAGAGAAAGGGATTCAGTTTCATTTTGTTGCAAATGGATTTCCAGTTTTCCCAACACCATTTGTTGAAGATGCTATCCTTCTTCCATTGCATGCTTTTAGCCCCTTTATCAAATATAAGATAGTTGTAGTTTTGTGGATTGGCTTCTGTGTCCTCTATTCTGTACCATTGGTCCACCCGCCGGTTTTGTTACCAGTACCATGGTGTTTTTGTTACTATTGCTCTGTAGTATAGTTTGAAGTCTGGTATAGCTATCCCGCCTGATTCACACTTCCTGCTTAGCATTGTTTTTGCTATTCTGGGTCTTTTATTTTTCCATATGAATTTCATGATTGCTTTCTCTATTTCTACAAGAAATGCCGTTGGGATTTTGATTGGCATTGGATTAAACCTATAGAGAACTTTTGGTAATATCGCCATTTTGATGTTGTTACTTCTACCTATCCATGAACAGGGTATATTTTTCCATCTTCTAAGATCTTCTTCTATTTCTTTCTTTAGGGTTCTGTAGTTTTCATTGTATAATTCTTTCACCTCTTTTGTTAGGTTGATTCCCAAGTATTTTACTTTTATTGAGGATATTGTGAATGGGGTGGTTGTCCTCATTTCCATTTCAGAGGATTTGTCGCTGATATACAGGAATGCCTTTGATTCATGCGTGTTGATTTTATAGCCTGCCACTTTGCTGAATTCATTTATTAGCTCTAATAGTTTCTTTGTAGACCCTTTTGGGTCTGCTAGGTATCGAATCATGTCATCTGCAAATAGTGATAATTTGAGTTCTTCTTTTCTATTTTTATGCCTTTATTTTCTTTCGTCTGTCTAATTGTTCTGGCCAGTGATTCGAAAACTATGTTGAACAGAAGTGGTGAGAGAGGGCATCCCTGTCTTGTTCCAGATTTTAGAGGGAATGCCTTCAGTTTTTCTCCATTCAGAATGATGCTAGCCTGAGGCTTAGCATAGATTGCTTTTACAATATTGAGGTATGTTCCCGTTATCCCTAGATTTTCTAGAGTTTTGAATATAAAGGGATGCTCTACTTTGTCGAATGCTTTTTCCGCATCTATCGAGATGATCATATGGTTCTTATTTTTAAGCCTATTGATGTGGTGAATAACATTTATTGATTTCCGTATATTGAACCAACCTTGCAACCCAGGGATAAATCCTACCAGATCATGTTGCACAATTTTTTTGATATGTTTTTGTATCCGGTTCGCCAGAAGTTTATTGAGGATTTTTGCATCTAGGTTCATTAGAGATATTGGTCTGTAGTTTTCTTTCTTTGAAGTGTCTTTGTCTGATTTAGGAATCAGGGTGATGTTGGCCTCATAGAATGAATTTGGAAGTTCTCCCTCTTTTTCTATTTCCTGAAATAGCTTGAAAAGTATTGGTATTAGTTCCTCTTTAAAGGTTTTGTAAAACTCTGCTGTTTACCCATCTGGTCCTGTGCTTTTCTTAGTTGGTAGTCTTTTGATGGTATCTTCTATTTCTTCAATTGATATTGGTCTGTTTAGGTTGTCAATATCCTCCTGACTCAATCTGGGCAAATCATATAACTTAAGAAATTTATCGATGCCTTCACTATCTTCTATTTTGTTGGAGTATAAGGATTCAAAATAATTTCTGATAATCTTCTGTATTTCTGAAGTATCTGTTGTGATATTGCCTTTTTCATCCCATAGGCTGGTAATATGAGTTCTCTCTCTTCTTCTCTTCGTTAGCGTGGCTAAGGGTCTGTCGATTTTTTATTATTTTTTCAAAGAACCAACTTTTAGTTTTGTCAATTTTTTCTATTGTTTCTTTCGTTTCGATTTCATTAATTTCAGCTCTGATTTTAATTATTTCTTGTCTTCTACTTCTTTTGCTGTTGTTTTTCTCTTCTTTTTCTAGGATTTTGAGTTGAAGTATTAGATCATTTATTTGTTGGTTTTTTCTTTTTTTAAGGAATGAACTCCAAGCAATAAATTTACCTCTTAGAACTGCTTTCAATGTGTCCCATAGATTCCAATATGTTGTGTCTGTGTTTTAATTTATCTTTAAGAATTTTTTAATTTCCTCCTTGATGTCTTCTATAACCCATTGATCATTCAGTAACCTATTGTTCATTCTCCAAGTGATGCATGATTTTTCCTTAATTCTTTTATCGTTAATTTTCAATTTCATTCCATTATGATCAGATAAGATGCATAGTATTATCTCTACTCCTTTATATTGTCTAAGAGTTGCCCTGTGACATAATATATGATCTATTTTTGAGAAGGATCCATGTGCTGCTGAGAAAAAAGTGTAACTGCTTGATGTTGGGTGGTATATTCTATATATGTCAATTAAGTCTAGGTTATTAATTTTGTTATTGAGCTCTATAGTTTCCTTATTCAACTTTTGTTTGGAAGATCTGTCCAGTGGTGAGAGAGGTGTGTTGAAGTCTCCCATGATTATTGTACGGTGGTCTATTAGACTCTTGAACTTGAGAAGTGTTTGTTTGATGAACATAGCTGCACCATTGTTTGGGGCATATATATTTATGATTGTTATGTCTTGTTGGTGTATGGTTCCCTTGAGAAGTATGTAGTGTCCATCTTCATCCCTTTTGATTAACTTTGGCTTGAAATCTATTTTATTTGATATGAATATGGACACTCCTGCTTGTTTCCGAAGTCCATATGAGTGATATGATTTTTCCCAACCTTTCACCTTCAGTTTAAGTATGTCTTTTCCTATCAAATGCGTCTCCTGAAGGCAGCATATTGTTGGGTCTTGTTTTGTGATCCATTCTACTAGCCTGTGTCTCTTAATTGGTGAGTTAAGCCATTAACATTTAGGGTTATTATTGAGATATGGGTGTTCTTCCAGCCATATTGGTTTATTTATGTTACTAAACATGGTTTGTTTTCCTCTTTGATTATTCCCCCACCCTTTACTGTACTACCTCCCGCTGTTGGTTTTCATTGACATTTTCCATTTCTTCTTCCTGTAATATTTTGCCGAGGATGTTTTGAAGAGATGGTTTTCTAGCTGCAAATTCTTTTAACTTTTGTTTATCATGGAAGGTTTTAATTTCATCTTCCATCCTGAAGCTTAATTTCACGGGATACACAATTTTTGGTTGGAACCCATTTTCTTTTAGTGTATGAAATATGTTATTCCAGGATCTTCTAGCTTTCAGAGTCTGTGTTAAAAGATCAGCTGTTATCCTAATTGGTTTACCCCTAAATGTAATCTGCTTCCTTTCTCTTGTAGCTTTTAAAATTCTCTCCTTATTCTGTATGTTGGGCATCTTCATTAAAATGTGTCTAGGTGTGGATCTCTTATGATTTTGCACATTCGGCGTCCTATAGGCTTCTAGGATTTGGGATTCTGTCTCATTCTTCAAGTTGGGAAGTTTTCTCGTATTATTTCGTTGAATAGATTGCTCATTCCTTTGGTTTGGACCTCAATACCTTCCTGTATCCCAATGACTCTTAAGTTTGGTCTCTTTATGTTATCCCATATTTCTTGAATGTTCTGCTCATGGTTTCTTAACAGCTTTGCTGAGCTGTCTATGTTCTTCTCCAGTTGAAATACTTTGTCTTCATTGTCTGATGTTCTATCTTCTAAGTGTTCTACTCTGCTGGTAGTATTCTCAATTGAGTTTTTAAGTTGGTTTATTGTTTCCTGCATTTCCAGGATTTCTGTTTGTTTGTTTTTTATAACCTCTATCTCCCTGAATAATTGATCTTTTGCTTCTTGGATTTGTTTATGTAATTCATTGTTGAAGTGGTCGAAGTGGTCTTTCATTGTCTGATTTTGCTGTCTAATGTCTTCCTTGAGACTCCAGATCATCTGAAGCATGTATATCCTGAATTCTTTATCTGACATTCCATCTGCTGCAGATATTACCTCTTCTAAAGTTGAATTGACCTGCATTGCTTGTGGTCCTTTTTTTCCTTGTCTTTTCATACTGATCGCGTTTCTTTCTGCTTGGTGAAACTGTTGTGTTATTGATTTTTCCCCCTATATATTTATATTGCTTTTGTATAGCTGCATCGTCTCCCTTGCAGGCTTTGGCGGTGGTTCTGCCCCTCCTTCAATTGAGGCAATGTGCCTACCACGCCGGGAGGCCGCTGTGCCTGTACTTTCAATGGGCCTGTTCTTTCGGTGGTCACAGGTCCGCCTACCTTGCAGGAGTCAGCAGCGGTTTTGCCCCTCCGCTGGCCACTAGGCCTGTTCTGTCTGTCGGTTGCAGGTCTGTCTACCTAAAAGGCGCTGGTGGCGGCTCTGCCCCTCCCCCAACCGGGGTGATGTATCTGGCGGGCCACTGGGCCTGTTTTGTCGGTGGTCATGGTTCCGCCTACATTGCATGCGCGTGGAGCAGCTGTGTCTCTCTGAGAGTTGCTGAGCCTGACCTGCCGTTGGATGGCAAGTGTGCCTACCTTGCAGTCGCAGGGGTGGCTCTGCCGCTCCGCGGGTCACAGGGCCTGATCTGCTGGTGAGTTGCAGGTCTGCCTAACTTGCAGGCGCCCGACGGCTCTGCCCCTCCCCCAACCGGGGCGGGGCGATGTGTCTGGCCGGCCGCTGGGCCTGTTCCGTTGGTGGTCACGGTTCAGCCTACCTAGCAGGCACGTGGGGCAGCTGTGTCCCTCCGCAGGTTTTTGGGCCTGACCTGCTGGTGGGTCGCAGGTCTGCCTACCTTTTAGGCTCGGGGGGTGGCTCTGCCGCTCTGTGGATTGCTGTGCCTGTTCTGCTGGTGGGTCGCGGGTCCGCCTACCTTGCAGGCACCCGGCGGCTCTGCCCCTCCCCCAACCGGAGCTATGTGTCTGGCGGTCCACTGGGCCTCTTTTGTCGGTGGTCACGGTTCCGCCTACCCTGTACGCGCGTGGAGCAGCTGTGTCTCTCTGAGAGTTTCTGGGCCTGACCTGTCGGTGGGTGGCAAGTGCGCCTACCTTGCAGGCCTGGGGGTGGCTCTGCCGCTCCGTGGGTTGCTGGGCCTGATATGCTGGTGAGATGCAGGTCTGCCTAACTTGCAGGCGCCCGGCGGCTCTGCCCCTCCCCCAACCGGGGTGGGGCAATGTGTCTGGCCGGCCTCTGAGCCTGTTCTGTTGGTGGTCAGGGTTCTGCCTACCTAACAGGCTCGTGGGGCAGCTGTGCCCCTCCGCAGTTTCTTGGGCCTGACCTGCCGGTGGGTGGCAAGTGCGCCTATCTTGCAGGCCCGGGGGTGGCTCTGCCGCTCCGCAGTTGCTGGGCCTGATCTGCTGGGCCTGATCTGCCTACCTTGCAGGCGCCCGGCTGCTCTGCCCCTCCCCCAACCGGGGCGGGGTGATGTATCTGGCCGGCCTCTGGGCCTGTTCTGTCGGTGGTCAGGGTTCTGCCTACCTAGCAGGCCTGTGGGGCAGCTGTGCCCCTCCGCAGTTTGTTGGGCCTGACCTGCCGGTGGGTGGCAAGTGTGCCTACCTTGCAGGCCCGGGGGTGGCTCTGCCGCTCCGTGGTTGCTGGGCCTGATCTGCTGGTGATTCGCAGGTATGCCTAACTTGCAGGCGCCCGGCGGCTCTGCCCCTCCCCCAACCTGGGCGGGGCGATGTGTCTGGCCGGCCGCTGGGCCTGTTCTGTTGGTGGTCACGGTTCAGCCTACCTAGCAGGCACGTGGGGCAGCTGTGCCCCTCCGCAGGTTTTTGGGCATGACCTGCCGGTAGGTCACAGGTCTGCCTACCTTGTAGGCTCGGGGGGTGGCTATGCCGCTCTGTGGATTGCTGTGCCTTTTCTGCTGGTGGGTCACGGGTCTGCCTACCTTGCAGGCGCCCGGCGGCTCTGCCCCTCCCCCAACCGAAGGGATGTGTCTGGCGGTTCACTGGGCCTGTTTTTTCGGTGTTCACAGTTCCGCCTACCTTGCACACGCGTGGAGCAGCTGTTTCATTAGTGCCTGGGCACACTCTTCTTGTTGGCCTCCCTCAGGCCCTAAGTTTGTAGAGCTTGGGGCTGAGAACCCCCAGCCAATTTGCTTACCTTCTGGTAGCCACGCCCCCGTATCTGGTGCAAGAGACCTCAGTTGTCAGCACTGGTGGGAGCGGTAGCCATGAGTCCCACGCCGAGGCGAGTCGGTGCAAGAGACCTCAGTTGTCAGCACTGGTGGGAGCGGTAGCTGGGAGTCCCGCGCCGCGCAGCTCCCGCCGGCTCCTGTGCCCGCGCTGCCTCTGGGTTTTCTTGACTACCACGCCGGCAGGTCGCTGGACCTGTTCAGGGGCCGGGCGGCGGCTCTGTTCGGCCCCTCTGGCCTCCACAGTATTCAGCAGGACCCGGACCGAGAAACAGTTTCCGCGGGTTCTTTATCACCGGGCCAAAACAGTTCCGGGAGCCAGAATTCGGCCTCTCCGGACTTGGTGCATGCTCCGACAGGAGCAGGCTCCAAGAAGCAGTTTCCGCGGGTTCTATAGCCCTGGGCCAGAGCAGCTCCGGAAGCCGGAACTCCGACACTCCGGGCTCAGTGCGTGTTGTGATAGGAGCAGGCTCCAAGAAGCAGTTTCCACGGGTTATTTAGCACTAAGTCTGAGCAATTTGTCTGCGAGATGCAGAAAATTGTCAGCCTGAAATTACCTGTTCTATAGCTGAAAGAGCTGCAATCAGTCGAAAACAAGGATGGTGACGTCAGCTCTCCAAGATGGTGGCCGCTGGCTTCCTCCGTGGTCTGACCGGTGTGGAGAACCAAACTGTACCGTTTCCTTTCCCCGTCTCCAACCCAGAATTCAGCTCAGAGCTCAGCAAATGACTAGCTGGCAGGGGCCCACAGAATCAGCATCGCTGTATCTCTGCGCCACCAGCCTGTCGTTTCCCAGCGCGCGCCGCAGACTCCAGCCATGGGGTGATCTGCCGAACAAGCAGCGCTCCATACAGAGGGACAGATCGCTCGCATTTGAGCCCCTGAAGCTGATCCTCGTGCAATGAAAGTCCTTCCACTAGGTTTTGGAGCACCCCAATTTTGCTGGAAATTCCTAACAAGATAGCTTTTAGCCGTTCTAACTCGTCATTTTACCTCACAGTGACGCAGTACACGGAGTTACTGCACTCCCTTTGCGGCCATCTTGCCTCTCAAGAAATCATATATTGATATAGAATCATTCATAACAACTAGTTATACGTCTAATTGTAATCCTAGGCTTATGGTTTATCATGAAGAGTGTGTGAGTTTTGCTTCAAAAGTGATTATGGAAATCAAAAATAATGTGTTTTGAAAGAAGTCTCATGAAAAGACCACTTTGAAACATGGCGGAACACGTGTTTTCTGAAGCAGAAAGTGATTGAAAGTGAAATATATGCCTATAAATTTGTGAACTTGTGGATGAAATATATATCCTATAATGTGTATAAACTGAAGAAATAGTAATGTACCAGTGTTGAAATAAAAATGAACTTCAAAGTACTTATCATGTCCCATAGGAATCTACTTGCATTGATGTGAAACTGGATCAGTTACTGTAGAAATATTAGGATTCATATGCACCATTCACTGAAGTTAGTTTTCAATACTAGGAAAAAAATACGTATATCAGGTGAATGAATATTTCTGAGAATAATCTTGTGAAAAGTTTTTTATAAATCCACATACATATTCATGAATGAATTTAGGGAGTGTATAATAAGACACATATATTAAATATTTTGAAATATCTGGAGAGAATATATATATATATATATATATATATATATATATATATATATAACCACACACAGATTTTAAAAATTAGCAATATATATGCCAATCGAATTACACCGTGAAATACATATCATCCACAGATCCAAAAATATTCATTTTACTGGATATGGATTTATGTATAACTTTTTTCAACTAGGAAGCTCACCCATAGTTTGAATTTTCAGTTCAAACAGCGTTTAGGAGGAGTGATCTCTTCTCACACTTTGTATCTGCCAAGTTATGTAACTCACAAGAATGTACGTGTGATACCAGGTAGGATTCTATATGTGCATATAAAAATACATGTGCTGAATAGAATACAGAGAAAGGGAGACAGGAATTCACATATTTGTTAACTTTAAAAGCACATGGAAAACTATTTCAACAAAAAATTTACTAGAGTTATAACTCCTACCCTATATAATGCAAAAGGCAAGTCCAAGTATACAACGTGCCTCCTCTGAACTGCTTGTATTTCTATTCTGTTTCGGTTATTTTTCTCCATCATATTAGGATTAGTATTCAGAATCTAGTAGGGTATGTGTTAGTGTCAGGGATTCAGTATATCAAATGTAAAATAGAAAAATGAAACCAATGTGTATGCAAATATGTGCTAAACAAAATCTTCCCACTCTCATCCAGAACAATTCCTTGACATTTCCTTCCCCCAAAGTAAGACACAATTAGAGGAGTAGAGTAATAAAATCTGTGAATAATATGCTCAGGAGTTTACAACCTTGGAAGTGGTAGAGGAGTTTTCCTAGTATGGGACAGGATAAACACTCCATATATATGGAGCTCTGCTGGCCTAAATACTTCTTGAGAAACTGCCTCTGAGTTTGGGCACTTGAAATATATGTTTTTGTCAGGAGCTTTAGCTTATTTCTAGTGAGACCATCAAAGCTGTGTCTGCATCTATGTGACCTGGAGGACATGATTTCTTATTTTCCAATGAACATGAGGCAGCAGTGCTGAATTCTCTCTTTGTAAGTAAACTGTGGCCACTGGGGGCTAAGGGTATTCCCATGTGGACTGGGAAGCCATTTGGTCATCCTCCACTTTTCGTGGTGTTTCTTGCTGCTGCACTGGGACTTTGGAATTTGCTTCATGAAATAAAATAAGTTCAAATGGGACACAGTTCTGGAGGCAATTCTGTCATGTGTGGTTGGTCAGGGTCTGCAGGAGAATGCACCAACCAGGCTTCTATCCCACATAGCTTGACCACATGTCCATAGCAACCTGATTCTGAACATTGCCCGGAAACATCTCCATATAACAAGAAGCCTTTACATGGAAGGGTCTGCTGGCTGCACCATGTCAGTCACAAGCCATTTGGAAGCCAATGGCAGATCCACATGGCTCCACCACAAATTTTTTATCACACATCTGCCTACCACTGCTCTAGGCCCACTACTCAGCAGGTTCCAACATACTGGCATCTCTGTTCTACACCATTTTCATGAAACCCACTCAATCAAGGCACTGTCTTGCATATTTACGATCAGCAACAGGACATCCAAAGTTTCTCCAGTGCCACCTGGTCATGGGAATTTCAAAAATTTCATGGTATTTATCTAGGCATTTTTCAAGGATGACGTTGCAGGCACTGTGGGTTTCAATTCATTCAGGAACCATTAAATGGTGAGGAAGCTCATTTCAATGAATGCTCTGTAGAACTCTCACAGGCAAGGCTTCCCAAAGAGTGGCCAAAATGTCACATGAAGCCAGGCCCATTGAGGTCTACAATGTGACGTCCATGGGTGTTGTGACTCTCAACTATGGCTGCCAAGTTTTTCAGAATTAAATCATGTGATATCCTGGCTGAGATACCCAGGGCTCTGTGGAAAGCCAACCTGGGCCTAGATCTCAGTTTCCAAGGGTGATTCTCATGGGTGGACTCCTAAAATCCCAACAAAATTCATGGCAATACTTCTCTGAATTCAGTCTCTAAGGGGAATCACACCAGAGTTCAAGCCCAGGTGGTCCAGGTCATGTCTTCATACTGGACACAAATGACCAAATTTAAAAGCAAAACCCTCCCATATGGCCCTCATCTTCTTCCATATAGACACTAATCACAACCTCTGGCGGAAGGTTTCCATGAGTGGCAGAGTCCAAGAGAGTGTCCAAAATAACTCCCTTGCCCCTCATTGGCGTAAATTCAGGGTGGTCTGGACACCCTTCATGTGAAACAGGAGTGATCAAATATGCTAGACGTTAATACTTCTATGCTTCTCCAATTTGTGGAAAACTGAGTGTCAGGTATATATTTTTATGTGATTTGCAGTCATGAGAAATCACAAGCACCTCTGCAGGTCTTTGAAGAACCCATTTGACCCAAAGGATCCCTATTCTCACTTGATGGAGTTCAAGAACTTTAAAGAGGAAGGCGACAGACTTCATCCACAAGGACTGCTTTTTGGCCATTTTGGTTTTGGATGCACACATGGGATCTCTCTTTACATCCACCAGGTGCTGAGAATCTAAGCCACAACCTCACACAGGGCCAAGAGGCTGATTCAGACACATCCCTTTTCAAAGCAATTAAGCAAAGAGCCACAGGTGATGCCCATTCATTTCCATTTGAAAACTGTTTTCTTCAGGCTTCACAAAGGGGTGGCATGAGGCAAAGACCTTCCTGACATTCAGGGCAACAGAACATTAGGTTAGCAAACGGCCCAAAGCAGTGTTTCTCCACTGACACTTTCCTGGTCACACTGATATCTGAATTTTCTGAGATGCTCGCCATTCCCTTCAGCTATCCAGTACATGGCCATGTCACAGAGCTTGGAGGTGGTACATAACTTGGTCACAAAATCATGAGCCTATTCTGGAGAGTGGCCAGAATTCAGGAAGAAAAGAGGAACTTAGGAAGATAGCAGGTGTTACCCATCCATAAGGCAAGCCGCATTCCTTTCATACATTGGGCAGAAAGAATTCTGGTAAGCTTTCTACTAGCCTGGACACATCCTTTGATGCATTCTCTTTTCTAATGTCTACAACCATGGACACAGTGGGATACACAGACATAAAAACACTCGCCTTGTCAAATCACTTGTTAGAAATCGTCCACTCCAAACCAAACAAACTGCCTTTCCTACCTATTCTCAGAACATGAGACAAAATCACAAACACACACTCATACCCACAAATTCACCTCCTTTCCCAAAGTAGGTCTCTGACTATCGGGTGTGACCTCTGACTGGTGGGCCGTACTATGTTCCCATCAAATGGCCTGTTCTGTCTCAGATCTGGTTTCCTTGGCCAACTCTGTGAAGTTGTCAGGAGACAACGGTGAGCCACTTCCTGCTTACTCAGGAAAGGCCACTCTTCAGAGCTTTCCTGGCATTTGGCCATCCTCACATCAGTAGATACCAAGAAAGACTGACTCTGTCTTTGGTAAATCAAAAGAAGTGAGACCACTGGGACTGGGTCTGGGACTAGATTTGTGTGCCTGGATGCCTGGATCCCAAGTTCAGAGAGTTCCATCACCAAGAATGTGAGGTGAGGTCACTTCCTTCAGGAACTGAATGAGGTCAATGCCTTGGCAAGCACGTTGTCCTAACATTTGCTTCCAAAGGTGCCATGAAATGGAGGCTGTCCCTAATTCCTTTGACACTTTCACAAGTTAGAATGGTATATCAAACATTGGTAACCGGGAACAGCTCTCCACAGAGGCCTCGGTTGGTCCTTCTTCTCTACATAAAGAAGAGAGAGGCTGATTCAGACACATCCCTTCATGCTGACCAGGTTGTTTGCAATGAAAGATGACTTTTGCTCTCTCAGTTCCTTCATAGGTGCCTACAACTTCTCTAGGGATCATTTGCGCATAGACCTTTGAGTTTCTCAGCAGTTGAAAGATCCCCTAAATTCCTGTATTTTAAGACCAACTCTGTCCTTGCTCTTCTCTAAAGTTAGATTGAGGGAACAGTGTATGGTTAGGGTTAATAACAGGTTTGATTTGGAATATAAATCATTCTGCTGGATGAATAATGGTATTGGGAACCTGCGATATTTTCAAGAATATATAGGTAAAATATATGAATCTGAAAACAAAAATCTAGGTAAGATTTGAAGCCCAGAAGGGCATTGGGCCCTTGATTGGGTATTAAGCATAGGACCTTGTAACTTGGATGATTGATTTTCAAAGAGAACTTCCAGTCAAAATGGATAGTCAGTAGTATTAGGAAGATAGTCGGTATGTTTATAAAGGAGAGTGAGTATAGGATTTGGACCAAAAGTTCTTTAGCTATAGGGTTTCGGGTATTGAGTGAATGTAAATGTCAGCACATGTGAAGAATTAATCACAATGATGAACTGGGGAAAATATGTAGGAATGCAGATATCAATAGAGACTTTAGGAAATCTGGCAAAGTATAGTCGGTAGTGAAATGTTAATAAAATAGATTCTTGTCACTTCCTGTTTTTCTGTAGGCTTAATAAAACACTGTTGAAATCTTGAGAAGTGATTTCTAATCTTTTTCCCAGAATGTGCTGTCCCCAACTGCCAAACTTCAGAATGTACTCCCTCACCCAGTTGCACGCAAACTGCTCACCCGCCCAGGCCCATCAATAAACTTTCCTCCCTGCCCTCTTCAAGGAAAGTATATAAGCTCTGCTTAAGCTGTTCTCAGGGTTCTCTGCTCTATTCAAATGAGCTCTGAGCCCCAGCATGCTGGACCCCCAATAAACCCTTTGTTTTTGCATGAGAGAGTCTCTTGGTGGTCTCTTCCCCCAATGCTCTTCCGATATTTATATATGGAGGTTCCACCGAAATCCAGCAGTGGTGAACGAGAGACCCCAATGGGCTACTCTCAGGGTAAGTAAGGCACCTCTTTCTGGTTTCAGGTTTCAGGTTAGGGCTTGGCAAAATGGCTGTCGATGAAGTGTGTGAGCTCTCTTTGATGGTGGCTGGCAGACGTGTCACAGAGCCACAAGCCAAGTCCCTGGGGGACGCCACAGAGGACTCGGGAATCGAGGAATAATAGTCTCCTCGACTCAGTGATACTTTGTTTCAGATTCGGTATTGCCAGCCCATCGGGTTTTGCCACCTGCTCAGTCTTGGTCTCAGTGTTGGACGTCCATTGCCTGTCTTTATTGTTTTCTCTTGTCTGTGTCCTGTGTCGTTGCTTTTACTGTTTGTGTATCTTTCATTATGGGACAGATCACTTCAATGCCTCTGTCCCTGACCCTTGATCTATGGACCAAAGTCCGCTTAAGGGCTCAGAATGTTTCTTTTTCAGTAAAACGCTGGACCTGGCAGACTCTGTGTGCCACAGAATGGCCCACCTTTGGATTCGGATGGCCCCTAGAAGGATCTTTCTACTTCCCACTAATTTAAAAAGACAGAGATATTGTCTTACAGCCAGGGCCACATAGCCATACTGATAAACAGGAATATACCTTAACTTGGCAGGACCTCTGCAAATCTCCTCCTCCGTGGGTGAAGCCTTTCCTTGCTGTGTCCCCGTTCCTACTCCTTCCCCCACGATCTCTCAACCCCTCTGCTCCTCCTCCTCCTCCACCCTCTGTTCTCCCTGAGTCACAAGATTTGACTCTACTGGACTCTCGTCCCCCTCCTTATCTTCTACCCTTGTCCCACAACCCCCAACACCCTCTAAGTGATTCTCCAGCTGCTGACTCAGCCTCTCCGCAATTGGAGGAAGCTAAGCCAGCCCAGGGCCCTCCAGATAACTCCCCTGCGTCACACACAGCCCCTCCTCCCCTGGAGGAAGCTGGAATTGCTAAGGAACTCACCGGTGGCAAATGATTGAAAACCCTGGAACTCCCGTGTTGCTTCCCTCCATCCCTAAGGACCAATGATTGACGATGGCCATAGGGGAAAAATGCAAGCCTACCAGTATTGGCCTTCTCCTCTTCAGACCTATATAAATGGAAAAATAACAATCCCCCTTTTACCGAGGACCCAACCTGGCTCTCAGGTCTGGTGAAGTCATTGATGTTTTCACACCAACCTACTTGAGATGACTGCCAACAACTCCTAGGGACTCTCTTCATGACAGAGGAACAAAAGAGAATCCTCCTGGATGCTAGAAAAAAGTATCCTCGGACCAAATGCATGACCGACAAAACTTCCCAATATATTCAAAGCCGGCTTTCTCTTGAAACGACCCAACTGGGACCCCAACACCTTTGAAGGTAGGGAGCATCTGTCCACTTATCGCCGGGCTCTAATAGTGGGTATCTTAGTGGCCGCTAGGTGACCAACTAATTTGGCCAAGGTAAGAGAGATTATTTAAGGGCCTGATGAATCTCCCTCTATGTTCCTAGAGATAATTATGTAGGCATATAAGAGACATACTCCTTTCGATTCTCAGGCAGAGGATCAAAAGGCATCTGTCACAATGGCCTTTATTGGGAAAGCTGCCCTGGATATTAAAAGAAAGTTACAATGCTTAGATGGATTACAAGATATGACTTTGAGGGATTTAGTCAGAGAACCCGAGAAGGTATACTGTAAGAGAGAAACTGAGGAAGAGAAGGGAGCTGAGTGAGGATAAAAGAAACAAAAGACAGACTAAGGCATTGACTAAGGTCCTGGTTACAACAACAAATAGGCCAGAAATTAAGAAACAGAGAGACAGGAAGGGATACCTGGGCACACACTAGAGGCCACCCCTGGCCTCAGATCAATGTGCCTACTCTAAAGAAAAAGGACACTGGGCCAAAGAGTGCCCTAGAAAGAGACAGCCATGCCAGCCAGATATTCTGACTCTGGAGGAATACTAAGAAAGTCCGGGCTCAGATCCTCTCCCTGACCTCAAGGTAACTTTCGAAGTGGAGGGGAACACAATAAACTTTGAAGTAGATACAGGGGGAATATACTCAGCCCGTAAGGCCCATTGGGCCCTCTACCGAATAAAAGGTCTCTAATTCAAGAGTCTAACAGAATAAATATCGGGCTTTGACAACTACGAGGACCATGGACCAGGGAAAAGGAAAAATCCATCACTCCTTCCTAGTAATCCCAGAATGCCTGGCCCCATTGATGGGCAGAGTTCTGCTCACCAAGCTCTGGGCCAAAATAACTTTTAACCCTGAAGGCCCCCAAGTGGAATTTTTTAATCCTTCAGTAACTACTCCTATAATCATGGCTCTAACTATGTCAGTAGCAAATGTTCATCAACTCACTCACCTTTGTTCAAAGAAACTGCATTCATTCGTGAAGGATCAAGAACACAGTTTTCCACTAACCTACTCACAGCAAAAGGAAATAACTGAATGGGTAACAAAAGCCTGTCAGGTCCATTAATTGGTTAAAGCTTACACTTCCAAGCTTCCTGCAGGAAAGCACCTATGAGGAACCAGACGAGGACAATTCTGGGAAGTGGACTTTACTGAAATTAAGCCAGTAAGGTATGGACTTAAATAACTCCTAGTCTTTGAACATACATTTTCAGGATGTATTGAAGCTTTCCCCACACACAAAAAAAAGAAGAAATAAAAAAGAAGAAAAAAGAAACATCGCAAATGGTTGTAAAGAAGATCCTGGAAGATATTTATTCTCCCCTTGACGACCAGTAGTCTTAACCCTCATCAGCCCCATAAGCTGCGATGGCTGATCACAAATCCTACTGGACACGAAGTATGGCCTATCTCGAATACAGCCCCCTTACGAACCTGGTGGCCATCTCTCCACCCAGTCATTTGTCAGCTGGCTATAGGTCTTTCCTATTGGGATATCCCTGATTAACAGGATCCCACTAAAATTCCATTTAATCACTTCCGTACCATAGATAATGGAAACAAACATTATAGATGTAGGGACACGTGAGCCAGATGCAGGTTGGCTAGCCTAGATTACTATGTTTGCCCGGCAGACTATCAAAGCCACAAAAAGTCACGGCTGTGGGGGGGGAGAGCAGACTTCTATTGTAAGTCATGGGGATGTGAGCATACAGGGACAGTCAGATGGAACCCAAACTCCTCATCAAATTCTGTACACAGCATTGGCCATATTACGAATTAGATAACCAAAACCGATGGCCCCCAGAGGGGTCTCTAGATCCTCAAATTCTGTGTGACCTTTTTAACTTCTGCAAGTGCTCAAAAGGGTGAAAGGAGATTCCGCTATGTGGAGGCCTTCTCTCTCCTTTGCTCACATCCTGAACTATGCTTCTCCAATAGATGCTCACCCTCAGCCTTGTGCTCCAGACTCTCCGCTGTCACTCCCACCTCAGCAACTTGATTTCTCCCCTCCAATATCTAGATCAAAAACCCAAATCTCGACTGGTTCTCAGACCATTGCTCCCTTGCTGAGGTCGCAGGTACTGAGGTACCACTCCATTCACTCACTCCTCTCCTCTCCTGTCAGTGCCCACACCGGGTCCCACCCAGTCCTCTTACCACCTAATGCAAAGCTCAAACCCGCTGAGAAGAATCCTCAGACCCTAATACAAGATGTAATGAAAATGGCCTTTAATGTTGCTTTGTCATCACTAAAAACAGGTTACTAAGAATTTAAAGTCCCTCACAGGCTTTTTGGAATCTCACTCCCGTCTCCCCCTCTGTTCTATCTGTTCTACTGCTCAAGTTTTTGTTGCTATTAAGATCCCAAAGCCCTCTCCCAATATTCTTTTACATCTCTCCTTCCTCATTCTCAGATCCACAGAGCTGCTCTTATCCCTGCCTTCCAAATTGTCCCCCTCTGTACCAGGCCCACAGAAAAGTCTTAACTGACCTTCTCCAGAAGTCTTCACCATGGCTGATTTAGGACTTTCAGCAAAAGAGTCCCTATATAAGAGTTCACTGTAGATAAACTTCCTATTTTTGTGTTGCCCTGGTCTCCTTGGCAACTGGCTAAAAAATTCAGCACTCCTCATCTAGACACACCCTTACTAGTTTTTCACAAAATATTTGAAAAAAAGTCCTCTGGCCTTGAGCTGGGGCTTCACAGAGATGGCTACATTTCTAAGATAAAGAAGTTACAAACTGGGCTGTATGGAAACAGCTGGAAGGGGGAAAAAAAGAAAGGGAAGACACCCCCACCCAGGTGTCCTTGAAAAGTTAACTTGCCCAAACTGAGGAAAAAACAGAAACAAAAACTGCTTTTTGTGAACTTCTTCAGACTGTGAACTTCTGAGCCCCTTCCCTTACGTATTGGGTACAAAATTCTGAAACTACGTAACTTGGGTTTCAGGGGATTAATTGATTACAACAGAAGCAATGCCCTCTGAATCTGGTTGAAACCAAAAAAGACTGTTTCCGTGTCTTTGGTGCTATCTTAGGTGCCTTGCCTTGTCCGTCCCTACAACAGTATAATTCTATATACTTAAACATTGTTTATGTTTTCATGAAATGGTCAACAGATGTGATTAATTGTGAAATGGTGCAGGTGTTTCCCAGAGTGCTCTATCATGACGCAGGTTCATCTGAAGATCAAAGAGGGGGACATACAACCCGGTTCCGCTGGGAACATATGTCCCTCACCTTAGCCATTCTATTACGAATAGGAGTTGCTGCAGGGTTGGGCACAAGAACCACTGCTCTGGTCCATGGGACACAACAAGTGACCCAATTAGAAGCAGCAATAGATCAAAACTTAAAGATTTTAGAAACCTCCATCACAGCTTTGCAGGAATCTTTAACCTCTCTCTCTGAAGTTGTTTTACAGAACAGTCGAGGGTTGGACCTCCTTTTCATGACAGAGGGGGGCCTTTGTGCTTCATTGAGGGAAGAATGTTGTTTTTATGTCGACAATACTGGAGTTGTAAAAAAATCTATGAGTAAATTAAAAAGATGCCTTGAAGAGCAACAACGAGAGAGAGAGGCACAAAAAGGGTAGTTTGAGTCTTTTTTTACACAGTCCCCCTGGTTAATTACGTTTTTATCAACCCTGGCCGGTCCAATAATAATCCTCATATTATTACTAACTTTAAAACCCTGTTTCTTCAACCATGTAATTTCTTTTCTCCAAGCTCAAATTGGACAAATTAAAATTATGGTAATACCCCACTAGCAGACATAGAATGTGACACCCCACAACGATCACTTTTATGATTAAAAGTAGCCAGAAAAAGAAGTGGGGAATGAAAGGTTATTAAAATATGTACTTGTCACTTCCTGTTTTTCTGTACACTTAACGAAACACTGTTGAAATCTTGAGAACTCTTTGCTAATCTTGTTGCCAGAATGTGCTGTCCCCAATTGCCAAACTGCTGAATCTACTCCCTCACCCGGTTGAATAGAAACCTGAACTGTACTTGGATCATTGAATGTAGAAGAGAACATCCATTCAAAAAGTTATAGTCAGTTGGATTAGAAAGATAGTCGGTAAGTTTAGGAAGAAAAGTGAGTATAGGATTTGGAACAAAAGTTCTTTAGCAATAGGGTTTTGGTTAGAGAGTCAATGTAAATGTCAACACAAGTGAAGAGTCAGTCACAATGATGCACAGGGCAAAATATGTAGGAAAGCAGATATCAATAGAGACATTAGGAAATCAGGAAAAGAATAAAGTGAGTGATGGGATTAGATATTTTCAACAGGGTTGAGGATGAATATGTGAGCTTAGGATAAAACAAATATGAAGTCAACAATAGGATTGACATTTGATAGCATTAGCGTAGCCCAAGACAGTGTCCAAAATAAGCTCTGTTGCCCCTCATTTGCCTAAATTCCCAGTGGCCTGTACACCCTTCCTGTGTACCAGGAGTGATCAAATAGGCCTGCCCTTAATACTGCTCTGCTTCTCCAATTTGAGTCCTACTGAGTGTCGGGTACAGATTCTTTATGTGAATTGGAAAGATGAGAAAACTCAAGCACCTATTGGATAGCCTCTGAATAGATTTGAAGAACTCATTTGACCCAAAAGATCCCTATTCTCACTTGATGGAATTCAGGAACCTTACAGAGGCAGGCAAAATACTTCATCAACAATGACTGCTCTTTTTGCCATTTTGGATTTTATGCACCCATGGGATCTTTCTTTAGATCCATCAGGTGCTGAGAATCTAAGTCAAAGAATCACACTGGGCCAAGAGGCTGATTCACACACATCTCTTTCCAAATCAATTAAGGAAAGAGCCAAAGGTAAAGCATATTCATTTCCATTTGAAAAATCTTTCCTTCAGGATTCACAAAGGGTTGGCCTGAGACAAAGACCTTCCTGACTCTCAGGGCAACAGAACAATAGGTAAGCAAATGGCCCAAAGCAGGGATTCTCCACTGAGACTTTACAGGTCACACTGATATCTGAGTTTTCTGAGATGCTCGCCATTCCATTCAGCTATCCAGTACATGGCCATGTCACAGAGCTTGGAGGTAGTACATATCTTGGACACAAAACCATGAGCCTATTCTGGAGATTGGCCATAATTCAGGAAGAAAACAGCAACTTAGGAAGGTAGCAGGTATCGCTCATCAATAAGGCAAGCCACAGTCAATTCATAAATTGTGCTGGATGAATGCTGGGAAGCTTCCTATGAGACAGGACACATCCATTGATGCATTCTCTTTTCTAATGTCTACAAGCACGGACACAGTGGGATACACAGACATAGAAACACTTGCATTGTCAAACGACTTACTAGAAACAGTTGACTCCAAACCAAACAAACTGCCTTTTCTACCTATTCTCAGAACATGAGACAAAACCACAAACCCACACCCGCAATGGCACCTCCTTCCCCCAAATAGGTCTGTGACTCTCCGGAGTGTGCTCTGACTGATGGGCCATACTATGATCCTCCGAAATGGCCTGCCCTGTCTCAGATCTGATCTTCTTGGCCAACACTGTGAAGTTGTTAGAAGCCAGGAGTGAGCCACTATCTGCTTTCTCAGGAAGAGCCCCTCTTCCGAGCTTTCCTGGCATTTGGCCATCCTCACATCAGTAGGTATCAAGAAAGACTGACTCTGTCCTTTGTAAATCCATAAAAGTGAGACAACTGGGACTAGGACTGGGACTGGCTCTGGGTGCCTGGCTTTCTGTATACCAAGTTCAGAGAGTTCCATCACCAAGGAAGTGAGATGAGATCACTTCCTTCAGGAACTGAATGAGATCACTGCCTTGGCAACCACTTTGTCATAACAATTGCTCCCAACGGTCCCATGAGATGAGGGCTGCCCCTACTTCCTGTGACACTTTCACAAGTTAAAATGGTATATCACCCGTAGGCAAAAGGGAACAGCTCTCCACACAGGCCGGGTTTGGTCCATCTTCTCTACATTAAGAAGAGATAGGCTCATTCTGACGCAACCCTTAATCCTGACCAGGTTGTTTGCCATGGAAGATGATTTTTGCTCTCTCAGGTCTTACATAGCTGCCTACATCTTCTCCAGAGATCATTTCTGCATGGAGCTTTGAGGTTCTCAAGAGATGGAAGATCCACTGCATTCCTGTATTGTAAGACCAACACTGTCCCTGCTCTTCTGTAAACATAGATGTGAATTGGAGTCATGAGAAAACCCACGAACATATGGGATAGCCTCTGCAGGGCATTAAAGAATTCACTTGACCCAAATGATCCCTATTCTCACTTAATGGAGGTCAGGAACCTTACAGAGGAAGGCGAGAGACTCTATCCACCATGACAGTTCTTTTGTCCATTTTGGTTTTGGATGCACACATGGGATTTTTCTTTAGACCCATCATGTGCTGTGAATCTAAGCCACAGCCTCACATAGGGCCAAGAGGCTGATTCAGACACATCCATTTCCAAAGCAATTAACCGAAGAGGCACAGGTAATGACCATTCAATTCCATTTGAAAACTATTTTCTTCAGGCTTCACAAAGTGTGGCCTGAGGCAAAGACCTTCCTGACATTCAGGGCAACAGAATAGGTAAGCAAAAGGCCCAAAGCAGGGTTTCTCCACTGAAAATTTCTTGGGCATACTGATATCTGAGTTTTCTGAGATACTCACCATTCCCATCAGCTATCCAGTACATGGCCAAGTCACAGAGATGGAGGTGGTACATATCTTGGACACAAAATCATGAGCGTATTCTGGAGAGTGTCTAGAATTCAGGAAGAAAACAGCAATTTAGAAAGATGGCAGGAATTGCCCATCCATATGGCAAGCTGCAGTCCATTCATAAATTGCACAGGATGAATGCTTTGAAGCTTTCTCGTAGACAGGACACATCCATTGATGCATTCTCTTTTCTACTGTCTACAATCGCGGACACAGTATGATATATAGACACAGAAACACTCACGTTGTCAAAGGATTTACTAGAAACAGTTCACTCCAAAACAAACAAACCAGCTTTCCTAACTATTCTCAGAACATGAGACAAAACCACAAACTCGCACTCACACCCAAAATGGTACCTCTTTCCCCCAAGTAGGTCTGTGTCTATCCGGAGTGTCCTCTGACTTGTGGGCCATACTATGTTCCCCAAAAATGGCGTGTCCTGTCTTCAATCTGGTCTCTTTAGCCAACTCTGTGAAGTTGTCAGGAGCCCGTGGTGAGAAACTACCTGCTTTCTCTGGAAAGGCCAGTCTTCATAGTTTCCAGGCATTTGGCTGTCCTCACATCAGTAGGTACCAAGAAAGAGTGACTCTGTCTTGTTAAATCCAAACAAGTGAGCCCACTGGGACATGGAGTG
Organism: Callospermophilus lateralis; assembly: GCF_048772815.1. NCBI lineage: Eukaryota > Metazoa > Chordata > Mammalia > Rodentia > Sciuridae > Callospermophilus > Callospermophilus lateralis. The sequence goes on from NW_027514433.1 coordinate 420,416, forward strand.
GGTTTGACTCTGTGTGCCTGGTTTCCTGGATCCCAAGATCACAGACTTTCATCACCAATAATGTAAGGTGAGGTCACTTCCTTCAAGAACTGAATGAAGTCACTGCCTTGGAAACCACTTTGTTTTAACAGTTGCTTCCAAGGTTCTCAAAAGATGGAGTCTGCCTCTACTTGCTGTGACTCATTCATAAGTTAGAATGGTATATCAACCATAGGCACCGGGGAACAGCTCTCCACACAGCCATGGTTTGGTCCATCTTCTCTACATTAGGAAGAGAGAGGCTAATTCAGACACATCCCTTCAACCTGACCAGGTTGTTTGCCATGGAAGATGACTTTTGCTCTCTCAAATCCTTCATACCTGCCTACACCTTCTCCAGGGATTATTTCTGCAGGGACTTTTGAGGTTCTCAGCTGGTGGATGATACCCTACCTTCCTGGATTTTAAGACCAACTCTGTCCCTGCTCTTCTGTAAAGTGAGATTGAGGGAACAGTGTATGGTTAGTGTTAATAGCATGTTCGATTTGGGTTAGGAGTCATTCTGCTGGATGAATTATGGTATTGGGAACCTGTGATATTTATAAGAATATAAATGTGAAATATATGTATGAGAACAGAGATCTAAGAAAGATTTGAAGCCCAGAAAGGCATTGGGCCCTTGATTGGTATACTTAGATTGAATCATGTTCTGCACCGAGGTCTCAGATAAATCGATATACAATGGCATAGGACCCTATACCTCGGATGATTGAAAGTAGAAGAGAACATCCAGTCAAAAGGGATAGTCTGTAGGATTAGGAAGATAGTAAGTAGGTTTAGGAAGAAGAGTGAGTCTCGGAGTTGGACCAAAAGTTCTTTAGCAATTGGTTTTCAGTTAGAGGGTGAATGTAAATGTCAGCACATGTGAAGAGACAGTCACAATGATGAACTGGGAAAAATATGTAGGAAAGCAGATATCAATAGGGGCATTAGGAAATCAGGAAAAGTATAAAGTGAGTGATAGGATTAGATATTTTCAACAGGCTTGAGGTTAAATATGTAATCTTAGGAAGAAACAAATATGTAGTAACCAATAGGATTGACATTTGAGAGCAGTAGGCACCCTGGACATAGATGCTTTTAGTAATCCATGGTCACTTCCCATTTAGGCTTTGGTACAATCATATGTGTGACCTTTGCATTTTGTGTACAGAATACTACTGTGGTAAAATGTATATGTAGATCAGGTGACATGAGTATTTCTTGCACCATAAAGGGGAGTAATATTCTGGAAACTTATAAATTAGTACTGGGGATGCAAATAGGTGTACCTTGTGTTGATGATTATTGAGATGATGCATGAATAGACCATATTGTGAATAAAGTATGTAACTGGATCCAACATTAAATAATGGTTTGAGTTTGCATCTGAAAATATATTGGAAATCTTATATTGATATATATACCATCATTCCAACGAGTTATATATGCAATGGTATTATTAGGGTGACGGTTTATCGTGAAGAGTGAGTTTTGCTTCAAAAATGATTATGGAATCGAAAATAATATGTTTAGAAAGAAGTCTAGTGAAAAGACCAGTAAAGAAACATGGAGAATACATGTGTTCTGAAGTAGTAAGTAATTGAAAGTGAACCAAATGCCAAAAAAATTTGTGAAGTTGTGGATGAAAAAATACATCCTATGATGTCCATAAACTGAAGAAATATTAATGTACCAGTGTTGAGTAAAAATGAACTTCAAATTATACATCATGTCCCATAGCAATCTACTTGCATTAATGTTAAACTGGGTCAGTTACTGTAGAAATATTAGGATTTTTAAGCACCATCCACTGAACTTAGTTTTCAGTAGTAGGAAACCAAAATATATTTCAGGTGTATGAATATTACTGAGAATAATCTTGTGAAAATTTGAATTTAAATGAACATAAATGAATATGAATGAATTTAGGGAGTGTATAATAAGACACATATTTTTCATATTTTTTTAAAATCTGGAGAATACACACACACACACACACACACACGCACACACACACACACACACGCACACACACACACATTAATATTTAGCAATATATATGCCAATCGATACTCATCATGAAATATAATTCATTCACAAATCCAAAAATATTCATTTTACTGAACATGGATTTATGTATAGTGTTTTTCACTAGGAAGCTCACCCATAGGTGGAATTTTCAGTTCCATCATTATTTAGGGAAAGTCATCTCTTCTCACAATTTTTATATTCCAAAGCCAGTGATCTTTCAAGAATGTATGTGTGATACCAGGTAGGATATTGTATATGCATAAAAAAATTACATGTGCTGAATAGGATACAGAGAAAGGGAGACAGGAATTTACATATGTGATAACTTTAAAAAATCATGGAGAAATATTAAAATGAAAAGTTTACTAAATTTAAAACACATACTCTTGATAAAGCAGAAGACAAATACAAATATACACCATGCTTCCTATGAAAGGACTGTACTTCTATTCAGTTAGTTTTTTTTTTTCTCCATGATATTAGGATTAGTAGTCAGAGTCTAGTAGGGTATGGGTTAGTGTCAGGGATTCAGTATTTCAAATGGAAAATAGGAAACTGAATCTAATGTGTATGCAAACATGTGATACACAAAAATCTTCCCTCTCTTATCCAGAACAATGCCTTGATAACCATCGCTAAAAGTAAGACACAATTAGAGGAGAGGAGTTAGAAAACCTGTGAATACATATGTGGAATAAAAAATGCTCAGGAGTTCACAACACTGGAGGTGGTAAAAGAGTTTACAAAAGTATGGGAGAGGGTAAACACTCCAGAAACATGGAGCTGTGCTGACCTAAAGACTTATTGAGAAACTTCCTCTGAGGTTAGGCACAAGAAATATATGTATGGCAATATGTAAATCAATGGTTTTGCAACTGATGTGATTCTGCAATCTGTATATGGAGTAAAAATGGGAGCTCATATCCCACTTGAATCAAAGTGTGAAATATCCCACTTGAATCAAAGTGTGAAATATGATATATCAAGAAGTATGTAATGTTTTGAACAACCTACAATGAAAATTAATTAAAAAAAGAAAAAGAAATATATGTAATTGTCAGGAGATTTAGCTTCGTTTATAGTGACACCAAAAATCTGGGTCTGCATCTATGTGACCTGGAGGACATGGTTCTTTATTTTGTAATGAACATGAGGCAGCAGGTCTGAATTCTCCCTTTGTAGGTAAACTGTTGCCACTGGGAGCTAAGTGTCTTCAAGTGTGGTCTGTGAAGCCATTTGGTCATCCTCCACTTTTCAGGGTGTTTCTTACTGCTTCACTGGGAATTTGGTATTTGCTTCACGAAATACAATATGTTCAACTGGGACACAATGCTGGAGGGAGTTCTGTCATGTGTGGTTGGTCAGGGTCGGAAAGAGAATGTACGAACCAGGCTTCTATCCCACATAGCTTTCCCCTTGACTATAGCAACCTGATTCTGAACATTGCCCTGAAACCTCTACATATAACAAGATGCCTTTACATATAAAGGTCTGCTGCCTGCATCATGTCAGTCGCAAGTTTTGGAAGCCAATGGAAGATCCAGGTGGTCCTACCAAAAATATTTATTTACACACCTACAGTCTACTGCTCTACACCCACTACCCAGCAGGCTCCAACTTACTGGCATTTCTGTTCTACACCATTTTCACGAAACTCAGTCAATCAAGGCACTGTTTGTTATACTCATGATCAGCAACAGGATATCTAAAGGTTATCCAGTGCCACCTGGTCATGGGGATTTCAAAAATTTCATGGTATTAATCTAGTCATTTTTCAAGGATGAAGTTGGAGGCACTGTGGGTTTCATTTAATTCAGGAACCATTAAATGGTGAGGAAGCTCATTTCAATGAAAGCTCTGGAGAACACTCACAGGCAAGCCTTCCCAAAGAGTGGCCAAAAGGACACATGAATCCAGGCCCATTGAGGTATACAATGTGAGGTCCATGTGTGTTTGGACTCTCAACTATGGCTACCAAGTCTTTAAGAATTAAATCATGTGATATCCTGGCTCAGAATCCCTGAGCTCTGTGGAAAGCCATCCTGGGCCTAGATCTCAGTTTCCAAAAGCGATTCTCATGCGTGGTCTCCTAAAATCCCAACACTATTCATGGCAATACTTCTCTCAGGTCAGTTCCAGAACTCAGTCTCTAAGGGGAATCACACCAGAGTTCAAGCCCTGGTGGACCCAGTCATCTCTTCCAACTACCACACAAATTACCACAATTAAAACAAGAACCCTCCCATATGGCCCTCATCTTCTTTCATATAGACACTCATCATAATCTGGCTGGAGGTTTCCATGAGGGGCGCAGACCAAGACAGTGTCCCAAATAAGCTCCTATGCCCCTCATTTGCCTAAAGTCAAGGTGGCCTGGACACCCATCCTGTGAACCAAAAGTGATCAAATAGGCCTGCCATTAATACCGCTCCAATTTGAGGACTACTGTGTGTGGGGTTTAGATTCTTTATTTGAATTTTAGTCATGAGAAAACCCAAGCACAATGGGCTAGCCTCTGCAGGTTTTGTAGAACTCTTTTGACCCAAAGGATCCCATTCTCACTTGATGGAGGTCAGGAACCTTACAGAGGAAGTCGAGAGACTTCATCCCAATAATTGTTCTTTTGGCGAATTTTCTTTTGGATGCACACATGGTAACTTTCTTTAGATCCATCAGGTGCTGAGAATCTAAGCCACAGCCACACACAGGGCCAAGGGCCTGATTCAGACACATACCTTTCCAAAGCAATTAAGGAAAGTGCCACAGGTATGCCTATTCATTTCCATTTGAAAACTGTTTTCTTCAGGCTTCACAAAGGGGTGGCCTGAGGCAAAGACCTTCCTGACATTCAGGGCAACAGAACAATAGGTAAGCAAAAGGCCCAAAGCAGGATTTCTCCTCTGAGACTTTCCTGGTCACACTGATATCTGAGTTTTCTGAGATGCTCGCCATCACCTACAGCTATCCAGTACATGGCCATGTCACAGAGCTTGGAGGTGGTACATATCTTGGACACAAAACCATGGGCCTATTCTTGAGATTGGCCGGAATTCAGGACGAAAATAGAAACTTAGGAAGGTAGCAGGTGTTGCTCATGGATAAGGCAAGCTACAGTCCATTCATAAACGGGGCAATATGAATGCTGAGAATCTTTCTACTAGACACGACACATCCATTGATGAATTCTCTTTTCTAATGTCTACAACAACGGAAACAGTGGAATACACAGACATAGAAACACTCGCCCTGTGAAAAGACTTACTAGAAACAGTCCACTTCAAATGAAACAAACCGACTGTCCTACCTATTCTCAGAAAATGAGACAAAACCACAAACCCACAACCACACCCACAAAGGCACCTCTTTCCCCTAAGTAGGTCTGTGAATATCCAGAGTGTCCTCTGACTTGTGGGCCATAATATGTTCCCCCAAAATGCCTTTCCTGTCTCAGATCTTGTCTCCTTGGCCAACTCTGTGAACTTCTTAGGAGCCAACGGTGAGCCACTACCTGCTTTCTCATGAAAAACCCTGCATCCGAGCTTTCCTGGCATTTGGCCTTCGTCACATCTGTAGGTACCAAAAAATACTGACCCTGTCCTTGGTAAATCCAAACAAGTGAGACCACTGGGACTGGGACTTGGATTGGCTCTGTGTGCCTGGCTTCCTGGATCCCACGTTCAGAGAGTTCCATCACCAAGAAAGTGAGGTGAGGTCACTTCCTTCCTGAACTGAATTAGTGCACTGTCTTGGCAGCCACTTTGTCCTAACTGTTGCTTCCAAGGGTCCCAAGAGATTGAGGCTGCCCCTACTTCCTGTGACATTTTCACAAGTTAGAATGGTATATCAACCAAAGGCACCCAGGAATAGATCTCCACACAGGCCTGGTTTGGTCCATGATCTCTACATTAAAAAAAATCTGATTCAGACACAACCTTTTATCCTGACCGGGTTGTTTGCCATGGAAGATGACTTTTGGTCTCTCAGGTCCTTTATTGCTTCCTACATCTTCTCCAGGGATCATTTCTGCATGGACCTTTGAGGTTCTCAGCAGGTGGAAGTTTTTCTACATTTCTGTATTGTAATATCAACTCCTTCCCTGCTCTTCTGTAAAGTTAGATTGAGGGAACAGTGTCCGGTTATGGTTAAAAACATGATCGATTTGGGTTAGAAATCATTTTGCTGGATGAATGATCGTATTGAGAACTTGCTATGTGTAGAAGAATATATAGGTGAAATATATGTATGAAAAAAGAAATCTAAGTCTGATTTGAAGCCCAGAAGGGCATTGGGCCCTTGATAGGGATACGTGGTGTTGAATTACATTCTGCAGAGTTGTCTCAGATAAATCGATATACAATGGCATAGCACCTTGTACGTTGCATGAATTAATGTAGAAGGAACATCAAGTCAAAAAGGCATAGTCGGTAGTGAAAGGTTAATAAAATTAATAAAATAGGTACTTGTCACTTCCTGTTTTTCTTAATGCTTAACAAAACACTTTTGAAATCTTGAGAAATGTTTGCTAATCTTGTTCTAGAATGTACTGTTCCCAACAGCCGAACTGCAGAATGTACTCCCTCACTCGGTGTCATGCAAACCGCCCACTCGCCCTTACCCATCACTAAACTTCCCTCTCTTCCCTCTCCAAGGAAAGTATATAAGCTCTGCTTAAGCTGTTCTCAGAGGTCTCTGCTCTATTTAATTTAGCTCTGAGCTCTAGCATGATGGACCACAAATAAACCCTTTGCTGTTGCATGAGACAGTCTCTTGATAGTATCTTCCTCTGACACTCGCCTGACCTTTACATATTGAGGTTCCACCGAGTTCCAGCAGTGGCGGACGAGAGACCCCAACGGGCTCCTCTTGGAGCAAGTAAGGCGCCTCTTTCCGGTTTCAGGTTTCTTGTTAGGGCTTGGCAAAATTGCTGGCGATGAAGAGCCTGGGCTCTCTCCGACGGTGGCTGAGAGACGTGTCACAGAGACTAAGAGCACCTCTCTGGAGGACCCCGCAGAGAACTCGGGAAATCAAGGAACAATAGTCTTCTCGACTCAGTGATATTTTCTTTTAGATTCGTTATTGCCATACCATTGGGTTTTGCCGGCTACTCATTCCTGGTCTCAGTGTTGGACGTTCATTGCCTGTCTTTATGGTCTTGTCTTATCTGTGTCGTGTGTCCTTGCTTTTTCTGTTTGTGGAACTTTCATTATGGAACAGAGCACGTCAATGCCTCTGTCCCTGACCCTTGATCACTGGACCAAAGTCCGCTTAAGGGCTCAGAATCTTTCTTTTTTTAGTAAAACGCTGGACCTGGCAGAATCTCTGTGCCTCAGAATGGCCCATCTTTGGAGTCGTATGGCCCCTAGAAGGATTTTTCTACTTCCCACTAATTTAAAAAGTCAGAGGTATTGTCTTTCAGCCAGCGCCACATAGCCATCCGGATCAACAGCCATATATCTTAACTTGGGAGGACCTCTGCAAATCTCCTCCTCCATGGGTGAAACCTTTCCTTGCCCCTACCTCTGCTCCTACTCCTTCCCCCATGATCTCTCAAACCCTCTCAACCTCCTCCTCCTCCACCCTCTGTTCTCCCTGAGTCACAGATTTGACTCTACTGGACTCTTCTCCCCCTCCTTATCCCCTGCCCTCGTCCCCTAACACACAACACACTCTAAGTGATTCCGCTGCTGCTGACTAAGCCTCTCTACCATTGGAGGAAGCTAAGCCGGTAATAGGATCTGACAATGGACCGATGTTCATGGCCCAGGTAAGTCAGGGGTTAGCCAGGAACCTGGGGATTAATTGGAAGTTAAATTGTGCTTATAGACCACAGAGTTCAAGACAAGTAGAAAGAATGAATAGAACCATTAAAGAGACCTTAACGAAATTAAGCTTAGAGACCAGCATAGGATTGGACTATGCTCCTGCCTTATGCAATGTTTCATGCAAGAAAAAATCCCTTTGTTTCTTTGAGTAACCTTACCACGTGTGAAATTCTTTATGGTGGCCCTCCTCCAGTAGGGGACCTAAGCCCAACTGTAAGACCTAAAGATCCTTTCCACACCCCCTTGCTTGACAGACTTAAAGATCTTGAAAGAACTCAGTAATACCTGTGAAAACAGCTGGCCACTGCCTACCCAACTGGGAACCAGGGGATTCCACATCCATATCAAGTAAGAGATTTCATCTATGTAAGATGATATCAGGTGTCATCCCTGGTACCCCGCTGAAAAGGACCATACCAGGTGCTATTATAACACCTACAGTGGTAAACGTAAACAGAATCACTTCCAGGATCCATGCCTCTCATCTCAAGCCTGCTCCCTGTACAGAATCTTTCTGGAAACTGAAAAAGACTGGTAACAGTTTCAAATTGTGTATTCGCAATGTGAATAAGGTTATATACTCTCCCCTTGGCTACAAGTAGTCCTAACCCTCATCAGCCCATTAAGCAGTGATGGCTGATCACAAATCCTACTGGAAAAGAAGTATGGTCTATCTCGCATACAGCCCCCTTAGGGACCTTTTGGCCATCTCTCCACCCAGACATTTGTTAGCTGGTTATAGGTACTTCCTATTGTGATATCACTGATGAAGAGGATCCCACTAAAATATCATTAAATCCCTTCTGTACCATAGATAATGGAAACAAACATTATGGATGTAGGGACACGCAAGCCAGATGCAGGTTTGCTAGTCTAGATTACTAAGTTTGCCTGGCAGACTATCAAAGCCACAAAGAGTAACGGCTGTGTGGGGGAAAAGCCGACTTTTTCTGTATGTCATGGGAATGTGTGCATACAGGGGCTGCCTGATGGAACCCCAATTCTTCATCAAATTCAGTACACAGCATTGGCCACATTACCAATTAGACAACCAAAAACTATGGCACCCAGAGGGGTCTCTAGATCCTCAAATTTTGCGTGACCTTTTTGACTTCTGCAAGTGCTCAAAAGAGTGAAAGGAAATTCCCCTATGTGGAAGCCTTTTCCCTCCTTCACTCACATCCTGAACTATGCTTCTCCAATAGATCATTATCCTCAGCCTTCTGCTCCAGACCCTCTGCTGTCACTCCCATCTCAGCAACTTGATTTCTCCCCTCCAATAACTAGATCAGAAACCCAAAGCTCCACCAGTTCTCTGACCATCGCCCCCTTGCTGAGGTAGCAGGTACATAGGTACCGCTCCACCGACTCATTCCTCTCATCTCCTGTGAGTGCCCTCACCGGGTCCCACCAGGTCCTCTTACCAGCTAACCCAATGCTCAAACGAGCTGAGGAGAGCCCTGAGACCCTTATCCAAGATGTAATATAATTGGCCTTTAAAGTTGCTTTGTCATCACTGAAAACAGGTTACTAAAATTTAAAGTCCCTCACAGGATTTTGGGATCCTCACTCCCTTCTTTCACTCTGCTCTACCTGATCTACTGCTCAAGTTTGCTGCTAGGAAATTCCCAATACCCTTTCGCATTATTCTTTTACATCTCTCTTTTCCCTCATTCTCAGATCCTCAGAGGTGCTCTCAGCCCCAACTTCCCCGTCTTTCCCCCTCTGTACCAGGCCCACAGAAAAGTCTTAAATGACCTTCTTCAGAAGTCTTCACCATGGCTGAGTTTTGAACTTTCAGCCAAACAGTCCCAATAAAGACTTTAATGTAGATAAACATTCTCTTTTGTATTGCCCTGTTCTACTTGGCCACTGGCTAAAAATCTCAGTACTTCTAAGCTAGACAACCCCTAACTAGTTTTTCACAAAATATGTGAACAAGTCCTCTGGCCTTCAGCTGGGGCTTCACAGAGATGGCTACATTTCTAAGATAAAGAAATTACCAACCGGGCTCCATGGTAACAGCTGGAAGGGGGAAAATAAGAAAGGGAAGAAAAAGCTCTCCTCATCCCAGGTGTCCTTGAAAAGTTAACTTGCCCAGAACAGAAGGAAAAACAGAAACAAATACTGCTTTTTTAAACTTCTGAAGACTGTGAAATTCTGAGCCCCATCCCTTATATGTTGGGTACAAAATTCTGAAACTACCTAAACTTGAGTTTCAGGGGATTAATTGATTACAATAGAAGCAATGCCCTCTGAATCCGGTTGCAACCAAATAGGACTGTTTCCCTCTCTTGAGTGCTATCTTAGGTGCCTTGCTTTGTCAGTGCCTACAACAGCATAATTCTATATACTTAAACATCGTTTATGTTTTCATGAAATGATCAAGATATGTGATAAATTGTGTAATGGTGCAGATGTTTCCCAGTGTGCTCTATCATGATGCAGGTTCATTTGAAGATCAAATAGGGGGGGCATACAACCGGTTCCACTGGGAACATATATCCCTCACTTTAGCCACCATATTAGGAATAGGAGTTGCTGCACGGGTGGGCAGAGGAACCAGTGGCATTGTCCATGGGACACAAAAGATGACCCAATTAGAAGCAGCAATAGAGCAAAAGTAAGATATTAGAAACCTCCTTCAGGGCTTTGCATGAAACTTTAACCTCTCTCTCTGAAGTTGTTTTACAGAACAATTGAGGGTTGGACCTCCTCTTCATTAGAGAAGGGGGCCTTTGTGCTGCATTGAGGGAAGAATGTTGTTTTTATGCTGACTATACTGGAGTTGTAATAAAATGTATGAGTAAATTTAAAAGACACCTTGAAGAGCATCAACAAGTGAGAGAGGTCCAAAAAGAGTGGCTTGAGTCTTGGTTCACACAGTCCCCCTGGTTAACTACGTTTTTATCAACCCTGGCCGGTCCAATAATAATCCTCATATTATTGCTAAGTATAAAACCCTGTTTGCTCAACCGTGTAATGTCTTTTCTCCAGGCTCAAATTGGACGAGTTAAACTTGTGGTAATACCCCACTAGCAGACATTGAATGTGACACCCTCCAATGATCATTTTTATGATTAAAATTAGCCAGAAGAAGAAGTGGGGAATGAAATATTAATAAAATAGGTACTTGTCACATCTTATTTTTCTGTATGCTTAACAGAACACTGTTGAAATCTTGAGAAATGTTTGCAAATCTTGTTCCCAGAATGTTCTATCCCCAGCTGCCAAATTGCAGAATGTACTCCCTCTCCCAGTTGCATGCAAACCGCCCACTCGCCCTGACCCATCAATACAATTCCCTCCCTTCTCTCTCCAGGGAAAGTATATAAGCTCTACTTCAGCTATTCTCAGGGCTATCTGCTCTATTCAGGTGAGCTCTGAACCCCAGCATGCTGGACAACCAATAAACTCTTTGATGTTGCATGAGATAGTCTGTTGGTAGTCTCCTCCTCTGAAGCTCGCACCACATTTACTTGGATGATTAAATGTAGAAGAGAACATCCAGTCAAAAAGGGATAGTCTGTAGCATTAGGAAGATAGTCAATAAGTTTAGGAAGAAGGGTGAGTATAAGATTTGGAACAAAAGTTTCTTAGCAATAGGATTTCGATTAGAGAGTGAATGTAAATGTCAGCACAGGTGAAGAGTCAGTCACAATGATGAACTGGGGAAAATATGTAGGAAAGCATATATCAATATAGACATTACAAAATCAGGCAGAGTATAAAGTGAGTGATAGGATTAGACATTTTGAACAGGGTTGAGTTAAAATGTATAATCTTAGGAAGAAACAAATATGTAGTCACAAATAGGATTGACATTTGAGAGCATTGGGCAAATTTCAGGTGGATGAATATTTCTGAGAATAATCTTGTGAACAGTTGATTATAAATCCACATACATGAACATGAATGAATTTAGGGAGTGAATATAAGACACATATATTTCATATTTTGAAAAATCTGGAGAGTGTATATATATATATATATATATATATATATATATATATATATATATACACATAAAACACACACACAGACAAAAAAGTAGCAATATATATGTCAATCAAAATTCATTATAAAATATATACCATCCACAGATCTAAAAATATTCATTTTAATGAACATGGATTTATGTATAATGCTGTTCAACTAGCAAGCTCACCCATAGGTTGAATATTCAGTTCCAACAGGGTTTAGTAGGAGTGATCTCTTCTAACAATTTGTGTCTGCCAAGTCAGCCACCTCACAAGAATGTACGTGTGGTACCAGATAGGAATCTATATGTGCATATAAGAATACAGAGAAAAGGAGACAGGAATTCACATATTTGTTAACCTTAAAAATACAAGGACAACTATTTCAACAAACAATTGACTAGATTTATAACTCCAACTCTGTTTCATGCAAAAGGCAAGTCCATCTATACACCATGCCTACTCTGAACTGCTTGTATTTCTATTCTTTATGGGTTATTTTTCTCCATCATATTAGGATTAGTAGTCAGAGTCTGGTAGGGTATGGGTTAGAGTCAGGTATTCAGTATTTTGAATTGAAAATAGGACACTGAATCCAATGTGTATGCAAATATATGCTACGGAAAAATCTTCCCACTCTCCTCCAGAACAATGCCTTGACATTACCTTCGCCCCAAGTAAGACACAATTAGAGGAGAAGAGTTAGAAAATCTGTGAATACATATCTAGAATGGAAAATGCTCCAGATTTCACCTCTTTGGAGGTGGTAGAGGAGTTTCCAAAAGTAAGAGACAGGGTAAACACTCCACAAACATGGAGCTCTGCTGGCCAAAAGACTTTTTGAGAATCTGCCTCTGAGGTTGGGCACTTGAAATATATGTTGTTGTCAGGAGCTTTAGCTTTATTTGTAGTGAAACCATCAAAGCTGGATCTGCATCTATGTGACCTGGAGGAAATGGTTACTTATTTTCAAATAAAAATGAGGCAGCAGTGATGAATTCTCTTTTTGTAGGTAAACTGTGGCCACTGAGGGCTAAGGGTCTTCCCATGTGGACTGTGAAACCAATGGTCATCCTCCAATTTTCGTGGTGTTTCTTGCTGCTGCACTGGGAGTTTGGTATTTGCTTCATGAAATACAACGATTTCAAATGGGACACAGTGCTGAAGGGAGTTCTGTCAGGTGTGGCTGGCAGGGTCTCCAGGAGAATGCACCAACCAGGGTTCTATCTCAAGTAGCTTGCCCCCTTGACAATAGCAACATGATACTGAACATTGCCCTGAAACCTCTCCATATAAAAATATGCCTTTACATATATGGGTGTGATGGTTGCACCATGTCAGTCACAGCCATTTGGAAGCCAATGGAAGATCCACATGGCCCCACCACAGATGTTTTATCACACATTTGCATAACACAGCTCTAGGCCCACTACTTACCAGGCCCCAACTTACTGGCATCTCTGTTCTACACCATTTTCATGAAACCCAGTCAATCAAGGCCCTGTCTGTTATACTCATGATCATCAACAGGACATCAAAGGTCCTCCAGTGCCAGCTGGTCATCGTAATTTCTAAAATTTCATGGTAATTATCTAGCATTTTTTCACAGATACATTAGGAGGCAATGTTGGTTTCAATTCATTCAGGAACCATTAAATGGTGAGGAAGCTAATTTCAGGGAAATCTCTGGAGCACTCTCACAGGCAAGTCTACCCAAAGAGTGGCCAAAAAGTCACATGAAGCCAGGCCCATTGAGGTCTACAAAGCGAGGTCCAAGTGTGTTTTGAATCTCAATTATGCCTGCCAAGTCTTTCAGAATAAAATCATGTAATATCCTGGCTGTGATTCCCAGTGTTCTGTGGAAAGCCACTCTGGGCCTTGATCCCAGGTTCCAATGGCAACTCTCATTCCTGGCCTCCTAAAATCCCAACACAATTCATGTCAATACTTCTCTGAGGTCAGTTCCAGAACTCAGTCTCTAAGGGGAATCACAGCAGAATTCATGCCCAGGTGGACCCAGTCATCTCTTCCAACTGCCACAAAAATGACCACAATTATAACCAAAACACTCCTACATGGCCCTCATCTTCTACCTTAAAGATACTCATCATAACATCTGGATGGAGGTTTTCATGAGAGGCACATCCCAAGACAGTGTCCAAAATAAGCTCCCTTGCCCCTCATTTGCCGAATGTCAGGGTGGCTTGGACACCCTTCCTGTGAACCAGGAGTGATCAAATAGGCCTGCCCTTAATACTGCTTCGCTTCTCCAATTTGAGGCTCTCTGACTGTGGGGTCTAGATTCTTTTTGTGAATTGGAGTCATGAGAAAAGCCAAGCACCTCTGCAGAGATTTGAAGAACTCATTTCACCCAAAGGATCCCTATTCTGACATGATGGATTTCAGAAACCTAACAAAGGAAGGCAATATAATTCATGCACATTGATTGAACGTTTTTCCATTTTGGTTTAGATGCACATATGGGATCTTTCTTTACATCCATCAGGTGCTGAGAATCGAAGTCACAGCCTAAAACAGGGCAAAGGGCCTGAATCAGACAAATCCTTATCCAATTAAATTAAGCAAAGAGCCAGAGGTGATGCACATTCATTTCCATTTGAAAACTGTTTTCTTCAGGCTTAACAAAGGGGTTGCATGAGACAAAGACCTTTCTGATATTGAGGGCAACAGAACAATAGGTAAGCAAAAGGCCCAAAGCAGGGTATCTCCACTGAGACATTCCTGATCACACTGATATCTGAGTTTTCTGAGATGTGGGCCATTCCATTCAGGTATCCAGTACATGGCCATGTCAAAGACCTTGGATTTGGTACATATCTTGGACACATAACCATGAGCCTATTCTAGAGAGTGGCCAGAATTCAGGAAGAAAACAGGGACTTAGGAAGGTATTAGGTATTGCCCGTGCATAAGGCAAGCCACACTCCATTCATAAATTGGGCAGGATGAATGCTGGGAAGCTTTATACTACACATGACACATCCATTGCTGCATTCTCTTTTCTCATGTCTACTACCACAGGCACAGTGGGATACACAGACATGGAAACACTCACCTCGTCAAACGACTTACCAGAAACAGTTCACTCCAAAACAAACAAACCGCCATTCCTACCTATATTCAGAACATGAGACAAACCACAAACCCACACCCACTCCCAAAAAGGCACCTCCTTCCCCAAGTAGGTGTGTGACTAACCAGAGTGTCCTCTGACTGGTGGCCATACTCTGTTCTTCCGAAATGCCCTGTCCTCTCTCAGATCTGTTTTCCTTGGCGAACTCTGTAAAGTTGTAAGGAAAAAATGGAGAGCTACTACCTGCTTTCTCAGGAAAGTTCCCTCTTCAGAGCTCTCCAGGCATTTGGTAATCCTCATTTCAGTAGGTACCAAGAATGACTGACTCTATCCTTGCTAAATCCAAACAAGTGAGCCCACTGGTACTGGGACTGAAACTGCCTCTGGGTGCCTGGCTCCTTGGATACAAAGTTCAGAGAGTTCCATCACCAAGGAAATGAGGTATGTCACATTCTTTGGAACTGAATGAGGTCACTGCCTTGGCAAATGTATATCTTATGATGTACAAAAACTGAAGAAATAATAATGTACCAGTGTCGAATACAAATGAATGACAAATTACATATCATGTCCCATAGGATTCTACTTGCATTGATGTTAGACTGGGTCAGTTACTGTAGAATAATTAGGAATTGTATGCACCATTCACTGAAGTTAGTTTTCAGTACTAGGAAACAAATATGTATTTCAGGTGGATGAATATTTCTGATTATATTCTTGTGAAAAGTGGATTATAAATCCACATACATGAACATGAATGAATTTAGAGACTGTATATTAGAAACATATATTTCATATTTTGAAAAATTTGGAGAGTATATCTATATCTATATCTACATCTATATACACACACACACACACACACACACACACACACAACACTCACAGACATTAAAAAGTACCAATATAAATGCCAATCGAAATTCATCAGTAAATATATATCATCCACAAATGCAAAAATATTTATTTTACTGAACATGAGTTAATGTATAATGTTGTTCTACTAGGACGCTCTCCTACAGGTTGAATTTTCATTTCCAACAGCATTTAGGAGGAGTGAACTCTTCTCACAATTTGTATTTGCCAAGACAGCCACCTCACAAAAATGTACGTGTGATACCTGGTAGGATTCTATATATGCATATAAATATACATGTGTGAATAGGCTACAGAAAAGGGAAACAAGAATTCACATATTTGTTAAGTTTAAAAACACATGGAGAATATATCAATTAAAATTTGACTAGATTTATAACTCCTACCTTATATAATGCAAATGTCAAGTCCAACTATACAACATGTCTCCTCTGAAGTGCTTGTATTTCCATTGTGTTGGGTTAATTTTCTCCATTATATTAGGATGAATAGTCTGAAACTACTAGGTATGGGTTAGTGTCAGGGATTCAGTATTTCGAATGGAAAATTGGAAAATGAATCCAATGTGTATGTAAATATATGCTGCACAAATATCCTCCCGCTCTCATCCAGAACAATGCCTTGACATTACCTTCACCCCAAGTAAGACACAATTAGAGGAGAAGAGTTACAAAATCAGTGAATACATATCTGGAATGGAAAATGCTCAGGAGTTCACAACCTTGGAGGTGGTAGAGGAGTTTCCAAAACTAAGGGACAGGGTAAACACTCCACAAACATGGAGCTCTGCTGGCCTAAAAACTTTTTGAGAAACTGCCTCTGAGCTTCCACACTTGAAATATATGTTGTTTTCAGGAGATTTGGCTTCCTCTGTAGTGAGACCATCAAAGCTGGGTCTGCATCTATGTGACCTGGAGGACATGGTTTCTTATTTTCCAATGAACAAGATGAAGCAGTGCTGAATCCTCTCTTTGTAGGTAAACTGAGGCCACTGGGGACTAAGTGTCTCCCCGTGTGGACTGTGAAGCCATTTGGTCCTCCTCCACTTTTTGTGGTGTTTTTGCTGCTGCACTGTGAGTTTGGTATTTGTTTCACGAAATACTAGGAGCTAAACTGGGACACAGTGCTGGAGGGAGTTCTGTCACGTGTGGTGGGTCAGGGTCTGCAAGAGAATGCACCAACTAGGCTCCTATCTCTCACAGCTTGCCCCATTGCCCCCTTGTCCATATCAACCTGATTCTTTATTTTCCTCTGAAAACTCTCCATATAACAAGATGCCTTTACATATAAGGGTCTGCTGGCTGCACCATGTCAGTTACAAGACATTTGGAATCCAATGGTAGATCCACATGGCCCTAACACGGATGTTTTATCAAACACCTCCCCACCACTGCTCTAGACCCACTACTCAGCAGGCTCCAACTTACTGGCATCTCTGTTCTACACCATTTTCATGAAACTCAGTAAATCAAGGCACTGTCTGGTATACTCATGGTCAGCAACAGGACATCCAATGTTTCTCCAGTGCCACCTGGTCATAGGAATTTCAAAAATTTCATGGTATTTATCTAGCCATTTTTCAAGCATGAAGTTGGAGGCACTGTGGGTTTCAGTTCATTCAGCAAACATTAAATGGTGAGGAAGCTCATTTCAATGAAATCTCTGGAGAACTCTCACAGGCACGGCTTCCCAAAGAGTGGACAAAAGGTCACATTAGGCCAGGCCCATTGAGGTCTACAATGTGAGGTCCATGTGTGTTTTGACTCTCAACTATGGCTGCCATTTCTTTAAGAATAAAATCATGTGATATCCTTGCTGAGATTCCCAGGCCTCTGTGGAAATCCACCCGGGGCCTAGGTCTCAGTTTCCAAGAGCGACTTTCATGTGTGGCCTCTTAAAATCCCAACAAAATTCATGGCAATGCTTCTCTGAATTCAGTTCCAAAACCCAGTCTCTAAGGGGAATCACACCAGAGTTCAAGCCCACGTGGACCCAGTCATTTTTTTCCAATGCCACACAAATGACCAAAATTAAAACCAAAACACTCCCACATGGCCCTCATCTTATTCCATATAGTCAATCATCTTAACCTCTGGCTGGAGGTTTCCATGAGGGGCGCAGCCCAAGACAGTGTCCAAAATCAGCTCGTTTGCCCCTCATTTGCCTAAAGTCAGGGTAACCTGGACACCGTTTCTGTGAACCAGGTGTGAACAAATAAGACTGCCTTTAATACTTCTGTGTTTCTCCAATTTGAGGCCTTCTGATTTTAGATATCGATTCTTTAGGTGATTTAGAGTCATGCGAAAACACAAGCACCTCTGCAGGGCTTCGAAGAACTCATTTGACCCAAAGAAGCCCTATTCTCATTTGATGGAGTGCAGGAACCTAACAGAGGAAGGCAAGAGACTTCATCCACAATGAATGATATTTTTTGCCATTTTGGTTTTGGAAGCTCACATGGGATCATTCTTGAGATCCATCAGGTGCTGAGAATCTAAGTCACAGCCACACACAGGTCCAAGAGGCTGATAAAGACACATCCCTTTCCAAAGCAATTAAGCAAAGAGCCACAGGTGAGGCCCATTCATTTCCATTTGAAAACTGTTTTCTTCAGGGCTTCACAAAGGGGTGGCCTGAGGCAAAGGCCTTCCAGACATTCAGTGAAACACAACAATAAGTAAGCAAAAGGCCCAAAGCAGGGTTTCTGCACTGAGACTTTCCTGGTCACACTGATATCTGAGTTTTCTGAGATGCTCGCCATTCTCTTCAGCTATCCAGTACATGGCCATGTCACAGAGCTTGGAGGTGGTACATATTTTGGACACAAATCCATGAGCCTATTCTGGAGAGTGGCCAGAATTCAGGAAGAAAAGAACAACTTAGAAAGATAGCAGGTGTTGCACATCGATAAGACAAGCTGCAGTCCATTCATATATTGGGCAGGATGAATTATGGGAAGATTTATACTAGACAGGACACATCCATTAATGCATTCTCTTTTCTAATGTCTACAACAACGGACACAGTGGGATACACAGAAACAGAAACACTCGCCGTGTCAAATGACTTACTAGATACTGTCCACTCCAAACCAAACAAACCGCCTTTCCTATCTATTCTCAGAACATGAGACAAAACAGCAAACCCACACCCACTCCCACAAAGGCACCTCCTTCCCCCAAGTAGGTCTGTGACTCTCCGGAGTGTCCTCTGACTGGTGGGCCATACTATGTTCCCATGAAATGGCCTGTCTTCTCTCAGATCTTGTTTCCTTGACCAACACTGTGAAAATGTCAGGAAAAAGTGGTTAGCCACTACCTGTTTTCTCAGGAAAGATCCATCTTCACAGCTCTAATGGCATTTGGCAATCCTCATATCATTAGGTACCAAGAAAACTGACTGTCCTTGGTAAATCCAAACAAGTGAGCCCACTGGGACTGGGGCTGGGACTGCCTCTGGGTGCCTGGCTTCTTGGATACCAAGTTCAGAGAGTTCCATCACCAAGGAAAAGAGGTATGTCACATTCTTTGTAACTGAATGAGGTCCCTGCCTTTGCACCCACTTTGTCCAAACAGTTGCTTCCAAGGGTAACATAAGAAGGAGGTTGAACCTACTTCCTGTGACACTTTCATAAGGTAGAATGTATATCAACCATTGGCACCCGGGAACAGCTCTCCACTGATGCCTGGTTTGGTCCATCATCTCTAAAATAAGAAGAAAGAGGCAGATTCAGACACATCCCTTCATCCTGACCAGGCACTTTTCCATGGAAGATGACTTTTGCTCTCTCAGGTGCTTCAAACCTGCCTACAACTTCTCCAGGTATCATTTGTGCATAGACATTTGAGGTTCTCATCAGGTGGAAGGTCCCCAACTTTCCTGTATTGTAAGAACCACTCTGTCCCTGCTCTTCTGTAAAATGATTGAGGGAACAGTGTATACTTGGGGTTAAAAACAGGTTTGATTTGGGTTACGAGTGATTCTGTGTGATGAATAATGGTATTGGGAACCTGCAATATTTACAAGAATATAGAGGTGAAATATAAGTAGGAAAACAGAAATCTAGGTATGATTTGAAGCCCAGAAGGGTTTTGCCCTTAATTGGGTACTTAGCTTTGAATGATGTTCTGCAAAGATGCCTCAGATAATTCGATATACAATGGCATAGGACCTTGTACATTGGATGATTGAATTTAGAAGAGAACATCCAGTCAAAAAGGGATATTCAGTAGGATTAGGAAGATAGTCGGTAGGTTTAGGAAGAAGAGTGAGTATAGGATTTGGACCAAAAGTTCTTTAGCAATAGACTTTCGGTTGTTGAGTGAATGTAAATGTCAGCACATATGAAGAGTCAGTCACTATGTTTTACTGGGGAAAATATGTAGAAAAGCAGATATCAATAGAAACATTATGAAATCAGGCAAAGTATAAAGTGAGTGATAGAATTAGACATTTTCAACAGGGTTGAGTTTGAATATATAAATTAGGAAAAAAACAAATATGTAGTCACCAATAGGATTGACAATTGACAGCATTAGGCAACCTGGACATGGATGTTTTTAGAAATCCATGTTCACTTTCCATTTAGGCTTTGGTACAATCATAAGTGTGACCTTTCCATTTTTTGTCCAGAATATTACTGTGATAATGAGGTGACATGAGTATTTCTTTCACCATTTCTGGGAGCAATATATTGAAGATGTAAAATGAGAATCGGGGGTACAAAGAGGTGTACCCTGTTTCTAGGAACAGAGAAAAAGCATGAATAGACCATACTGTGAATAAATAATATAACTTTTTTGAACTTTAAATAATGAATTGAACTGATATCTGAAAAATTAAAGGAAATCGTATATTGATATACAATCATTCATTCCAACCAGGTATATATGTAATGGAAATATTAGTGTTTTGGTTTATCATGAAGAGTGTGTGAGTTTTGCTTCAAAATGTTTATGGAAATTCAAAATAATGTGTTTGGAAAGAAGTCTCATGAAAAGACCAGTCAAGAAACCCTGACAATACATGTGTTCTGAAGCAAGAAGTGGTGAAAGTTGAAACAAATGCTTATTAATTTGTGAACCTGTGGATGAAATGTATATCCTGCGATGTGCAAAAACTGAAGAAACAATAATGTACCAGTGTCGAATACAAATGAATGACAAATTACATATCATGTCCCATAGAAGTCTACTTGCATTGATGTTAGACGGGGTCAGTTACTGTAGAATAATTAGTATTTGTATGCACCATTCACTGAGGTTAGTTTTCAGTACTAGGAAACAAATATGTATTTCAGGTGGATGAATATTTCTGATTATAATCTTGTGAAAAGTGGATTATAAATCCACATACATGAACATGAATGAATTTAGAGACTGTATATTAGACACATATATTTCATATTTTGAAAAATTTGGAGAGTATAACTATATCTATATTTTTATCTATATACACACACACACACACACACACACAACACTCACAGACATTAAAAAGTACCAATATAAATGCCAATCGAAATTCATCAGTAAATATGTATCATCCACAAATGCAAAAATATTTATTTTACTGAACATGAGTTAATGTATAATGTTGTTCTACTAGGACGCTCTCCTACAGGTTGAATTTTCATTTCCAACAGCATTTAGGAGGAGTGAACTCTTCTCACAATTTGTATCTGCCAAGACAGCCACCTCACAAAAATGTACGTGTGATACCTGGTAGGATTCTATATATGCATATAAATATACATGTGTGAATAGGCTACAGAAAAGGGAAACAAGAATTCACATATTTGTTAAGTTTAAAAACACATGGAGAATATTTCAATTAAAATTTGACTAGATTTATAACTCCTACCTTATATAATGCAAATGTCAAGTCCAACTATACAACATGTCTCCTCTGAAGTGCTTGTATTTCTAATGTGTTGGATTAATTTTCTCCATTATATTAGGATGAATAGTCTGAGTCTACTAGGTATGGGTTAGTGTCAGGGATTCAGTATTTCGAATGGAAAATTGGAAAATGAATCCAATGTGTATGTAAATATATGCTGCACAAATATCCTCCCGCTCTCATCCAGAACAATGCCTTGACATTACCTTCACCCCAAGTAAGACACAATTAGAGGAGAAGAGTTACAAAATCAGTGAATACATATCTGGAATGGAAAATGCTCAGGAGTTCACAACCTTGGAGGTGGTAGAGGAGTTTCCAAAACTAAGGGACAGGGTAAACACTCCACAAACATGGAGCTCTGCTGGCCTAAAAACTTTTTGAGAAACTGCCTCTGAGCTTCCACACTTGAAATATATGTTGTTTTCAGGAGATTTGGCTTCCTCTGTAGTGAGACCATCAAAGTTGAGTCTGCATCTATGTGACCTGGAGGACATGGTTTCTTATTTTCCAATGAACAAGATGAAGCAGTGCTGAATCCTCTCTTTGTAGGTAAACTGAGACCACTGGGGACTAAGTGTCTCCCCGTGTGGACTGTGATGCCATTTGGTCCTCCTCCAATTTGTGGTGTTTTTGCTGCTGCACTGTGAGTTTGGTATTTGTTTCACGAAATACTAGGAACTAAACTGGGACATAGTGCTGGAGGGAGTTCTGTCACGTGTGGTGGGTCAGGGTCTGCAAGAGAATGCACCAACTAGGCTCCTATCTCTCACAGCTTGCCCCATTGCCCCCTTGTCCATATCAACCTGATTCTTAATTTTCCTCTGAAAACTCTCCATATAACAAGATGCCTTTACATATAAGGGTCTGCTGGCTGCACCATGTCAGTTACAAGACATTTGGAATCCAATGGTAGATCCACATGGCCCTAACACGGATGTTTTATTCAAACACCTCCCCACCACTGCTCTAGACCCACTACTCAGCAGGCTCCAACTTACTGGCATCTCTGTTCTACACCATTTTCATGAAACTCAGTAAATCAAGGCACTGTCTGGTATACTCATGGTCAGCAACAGGACATCCAATGTTTCTCCAGTGCCACCTGGTCATAGGAATTTCAAAAATTTCATGGTATTTATCTAGCCATTTTTCAAGCATGAAGTTGGAGGCACTGTGGGTTTCAGTTCATTCAGCAAACATTAAATGGTGAGGAAGCTCATTTCAATGAAATCTCTGGAGAACTCTCACAGGCACGGCTTCCCAAAGAGTGGACAAAAGGTCACATTAGGCCAGGCCCATTGAGGTCTACAATGTGAGGTCCATGTGTGTTTTGACTCTCAACTATGGCTGCCATTTCTTTAAGAATAAAATCATGTGATATCCTTGCTGAGATTCCCAGGCCTCTGTGGAAATCCACCCGGGGCCTAGGTCTCAGTTTCCAAGAGCGACTTTCTTGTGTGGCCTCTTAAAATCCCAACAAAATTCATGGCAATGCTTCTCTGAGTTCAGTTCCAAAACCCAGTCTCTAAGGGGAATCACACCAGAGTTCAAGCCCACGTGGACCCAGTCATTTTTTCCAATGCCACACAAATGACCAACATTAAAACCAAAACACTCCCACATGGCCCTCACCTTATTCCATATAGTCAATCATCTTAACCTCTGGCTGGAGGTTTCCATGAGGGGCGCAGCCCAAGACAGTGTCCAAAATCAGCTCGTTTGCCCCTCATTTGCCTAAAGTCAGGGTAGCCTGGACACCGTTTCTGTGAACCAGGAGTGAACAAATAAGACTGCCGTTAATACTTCTGTGTTTCTCCAATTTGAGGCCTACTGATTTTAGATATCGATTCTTTAGGTGATTTAGAGTCATGCGAAAACACAAGCACCTCTGCAGGGCTTCGAAGAACTCATTTGACCCAAAGAATCCCTATTCTCATTTGATGGAGTGCAGGAACCTAACAGAGGAAGGCAAGAGACTTCATCCACAATGAATGATATTTTTTGCCATTTTGGTTTTGGAAGCTCACATGGGATCATTCTTGAGATCCATCAGGTGCTGAGAATCTAAGTCACAGCCACACACAGGTCCAAGAGGCTGATAAAGACACATCCCTTTCCAAAGCAATTAAGCAAAGAGCCACAGGTGAGGCCCATTCATTTCCATTTGAAAACTGTTTTCTTCAGGCTTCACAAAGGGGTGGCCTGAGGCAAAGGCCTTCCAGACATTCAGTGAAACACAACAATAAGTAAGCAAAAGGCCCAAAGCAGGGTTTCTGCACTGAGACTTTCCTGGTCACACTGATATCTGAGTTTTCTGAGATGCTCGCCATTCTCTTCAGCTATCCAGTACATGGCCATGTCACAGAGCTTGGAGGTGGTACATATTTTGGACACAAATCCATGAGCCTATTCTGGAGAGTGGCCAGAATTCAGGAAGAAAAGAACAACTTAGAAAGATAGCAGGTGTTGCACATCGATAAGACAAGCTGCAGTCCATTCATATATTGGGCAGGATGAATTATGGGAAGATTTATACTAGACAGGACACATCCATTAATGCATTCTCTTTTCTAATGTCTACAACAACGGACACAGTGGGATACACAGAAACAGAAACACTCGCCGTGTCAAATGACTTACTAGATACTGTCCACTCCAAACCAAACAAATCGCCTTTCCTATCTATTCTCAGAACATGAGACAAAACAGCAAACCCACACCCACTCCCACAAAAGCACCTCCTTCCCCCAAGTAGGTCTGTGACTCTCCGGAGTGTCCTCTGAATGGTGGGCCATACTATGTTCCCATGAAATGGCCTGTCTTCTCTCAGATCTTGTTTCCTTGACCAACTCTGTGAAAATGTCAGGAAAAAGTGGTTAGCCACTACCTGTTTTCTCAGGAAAGATCCATCTTCACAGCTCTCCTGGCATTTGGCCATCTTCACATCATTAGGTACCAAGAAAACTGACTGTCCTTGGTAAATCCAAACAAGTGAGCGCACTGGGACTGGGACTGGGACTGCCTCTGGGTGCCTGGCTTCTTGGATACCAAGTTCAGAGAGTTCCATCACCAAGGAAATGAGGTATGTCACATTTTTTGGAACTGAATGAGGTCCCTGCCTTGGCACCCACTTTGTCCAAACAGTTGCTTCCAAGGGTAACATAAGATGGAGGTTGCCCCTACTTCCTGTGACACTTTCATAAGGTAGAATGTATATCAACCACTGGCACCCGGGAACAGCTCTCCACTGATGCCTGGTTTGGTCCATCATCTCTAAAATAAGAAGAGAGAGGCAGATTCAGACACATCCCTTCATCCTGACCAGGTTCTTTTCCATGGAAGATGACTTTTGCTCTCTCAGGTGCTTCAAACCTGCCTACAACTTCTCCAGGTATCATTTGTGCATGGACATATGAGGTTCTCATCAGGTGGAAGGTCCCCAACTTTCCTGTATTGTAAGAACCACTCTGTCCCTGCTCTTCTGTAAAATGATTGAGGGAACAGTGTATACTTGGGGTTAAAAACAGGTTTGATTTGGGTTACGAGTGATTCTGTGTGATGAATAATGGTATTGGGAACCTGCAATATTTACAAGAATATAGAGGTGAAATATAAGTAGGAAAACAGAAATCTAGGTATGATTTGAAGCCCAGAAGGGTTTTGCCCTTAATTGGGTACTTAGCTTTGAATGATGTTCTGCAAAGATGCCTCAGATAATTTGATATACAATGGCATAGGACCTTCTACATTGGATGATTGAATTTAGAAGAGAACATCCAGTCAAAAAGGGATATTCAGTAGGATTAGGAAGGTAGTCGGTAGGTTTGGAAAGAAGAATGAGTATAGGATTTGGACCAAAAGTTATTTAGCAATAGACTTTCGGTTGTTGAGTGAATGTAAATGTCAGCACATATGAAGAGTCAGTCACTATGTTGAACTGGGGAAAATATGTAGAAAAGCAGATATCAATAGAAACATTACGAAATCAGGCAAAGTATAAAGTGAGTGATAGAATTAGGCATTTTCAACAGGGTTGAGTTTGAATATATAAATTAGGAAAAAACAAATATGTAGTCACCAATAGGATTGACAATTGACAGCATTAGGCAACCTGGACATGGATGTTTTTAGAAATCCATGTTCACTTTCCATTTAGGCTTTGGTACAATCATAAGTGTGACCTTTCCATTTTTTGTCCAGAATATTACTGTGATAATGAGGTGACATGAGTATTTCTTTCACCATTTCTGGGAGCAATATATAGAAGATGTAAAATGAGAATCGGGGGTACAAAGAGGTGTACCCTGTTTCTAGGAACAGAGAAAAAGCATGAATAGACCATACTGTGAATAAATAATATAACTTTTTTGAACTTTAAATAATGAATTGAACTGATATCTGAAAAATTAAAGGAAATCGTATATTGATATACAATCATTCATTCCAACCAGGTATATATGTAATGGAAATATTAGTGTTTTGGTTTATCATGAAGAGTGTGTGAGTTTTGCTTCAAAATGATTATGGAAATTCAAAATAATGTGTTTGGAAAGAAGTCTCATGAAAAGACCAGTCAAGAAACCCTGACAATACATGTGTTCTGAAGCAAGAAGTGGTGAAAGTTGAAACAAATGCTTATTAATTTGTGAACCTGTGGATGAAATGTATATCCTGTGATGTGCAAAAACTGAAGAAACAATAATGTACCAGTGTCGAATACAAATGAATGACAAATTACATATCATGTCCCATAGAAGTCTACTTGCATTGATGTTAGACTAGGTCAGTTACTGTAGAATAATTAGTATTTGTATGCACCATTCACTGAAGTTAGTTTTCAATACTAGGAAACAAATATGTATTTCAGGTGGATGAATATTTCTGATTATAATCTTGTGAAAAGTGGATTATAAATCCACATACATGAACATGAATGAATTTAGAGAGTGTATATTAGACACATATATTTCATATTTTGAAAAATTTGGAGAGTATATCTATATCTATATCTATATCTATACACACACACACACACACACACACACACACACACAACACTCACAGACATTAAAAAGTACCAATATAAATGCCAATCGAAATTCATCAGTAAATATGTATCATCCACAAATGCAAAAATATTTATTTTACTGAACATGAGTTAATGTATAATGTTGTTCTACTAGGACGCTCTCCTACAGGTTGAATTTTCATTTCCAACAGCATTTAGGAGGAGTGAACTCTTCTCACAATTTGTATCTGCCAAGACAGCCACCTCACAAAAATGTACGTGTGATACCTGGTAGGATTCTATATATGCATATAAATATACATGTGTGAATAGGCTACAGAAAAGGGAAACAAGAATTCACATATTTGTTAAGTTTAAAAACACATGGAGAATATTTCAATTAAAATTTGACTAGATTTATAACTCCTACCTTATATAATGCAAATGTCAAGTCCAACTATACAACATGTCTCCTCTGAAGTACTTGTATTTCTAATGTGTTGGATTAATTTTCTCCATTATATTAGGATGAATAGTCTGAGTCTACTAGGTATGGGTTAGTGTCAGGGATTCAGTATTTCGAATGGAAAATTGGAAAATGAATCCAATGTGTATGTAAATATATGCTGCACAAATATCCTCCCGTTCTCATCCAGAACAATGCCTTGACATTACCTTCACCCCAAGTAAGACACAATTAGAGGAGAAGAGTTACAAAATCAGTGAATACATATCTGGAATGGAAAATGCTCAGGAGTTCACAACCTTGGAGGTGGTAGAGGAGTTTCCAAAACTAAGGGACAGGGTAAACACTCCACAAACATGGAGCTCTGCTGGCCTAAAAACTTTTTGAGAAACTGCCTCTGAGCTTCCACACTTGAAATATATGTTGTTTTCAGGAGATTTGGCTTCCTCTGTAGTGAGACCATCAAAGCTGGGTCTGCATCTATGTGACCTGGAGGACATGGTTTCTTATTTTCCAATGAACAAGATGAAGCAGTGCTGAATCCTCTCTTTGTAGGTAAACTGAGGCCACTGGGGACTAAGTGTCTCCCCGTGTGGACTGTGATGCCATTTGGTCCTCCTCCAATTTGTGGTGTTTTTGCTGCTGCACTGTGAGTTTGGTATTTGTTTCACGAAATACTAGAAGCTAAACTGGGACATAGTGCTGAAGGGAGTTCTGTCACGTGTGGTGGGTCAGGGTCTGCAAGAGAATGCACCAACTAGGCTCCTATCTCTCACAGCTTGCCCCATTGCCCCCTTGTCCATATCAACATGATTCTTAATTTTCCTCTGAAAACTCTCCATATAACAAGATGCCTTTACATATAAGGGTCTGCTGGCTACACCATATCAGTTACAAGCCATTTGGAATCCAATGGTAGATCCATATGGCCCTACCACGGATGTTTTATCAAACACCTCCCCACCACTGCTCTAGACCCACTACTCAGCAGGCTCCAACTTACTGGCATCTCTGTTCTACACCATTTTCAAGAAACGCAGTAAATCAAGGCACTGTCTGGTATACTCATGATCAGCAACTGGACATCCAGTGTTTCTCCAGTGCCACCTGGTCATAGGAATTTCAAAAATTTCATGGTATTTATCTAGCCATTTTTCAAGCATATAGTTGGAGGCACTGTGGGTTTCAGTTCATTCAGCAAACATTAAATGGTGAGGAAGCTCATTTCAATGAAATCTCTGGAGAACTCTCACAGGCACGGCTTCCCAAAGAGTGGACAAAATGTCACATTAGGCCAGGCCCATTGAGGTCTACAATGTGAGGTCCATGTGTGTTTTGACTCTCAACTATGGCTGCCATTTCTTTAAGAATAAAATCATGTGATATCCTTGCTGAGATTCCCAGGCCTCTGTGGAAATCCACCCGGGGCCTAGGTCTCAGTTTCCAAGAGCGACTTTCATGCGTGGCCTCTTAAAATCCCAACAAAATTCATGGCAATGCTTCTCTGAGTTCAGTTCCAAAACCCAGTCTCCAAGGGGAATCACACCAGAGTTCAACCCACGTGGACCCAGGCATTTTTTCCAATGCCACACAAATGACCAAAATTAAAACCAAAACACTCCCACATGGCCCTCATCTTATTCCATATAGTCAATCATCTTAACCTCTGGCTGGAGGTTTCCATGAGGGGCGCAGCCCAAAACAGTGTCCAAAATCAGCTCGTTTGCCCCTCATTTGCCTAAAGTCAGGGTAGCCTGGACACCGTTTCTGTGAACCAGGAGTGAACAAATAAGCCTGCCGTTAATACTTCTGTGTTTCTCCAATTTGAGGCTTACTGATTTTAGGTATCGATTCTTTAGGTGATTTAGAGTCATGCGAAAACACAAGCACCTCTGCAGGGCTTTGAAGAACTCATTTGACCCAAAGAATCCCTATTGTCATTTGATGGAGTGCAGGAACCTAACAGAGGAAGGCAAGAGACTTCATCCACAATGAATGAAATTTTTTGCCATTTTGGTTTTGGAAGCTCACATGGGATCATTCTTAAGATCCATTAGGTGCTGAGAATCTAAGTCACAGCCACACACAGGTCCAAGAGGCTGATAAAGACACATCCCTTTCCAAAGCACTTAAGCAAAGAGCCACAGGTGAGGCCCATTCATTTCCATTTGAAAACTGTTTTCTTCAGGCTTCACAAAGGGGTGGCCTGAGGCAAAGACCTTCCTGACATTCAGTGAAACACAACAATAAGTAAGCAAAAGGCCCAAAGCAGGGTTTCTGCACTGATACTTTCCTGGTCACATTGATATCTGCGTTTTCTGAGATGCTCGCCATTCTCTTCAGCTATCCAGTACATGGCCATGTCACAGAGCTTGGAGGTGGTACATATTTTGGACACAAATCCATGAGCCTATTCTGGAGAGTGGCCAGAATTCAGGACGAAAACAACAACTTAGAAAGATACAGGTGTTGCACATCGATAAGACAAGCTGCAGTCCATTCACATATTGGGCAGGATGAATTATGGGAAGATTTATACTAGACAGGACACATCCATTAATGCATTCTCTTTTCTAATGTCTACAAGAACGGACACAGTGGGATACACAGAAACAGAAACACTCGCCGTGTCAAATGACTTACTAGAAACTGTCCACTCCAAACCACACAAACCGCCTTTCCTATCGATTCTCAGAACATGAGACAAAACAACAAACCCACACCCACTCCCACAAAGGCACCTCCTTCCCCCAAGTAGGTCTGTGACTATCCGGAGTGTCCTCTGACTGGTGGGCCATACTATGTTCCCCCGAAATGGCCTGTCTTCTCTCAGATCTTGTTTCCTTGCCCAACTCTGTGAAGATGTCAGGAAAAAGTGGTTAGCCACTACCTGTTTTCTCAGGAAAGGTCCATCTTCAGAGCTCTCCTGGCATTTGGCCATCCTCACATCATTAGGTACCAAGAAAACTGACTCTGTCCTTGGTAAATCCAAACAAGTGAGCCCACTGGGACTGGGACTGGGACTGCCTCTGGGTGCCTGGCTTCTTGGATACCAAGTTCAGAGAGTTCCATCACCAAGGAAATGAGGTATGTCACATTCTTTGGAACTGAATGAGATCACTGCCTTGGCAACCACTTTGTCCTAACAGTTGCTTCCAAGGGTAACATAAGATGGAGGTTGCCCCTACTTCCTGTGACACTTTCATAAGGTAGAATGTATATCACCATTGGCACCCGGGAACAGCTCTCCACTCAGCCCTGGTTTGGTCCATCTTCTGTACAATAAGAAGAGAGAGAGGCAGATTCAGACACATCCCTTCATCCTGACCAGGTTTTTGCCATGGAAGATGACTTTTGCTCTCTCAGGTGCTTCAAACCTGCCTACAACTTCTCCAGGTATCATTTGTGCATGGACATTTCATGTTCTCATCAGGTGGAAGGTCCCCAACTTTCCTGTATTGTAAGAACCACTCTGTCCCGGCTCTTCTGTAAAATGATTGAGGGAACAGTGTATACTTGGGGTTAAAAACAGGTTTGATTTGGGTTACGAGTGATTCTGTGTGATGAATAATGGTATTGGGAACCTGCAATATTTACAAGAATATAGAGGTGAAATATAAGTAGGAAAACAGAAATCTAGGTATGATTTGAAGCCCAGAAGGGTTTTGCCCTTAATTGGGACACTTAGCTTTGAATGATGTTCTGCAAAGATGCCTCAGATAATTCGATATACAATGGCATAGGACCTTGTATATTGGATGATTGAATTTAGAAGAGAACATCCAGTCAAAAAGGGATATTCAGTAGGATTAGGAAGATAGTCGGTAGGTTTAGGAAGAAGAGTGAGTATAGGATTTGGACCAAAAGTTCTTTAGCAATAGACTTTCGGTTGTAGAGTGAATGTAAATGTCAGCACATATGAAGAGTCAGTCACTATGTTGAACTGGGGAAAATATGTAGAAAAGCAGATATCAATAGAAACATTACGAAATCAGGCAAAGTATAAAGTGAGTGATAGAATTAGACATTTTCAACAGGGTTGAGTTTGAATATATAAATTAGGAAAAAAACAAATATGTAGTCACCAATAGGATTGACAATTGACAGCATTAGGCAACCTGGACATGGATGTTTTTAGAAATCCATGTTCACTTTCCATTTAGGCTTTGGTACAATCATAAGTGTAACCTTTCCATTTTTTGTCCAGAATTTTACTGTGATAATGACGTGACATGAGTATTTCTTTCACCATTTCTGGGAGCAATATATTGAAGATGTAAAATGAGAATCGGGGGTACAAAGAGGTGTACCCTGTTTCTAGGAACATAGAGAAAAAGCATGAATAGACCATACTGTGAATAAATAATATAACTTTTTTGAACTTTAAATAATGAATTGAACTGATATCTGAAAAATTAAAGGAAATCGTATATTGATATACAATCATTCATTCCAACCAGGTATATATGTAATGGAAATATTAGTGTTTTGGTTTATCATGAAGAGTGTGTGAGTTTTGATTCAAAATGATTATGGAAATTCAAAATAATGTGTTTGGAAAGAAGTCTCATGAAAAGACCAGTCAAGAAACCCTGACAATACATGTGTTCTGAAGCAAGAAGTGGTTAAAGTTGAAACAAATGCTTATTAATTTGTGAACTTGTGGATGAAATGTATATCCTGTGATGTGCAAAAACTGAAGAAACAATAATGTACCAGTGTCGAATACAAATGAATGACAAATTACATATCATGTCCCATAGGAGTCTACTTGCATTGATGTTAGACTGGGTCAGTTACTGTAGAATAATTAGGATTTGTATGCATCATTCACTGAAGTTAGTTTTCAGTACTAGGAAACAAATATGTATTTTAGGTGGATGAATATTTCTGATTATAATCTTGTGAAAAGTGGATTATAAATCCACATACATGAACATGAATGAATTTAGAGAGTGTATATTAGACACATATATTTCATATTTTGAAAAATTTGGAGAGTATATCTATATCTATATCTATACACACACACACACACACACAGAGACACACAACTCACAGACATTAAAAAGTACCAATTTAAATGCCAATGGAAATTCATCACTAAATATGTATCATCCACAAATGCAAAAATATTTGTTTACGGAACATGAGTTAATGTATAAGGTTGTTCTACTAGGACGCTCTCCTATAGGTTGAATTTTCATTTCCAACAGCATTTAGGAGGAGTGAACTCTTCTCACAATTTGTATCTGCCTAAACAGCCACCTCACAAAAATTTACGTGTGATACCTGGTAGATTTCTATATATGCATATAAATATACATGTGTGAATAGGCTACAGAAAAGGGAAACAAGAATTCACATATTTGTTAAGTTTAAAAACACATGGAGAATATTTCAATTAAAATTTGACTAGATTTATAACTCCTACCTTATATAATGCAAATGTCAAGTCCAACTATACAACATGTCTCCTCTGAAGTACTTGTATTTCTAATGTGTTGGGTTAATTTTCTCCATTATATTAGGATGAATAGTCTGAGTCTACTAGGTATGGGTTAGTGTCAGGGATTCAGTATTTCGAATGGAAAATTGGAAAATGAATCCAATGTGTATGTAAATATATGCTGCACAAATATCCTCCCGCTCTCATCCAGAACAATGCCTTGACATTACCTTCACCCCAAGTAAGACACAATTAGAGGAGAAGAGTTACAAAATCAGTGAATACATATCTGGAATGGAAAATGCTCAGGAGTTCACAACCTTGGAGGTGGTAGAGGAGTTTCCAAAACTAAGGGACAGGGTAAACACTCCACAAACATGGAGCTCTGCTGGCCTAAAAACTTTTTGAGAAACTGCCTCTGAGCTTCCACACTTGAAATATATGTAGTTTTCAGGAGATTTGGCTTCCTCTGTAGTGAGACCATCAAAGCTGGGTCTGCATTCTATGTGACCTGGAGGACATGGTTTCTTATTTTCCAATGAACAAGATGAAGAAGTGCTGAATCCTCTCTTTGTAGGTAAACTGAGGCCACTGGGGACTAAGTGTCTCCCCGTGTGGACTGTGAAGCCATTTGGTCCTCTTCCACTTTTTGTGGTGTTTTTGCTGCTGCACTGTGAGTTTGGTATTTGTTTCACGAAATACTAGGAGCTAAACTGGGACACAGTGCTGGAGGGAGTTCTGTCACGTGTGGTGGGTCAGGGTCTGCAAGAGAATGCACCAACTAGGCTTCTATCTCTCACAGCTTGCCCCATTGCCCCCTTGTACATATCAACCTGATTCTTAATTTTCCTCTGAAAACTCTCCATATAACAAGATGCCTTTACATGTAAGGGTCTTTGGCTGCACCATGTCAGTTACAAGCCATTTGGAATCCAATGGTAAATCCACATGGCCCTACCACGGATGTTTTATCAAACACCTCCCCACCACTGCTCTAGACCCACTACTCAGCAGGCTCCAAATTTCTGGCATCTCTGTTCTACACCATTTTCATGAAACTCAGTAAATCAAGGCACTGTCTGGTATACTCATGATCGGCAACAGGACATCCAATGTTTCTCCAGTGCCACCTGGTCATAGGAATTTCAAAAATTTCATGGTATTTATCTAGCCATTTTTCAAGCATGAAGTGGGAGGCACTGTGGGTTTCAGTTCATTCAGCAAACATTAAATGGTGAGGAAGCTCATTTCAATGAAATCTCTGGAGAACTCTCACAGGCATGGCTTCCCAAAGAGTGGACAAAAGGTCACATTAGGCCAGGCCCATTGAGGTCTACAATATGAGGTCCATGTGTGTTTTGACTCTCAACTATGGCTGCCATTTCTTTAAGAATAAAATCATGTGATATCCTTGCTGAGATTCCCAGGCCTCTGTGGAAATCCACCCGGGGCCTAGGTCTCAGTTTCCAAGAGCGACTTTCATGCGTGGCCTCTTAAAATCCCAACAAAATTCATGGCAATGCTTCTCTGAGTTCAGTTCCAAAACCCAGTCTCTAAGGGGAATCACACCAGAGTTCAAGCCCACGTGGACCCAGTCATTTTTTCCAATGCCACACAAATGACCAAAATTAAAACCAAAACACTCCCACATGGCCCTCATCTTATTTCATATAGTCAATCATCTTAATCTCTGGCTGGAGGTTTCCATGAGGGGCGCAGCCCAAGACAGTGTCCAAAATCAGCTCGTTTGCCCCTCATTTGTCTAAAGTCAGGGTAGCCTGGACACCGTTTCTGTGAACCAGGAGTGAACAAATAAGCCTGCCGTAATACTTCTGTGTTTCTCCAATTTGAGGCCTACTGATTTTAGGTATCGATTCTTTAGGTGATTTAGAGTCATGCGAAAACACAAGCACCTCTGCAGGGCTTTGAAGAACTCATTTGACCCAAAGAATCCCTATTGTCATTTGATGGAGTGCAGGAACCTAACAGAGGAAGGCAAGAGACTTCATCCACAATGAATGAAATTTTTTGCCATTTTGGTTTTGGAAGCTCACATGGGATCATTCTTGAGATCCATCAGGTGCTGAGAATCTAAGTCACAGCCACACACAGGCCCAAGAGGCTGATAAAGACACATCCCTTTCCAAAGCAATTAAGCAAAGAGCCACAGGTGAGGCCCATTCATTTCCATTTGAAAACTGTTTTCTTCAGGCTTTACAAAGGGGTGGCCTGAGGCAAAGACCTTCCTGACATTCAGTGCAACACAACAATAAGTAAGCAAAAGGCCCAAAGCAGGGTTTCTGCACTGAGACTTTCCTGGTCACACTGATATCTGAGTTTTCTGAGATGCTGGCATTCTCTTCAGCTATCCAGTACATGGCCATGTCACAGAGCTTGGAGGTGGTACATATTTTGGATACAAATCCATGAGCCTATTCTGGAGAGTGGCCAGAATTCAGGAAGAAAACAACAACTTAGAAAGATAGCAGGTGTTGCACATCGATAAGACAAGCTGCAGTCCATTCATATATTGGGCAAGATGAATTATGGGATGAATTATGCTAGACAGGACACATCCATTAATGCATTCTCTTTTCTAATGTCTACAAGAACGGACACAGTGGGATACACAGAAACAGAAACACTCGCCGTGTCAAATGACTTACTAGAAACTGTCCACTCCAAACCAAACAAACCACCTTTCCTATCGATTCTCAGAACATGAGACAAAACAACAAACCCACACACACTCCCACAAAGGCACCTCCTTCCCCCAAGTAGGTCTGTGACTATCCGGAGTGTCCTCTGACTGGTGGGCCATACTATGTTCCCCCGAAATGGCCTGTCTTCTCTCAGATCTTGTTTCCTTGACCAACTCTGTGAAGATGTCAGGAAAAAGTGGTTAGCCACTACCTGTTTTCTCAGGAAAGATCCATCTTCAGAGCTCTCCTGGCATTTGGCCATCCTCACATCATTAGGTACCAAGAAAACTGACTCTGTCCTTGGTAAATCCAAACAAGTGAGCGCACTGGGACTGGGACTGGGACTGCCTCTGGGTGCCTGGCTTCTTGGATACCAAGTTCAGAGAGTTCCATCACCAAGGAAATGAGGTATGTCACATTCTTTGGAACTGAATGAGGTCACTGCCTTGGCAACCACTTTGTCCTAACAGTTGCTTCAAAGGGTAACATAAAATGGAGGTTGCCCCCGCTTCCTGTGACACTTTCATAAGGTAGAATGTATATCACCATTGGCACCGGGAACAGCTCTCCACTCAGGCCTGGTTTGGTCCATCTTCTATACAAGAAGAAGAGAGAGATTAGATTGAGACACATCCCTTCATCCTGACCAGGTTGTTTGCCATGGAAGATGACTTTTGCTCTCTCAGGTGCTTCATACCTGCCTACAACTTCTCCAGGTATCATTTGTGCATGGACATTTGAGGTTCTCATCAGGTGGAAGGTCCCCAACATTCCTGTATTGTAAGAACCACTCTGTCCCTGCTCTACTGTAAAATGATTGAGGGAACAGTATATACTTGGGGTTAAAAACAGGTTTGATTTGGGTTACGAGTGATTCTGTGTGATGAATAATGGTATTGGGAACCTGCAATATTTACATGAATATAGAGGTGAAATATAAGTAGGAAAACAGAAATCTAGGCATGATTTGAAGCCCAGAAGGGTTTTGCCCTTGATTGGGATACTTAGCTTTGAATGATGTTCTGCAAAGATGCCTCAGATAATTCGATATACAATGGCATAGGACCTTGTACATTGGATGATTGAATTTAGAAGAGAACATCCAGTCAAAAAGGGATATTCAGTAGGATTAGGAAGATAGTCGGTAGGTTTAGGAAGAAGAGTGAGTATAGGATTTGGACCAAAAGTTCTTTAGCAATAGACTTTCGGTTGTTGAGTGAATGTAAATGTCAGCACATATGAAGAGTCAGTCACTATGTTGAACTGGGGAAAATATGTAGAAAAGCAGATATCAATAGAAACATTACGAAATCAGGCAAAGTATAAAGTGAGTGATAGAATTAGACATTTTCAACAGGGTTGAGTTTGAATATATAAATTAGGAAAAAAACAAATACGTAGTTACCAATAGGATTGACAATTGAAAGCATTAGTCAACCTAGACATGGATGTTTTTAGAAATCCATGTTCACTTTTCATTTAGGCTTTGGTACAATCATAAGTGTGACCTTTCCATTTTTTGTCCAGAATATTACTGTGATAATGAGGTGACATGAGTATTTCTTTCACCATTTCTGGGAGCAATATATTGAAGATGTAAAATGAGAATCAGGGGTACAAAGAGGTGTACCCTGTTTCTAGGAACATAGAGAAAAAGCTTGAATAGACCATACTGTGAATAAATAATATAACTTTTTTGAACTTTAAATAATGAATTGAACTGATATCTGAAAAATTAAAGGAAATCGTATATTGATATACAATCATTCATTCCAACCAGGTATATATCTAATGGAAATATTAGTGTTTTGGTTTATCATGAAGAGTGTGTGAGTTTTGCTTCAAAATGTTTATGAAAATTCAAAATAATGTGTTTGGAAAGAAGTCTCATAAAAAGACCAGTCAAGAAACCCTGACAATACATGTGTTCTGAAGCAAGAAGTGGTTAAAGTTGAAACAAATGCTTACTAATTTGTGAACTTGTGGATGAAATGTATATCCTGTGATGTGCAAAAACTAAAGAAACAATAATGTACCAGTATCGAATACAAATGAATGACAAATTACATATCATGTCCCATAGGAGTCTACTTGCATTGATGTTAGACTGGGTCAGTTACTGTAGAATAATTAGGATATGTATGCACCATTCACTGAAGTTAGTTTTCAGTACTAGGAAACAAATATGTATTTCAGGTGGATGAATATTTCTGATTATAATCTTGTGAAAAGTGGATTATAAATCCACATACATGAACATGAATGAATTTAGAGTGTCTATATTAGACACATATATTCCATATTTTGAAAAATTTGGA
This sequence comes from Callospermophilus lateralis, assembly GCF_048772815.1. Taxonomy (NCBI): domain Eukaryota; kingdom Metazoa; phylum Chordata; class Mammalia; order Rodentia; family Sciuridae; genus Callospermophilus; species Callospermophilus lateralis. The sequence continues at coordinate 458,087 of NW_027514433.1, forward strand.
GAGTATATCTATATCTATATCTATATCTATACACACACACACACACACACACACAACTTACAGACATTAAAAATACAATATAAATGCCAATCGAAATTCATCAGTAAATATGTATCATCCACAAATGCAAAAATATTTATTTTACTGAACATGAGTTAATGTACAATGTTGTTCTACTAGGACGCTCTCCTATAGGTTGAATTTTCATTTCCAACAGCATTTAGGAGGAGTGAACTCTTCTCACAATTTGTATCTGCCAAGACAGCCACCTCACAAAAATGTACGTGTGATACCTGGTAGGATTCTATATATGCATATAAATATACATGTGTGAATAGGCTACAGAAAAGGGAAAAAAGAATTCACATATTTGTTAAGTTTAAAAACACATGGAGAATATTTCAATTAAAATTTGACTAGATTTATAACTCCTACCTTATATAATGCAAATGTCAAGTCCAACTATACAACATGTCTCTGGAGAACCTTTGGATGTCCTGTTGTTTATCATGAGTATACTAGACAGTCCCTTGATTGACTGTGTTTCATGAAAATGATCTAGAACAGACATGCCAGTAAGTTGGTGTCTCCTGACTAGTGTGCCTAGAGCTGTGGTGTGTATGTGTGTCATAATACATCTCTGATGTGGCCATATGGATTTGCCATTGGCTTCCAAATGGCTTGTGACAGACATGGTGAGGCCAGCAGACACTAATATGTAAGGGCGTCTTGTTATATGGAGAGGTTTCATGGCAATGTTAAGAATCAGGTTGCAATAGACAAGGGAAAAAGCTATGTGGGATAGAAGCCTGGTTGGTGCATTCTCCTGCAGACCCTGACCCACCACATGTGGCAGAACTCCATCCAGCACTGTGTCCTTTTTGAACTCCTTGTATTTCGTGAAGCAAATACCAAACTCCCAATGCAGGAGAAAGAAAAACCAGGAAAAAGTGGAGGATGACCAAATGGCTTCACAGCCCAGATGGGGAGAGACTTAGCACGCACTGGTCACATTTTACTTAAAAGAGAGAATTCACCACTGCTGCCTCATGTTCATTAGAAAATAAGAAACCATGTCCTCCAGGTCACATAGAATCAGACCCAGCTTTGATGGTCTCACGACAAAGGAAGTTAAGCTCCTGAAAACAACATATATTTCATGTGCCCAACCTCAGAGGCAGTTTATCAAGAAGTCCTTTAGGCCAGCAGAGCTCCATGTTTGTGGAGTTTTTAACCTGTCCCTTACTTATGGAAATTTCTCTACCACATCCAAGGTTGTGAATTCCTGAGCATTTTCCATTCCAGTTATATATTCACAGATTTTATAACTCTTCTCCACTAATTGTGTCTTACTTGGGGCGAAGGTAATGTCAAGACATTGTTCTGGATGAGAGAGGGAAAATATTTTGTGTAGCACATATTTGATATACATTGGATTCTTTTTCCTATTTTCCATTCAAAATACTGAATCCCTGACACTAACACATACCCTACTAGACTCTGACTACTAATCCTAATATGATGGAGAAAAATAACCCAAATAGAACAGAAATACAAGCAGGTCAGAGGAGGCATGGTGTATTTTTGAACTTTTCTTTTGCATAATAAATGGTAGGTGTTATAAATCTAGTGAATTTTTATTTGGAATAGTTTTTCATGTGTTTTTAAAATTAACAAATACGTGAATTCCTGCCTCCCTTTCTCTGTAGCCTATACAGCACATGTATTTTTATATGTACATATAGAATCCTACCTGGTATCACACATACATTTTTGTGAGGTTGCTGACTCGGCAGATATAAATTGTGTGAAGAGACTACCCCTCTTAAATGCTGTTGGAACTAAAAATTCAACCTATGGGTGAGCTTCCTAGTACAATAACATTATACATAATTCCATGTTCAGTAAAGTATATATTTTTGCATCAGTAGATGTTATATATTTCATTATAAATTTCATTTGGCATATATTGCTACTTTTTTATGTTTCTCTGTGTGTTTTTTTGGTATATATATATATATATATATATAAATATATATATATATATACTCTCCTGATTTATCAAAACATGAAATATATGTGTCTTATATACACTCTCTACATTCATACATTCATTCATGTTCATGCATGAGGAAATATAATCAACTTTTCTCAAGATTATTCTTGGAAATATTCATCCACCTGAAATACATATTTGTTTCCTTGTACTGACAACTCACTTCTGTGAATGGTGCATACAAATCCTAATAATTCTACAGTATCTGACCCAGTTTAACATCAATGCAAGTAGATTCCTATGGGACATGATGTGTATTTTGACGTTCATTTATATTCAACACTGCTACATTAATATTTCTGCAGTTTTTGCACATCATAGGATATATATTTCATCCACAAGTTCACAACTTTATAGGTATTTTTTCACTTTTAATCATTTCCTGCTTCAGAACACATGTATTCCTCCCGGTTTCTTGACTGGTCTTTTCATGAGACTTCTCTGCAAACACATTTTTTTTTTAAATTTTATAATCAGTTTTGAAGCAAAACTCACACACTTTTCATGATAAACCATAAATCTAATATCACCATTAGATGCATAACTGTTTGGAATGAATGATTGTATATCAATATTAGGTTTTCTGTATATTTTCAGAAATCAATTCAATCCATTATTTAAAGTTCGAACCAGTTATATTATTTATTCACAGTATGGTCTATTCATGCATTATCTCTATATTCATAGGCACAAGGTACACCTATTTGTACCCCCAATTAATTTATACGTCTTCAAAATATTGCTTTCCTACATATTTTACCCAGTTCATCATTGTGACTGACTCTTCACATGTGCTGACATTTACATTCACTCTCTACCTGAAACCCTATTGCTAAAGAACTTTTGGTCCAAATCCTATACTCACTCTTTTATCTAAACCTACCGACTATTTTCCTAATCCTACCGAATATCCCTTTTTGACTGGATGTTCTCTTCCACATTCAATCATCCAAATTAGAAGGTCCTATGCCATAGTATATTGATTTAACTGAGACAACTGTGCAGGACATAAATCAATGCTAAGTATCCCAATCAAGGGCCCAATGCCCTTCTGGGCTTCAAAACTTACCTAGATTTCTGTTTTCATACTTATATTTCACCTATATATTCTTATAAATATCGCAGGTTCCTAATACAAATATTCATTCCAGAGAATGATTCCTAACCCAAATTGAACATGTTATTAACCCTAACCATACACTTTTCCCTCAATCTAATTTTATAGAAGAGCAGGGACAGAGTTGGTCTTACAATTCAGGAATATAGGAGATCTTCCAGCTGCTGAAAACCTAAAAGGTCCATGCTGAAATGATTCTTGGAGAAGATGTAGGCAGCTATGAAGGACATGAGAGAGCAAAAGTCATCTTCCATGGCAAACAACCTGGTCAGGTTGATGGGATGTGTCTGAATTAGCCTCTCTCTTCCTAATGTAGAGAAGATGGACCAAACCATGCCTGTGTGGAGAGCTGTTCCCCGGTGCCTATGGTTGATATACCATTCTAACATATGAATGAGTCACAGCAAGTAGAGGCAGCCACCATCTTTTGGGAACCATGGAAGCAACTGTTAAAACAAAGTGGTTTCCAAGGCAGTGACTTCATTCAGATCTTGAAGAAAGTGACATCACCTTACAGTTTTGGTAATGAAAGTCTGTGATCTTGGGATCCAGGAAACCAGGCACACAGAGTCAAACCCACTCCATGTCCCAGTGGGCTCACTTGTTTGGATTAAACAAGACAGAGTCACTCTTCCTTTGTACCTACTGATGTGAGGACAGCCAAATGCCTGGAAACTATGAAGACTGGCCTTTCCAGAGAAAGCAGGTAGTTTCTCACCATGGGCTCCTGACAACTTCACAGAGTTGGCCAAAGAGACCAGATTGGAGACAGGACACGCCATTTTGGGGGAACATAGTATGGCCCACAAGTCAGAGGACACTCCGGATAGTCACAGACCTACTTGGGGAAAGGAGGTGACTTTTTGGGTGTGAGTGTGAGTTTGTGGTTTTGTCTCATGTTCTGAGAATAGTTAGGAAAGCTGGTTTGTTTGTTTTGGAGTGGACTGTGTCTAGAAAGTCCTTTGACAAGGTGAGTGTTTCTGTGTCTATATATCATACTGTGTCCGTGATTGTAGACATTAGAAAAGAGAATGCATCAATGGATGTGTCCTCTCTACGAGAAAGCTTCAAAGCATTCATCCTGTGCAATTTATGAATGGACTGCAGCTTGCCGTATGGATGGGCAACTCCTGCCATCTTTCTAAATTCCTGTTTTCTTCCTGAATTCTGGACACTCTCCAGAATACACTCATGATTTTGTGTCCAAGATATGTACCACCTCCATCTTTGTGACATGGCCATGTACTGGATAGCTGATGGGAATGGTGAGTATCTCAGAAAACTCAGATATCAGTATGCCCAAGAAAGTCTCAGTGGAGAAACCCTGCTTTGGGCCTTTTGCTTACCTATTCTGTTGCCCTGAATGTCAGGAAGGTCTTTGCCTCAGGCCACACTTTGTGAAGCCTGCAGAAAATAGCTTTCAAATGGAAATGAATGGTCATTACCTGTGCCTCTTTGCTTAATTGCTTTGGAAATGGATGTTTCTGAATCAGCCTCTCGGCCCTATGTGAGGCTGTGGCTTAGATTCACAGCACATGATGGGTCTAAAGAAAAATCCCATGTGTGCATTCCAAACCAAAATGGACAAAAGAGCTGTCAGAGTGGTTCTTACAATACAGGAAAGTTGGGGACCTTCCACCTGATGAGAACCTCAAATGTCCATGCACAAATGATACCTGGAGAAGTTGTAGGCAGGTATGAAGCACCTGAGAGAGCAAAAGTCATCTTCCATGGCAAACAACATGGTCAGGATGAAGGGATGTGTCTGAATCTGAATCTCTCTCTTCTTATTGTAGAGAAGATGGACCAAACCAGGCCTGAGTGGAGAGCTGTTCCCGGGTGCCAATGGTTGATATACATTCTATCTTATGAAAGTGTCACAGGAAGTAGGGGCAAACTCCATCTTATGTTACCCTTGGAAGCAACTGTTAGGACAAAGTGGTTGCCAAGGCAGTGACCTCATTCAGTTCCAAAGAATGTGACATACCTCATTTCCTTGGTGATGGAACTCTCTGAACTTGGTATCCAAGAAGCCAGGCACCCAGAGGCAGTCCCAGTCCCAGTCCAAGTGGGCTCACTTGTTTGGATTTACCAAGGACAGAGTCAGTTTTCTTGGTACCTAATGATGTGAGGATGGCTAAATGCCAGGAGAGCTCTGAAGATGGACCTTTCCTGAGAAAACAGGTAGAGGCTAACCACTTTTTCCTGACATCTTCACAGAGTTGGTCAAGGAAACAAGATCTGAGAGAAGACAGGCCATTTCGGGGGAACATAGTATGGCCCACCAGTCAGTGGACACTCCGGATAGTCACAGACCTACTTGGGGGAAGGAGGTGCCTTTGTGGGAGTGGGTGTGGGTTTGTTGTTTTGTCTCATGTTCTGAGAATAGATAGGAAAGGCGGTTTGTTTGGTTTGGAGTGGACAGTTTCTAGTAAGTCATTTGACACGGCGAGTGTTTCTGTTTCTGTGTATCCCACTGTGTCCGTTGTTGTAGACATTAGAAAAGAGAATGCATTAATGGATGTGTCCTGTCTAGTATAAATCTTCCCATAATTCATCCTGCCCAATATATGAATGGACTGCAGCTTGTCTTATCGATGTGCAACACCTGCTATCTTTCTAAGTTGTTGTTTTCTTCCTGAATTCTGGCCACTCTCCAGAATAGGCTCATGGATTTGTGTCCAAAATATGTACTACCTCCAAGCTCTGTGACATGGCCATGTACTGGATAGCTGAAGAGAATGGCGAGCATCTCAGAAAACTCAGATATCAGTGTGACCAGGAAAGTCTCAGTGCAGAAACCCTGCTTTGGGCCTTTTGCTTACTTATTGTTGTGTTGCACTGAATGTCAGGAAGGTCTTTGCCTCAGGCCACCCCTTTGTGAAGCCTGAAAAAAACAGTTTTCAAATGGAAATGAAGGGGCCTCACCTGTGGCTCTTTGCTTAATTGCTTTGGAAAGGGATGTGTCTTTATCAGCCTCTTGGACCTGTGTGTGGCTGTGACTTAGATTCTCAGCACCTGATGGATCTCAAGAATGATCCCATGTGAGCTTCCAAAACCAAAATGGCAAAAAATATCATTCATTGTGGATGAAGTCTCTTGCCTTCCTCTGTTAGGTTCCTGCACTCCATCAAATGAGAATAGGGATTCTTTGGGTCAAATGAGTTCTTCAAAGCCCTGCAGAGGTGCTTGTGTTTTCGCATGACTCACCTAAAGAATCGATACCTAAAATCAGTAGGCCTCAAATTGGAGAAACACAGAAGTATTAACGGCAGGCTTATTTGTTCACTCCTGGTTCACAGAAACGGTGTCCAGGCTACCCTGACTTTAGGCAAATGAGGGACAAACGAGCAGATTTTGGACACTGTCTTGGGCTGCGCCCCTCATGGAAACTTCCAGCCAGAGGTTAAGATGATTGACTATATGGAATAAGATGAGGGCCATGTGGGAGTGTTTTGGTTTTAATTTTGGTCATTTGTGTGACATTGGAAAATATGACTGGGTCCACTTGGGCTTGAACTCTGGTGTGATTCCCCTTAGAGACTGGGTTTTGGAACTGAACTCAGAGAAGCATTGCCATGAATTTTGTTGGGATTTTAAGAGGCCACACATGAAAGTCGCTCTTGGAAACTGAGACCTAGGCCCCGGGTGGATTTCCACAGAGGCCTGGGAATCTCAGCAAGGATATCACATGATTTTATTCTTAAAGAAATGGCAGCCATAGTTGAGAGTCAAAACACACATGGACCTCACATTGTAGACCTCAATGGGCCTGCCCTAATGTGACCGTTTGTCCACTCTTTGGGAAGCCGTGCCTGTGAGAGTTCTCCAGAGATTTCATTGAAATGAGCTTCCTCACCATTTAATGTTTGCTGAATGAACTGAAATCCACAGTGCCTCCAACTTCATGCTTGAAAAATGGCTAGATAAATACCATGAAATTTTTGAAATTGCTATGACCAGGTGGCACTGGAGAAACATTGGATGTCCTGTTGCTGATCATGATTATACCAGAAAGTGCCTTGACTTACTGAGTTTCATGAAAATGGTGTAGAACAGAGATGCCATGTGGATCTACCATTGGATTCCAAATGGCTTGTAACTGACATGGTGCAGCCAACAGACCCTTATATGTAAAGGCATCTTGTTATATGGAGAGTTTTCAGAGGAAAATTAAGAATCATGTTGATATGGACAAGGGGGCAATGGGGCAAGCTGTGAGAGATAGGAGCCTAGTTGGTGCATTCTCTTGCAGACCCTGACCCACCACACGTGACAGAACTCCCAAATCTCCTGAAAACAACATATATTTCAAGTGTAAAAGCTCAGAGGCAGTTTCTCAAAAAGTTTTTAGGCCAGCAGAGCTCCATGTTTGTGGAGTGTTTACCCTGTCCCTTAGTTTTTGAAACTGCTCTACCACCTCGAAGGTTGTGAACTCCTGAGCATTTTCCATTCCAGATATGTATTCACTGATTTTGTAACTCTTCTCCTCTAATTGTGTCTTACTTGGGGTGAAGGTAATGTCAAGGCATTGTTCTGGATGAGAGCAGGAGGATATTTGTGCAGCATATATTTACATACACATTGGATTCATTTTCCAATTTTCCATTCGAAATACTGAATCCCTGACACTAACCCATACCTAGTATACTCAGACTATTCATCCTAATATAATGGAGAAAATTAACCCAACACATTAGAAATACAAGTACTTCAGAGGAGACATGTTGTATAGTTGGACTTGACATTTGCATTATATAAGGTAGGAGTTATAAATCTAGTCAAATTTTAATTGAAATATTCTCCATGTGTTTTTAAACTTAACAAATATGTGAATTCTTGTTTCCCTTTTCTGTAGCCTATTCACACATGTATATTTATATGCATATATAGAATCCTACCAGGTATCACACGTACATTTTTGTGAGGTGGCTGTCTTGGCAGATACAAATTGTGAGAAGAGTTCACTCCTCCTAAATGCTGTTGGAAATGAAAATTCAACCTGTAGGAGAGCGTCCTAGTAGAACAACATTATACATTAACTCATGTACAGTAAAATAAATATTTTTGCATTTGTGGATGATATATATTTACTGATGAATTCGATTGGCATTTATATTGGTACTTTTTAATGTCTGTGAGTGTTGTGTGTGTGTGTTTGTGTGTGTGAGTGTGTATATATAGAGAGATATAGATATAGATATAGATATAGATATAGATATACTCTCCAAATTTTAAAATATGAAATATATGTGTCTAATATACACTCTCTAAATTCATTCATGTTCATGTGTGTGGATTTATAATCAACTTTTCACAAGATTATAATCAGAAATATTCATCCACCTGAAATACATATTTGTTTCTTAGTACTGAAAACTAACTTCAGTGAATGGTGCATACAAATCCTAATTATTCTACAGTAACTGACCCAGTCTAACATCAATGCAAGTAGACTCCTATGGGACATGATATGTAATTTGTCATTCATTTGTATTCGACACTGGTACATTATTATTTCTTCAGTTTTTGCACATCATAAGATATACATTTGCCAAGGCAATGACCTCATTCAGTTCCAAAGAATGTGACATACCTCATTTCCTTGGTGATGGAACTCTCTGAACTTTGTATCCAAGGAGCCAGGCACCCAGAGGCAGTCCCAGTCCCAGTCCCAGTGGGCTCACTTGTTTGGATTTACCAAAGATAGAGTCAGTTATTCTTGGTACCTACTGAAGTGAGGATTACCAAATGCCTGGAGAGCTCTGAAGAGGGAGCTTTCCTGAGAAAGCAGGTAGTGGCTCTCCACTTTTTCCTTACAACTTTACAGAGTTGGCCAAGGAAAACAGATCTGAGAGAGGACAGGCCATTTCGGAAGAACAGAGTATGGCCACCAGTCAGAGGACACTCTGGTTAGTCACACACCTATGGGGAAGGAGGTGCCTTTTTGGGAGTGGGTGTGGGTTTGTGGTTTGTCTCATGTTCTGAAAATAGGTAGGAATGGCGGTTTGTTTGTTTTGGAGTGAACTGTTTCTGGTAAGTCGTTTGAAGAGGTGAGTGTTTCCATGTCTGTGTATCCCACTGTGCCTGTGGTAGTAGACATGAGAAAAGAGAATGCAGCAATGGATGTGTCATGTCTAGTATAAAGCTTCCCAGCATTCATCCTGCCCAATTTATGAATGGAGTGTGGCTTGCCTTATGCACGGGGCAACACCTAATAACTTCCTAAGTCCCTGTTTTCTTCCTGAATTCTGGCCACTCTCTAGAATAGGCTCATGGTTATGTGTCCAAGATATGTACCAAATCCAAGGTCTTTGACATGGCCATGTACTGGATACCTGAATGGAATGGCCAGCATCTCAGAAAACTCAGATATCAGTGTGACCAGGAAAGTCTCAGTGGAGATTCCCTGCTTTGGGCCTTTTGCTTACCTATTGTTCTGTTGCCCTGAATAACAGGAAGGTCTTTGTCTCATGCAACCCCCTTGTTAAGCCTGAAGAAAACAGTTTTCAAATGGAAATGAATGTGCATCACCTCTGGCTCTTTGCTTAATTTCATTGGAAAAGGATGTGTCTGATTCAGGCCCTTTGCCCTGTTTTAGGCTGTGACTTAGATTCTCAGCACCTGATGGATGTAAAGAAAGATCCCATATGTGCATCTAAACCAAAATGGAATAACGTTCAATCAATGTGCATGAATTATATTGCCTTCCTTTGTTAGGTTTCTGAAATCCATCATGTCAGAATAGGGATTCTTTGGGTGAAATGAGTTCTTCAAATCTCTGCAGAGGTGCTTGGCTTTTCTCATGACTCCAATTCACAAAAAGAATCTAGACCCCACAGTCAGAGAGCCTCAAATTGGAGAAGCGAAGCAGTATTAAGGTCAGGCCTATTTGATCACTCCTGGTTCACAGGAAGGGTGTCCAAGCCACCCTGACATTCGGCAAATGAGGGGCAAGGGAGCTTATTTTGGACACTGTCTTGGGATGTGCCTCTCATGAAAACCTCCATCCAGATGTTATGATGAGTATCTTTATGGTAGAAGATGAGGGCCATGTAGGAGTGTTTTGGTTATAATTGTGGTCATTTTTGTGGCAGTTGGAAGAGATGACTGGGTCCACCTGGGCATGAATTCTGCTGTGATTCCCCTTAGAGACTGAGTTCTGGAACTGACCTCAGAGAAGTATTGACATGAATTGTGTTGGGATTTTAGGAGGCCAGGAATGAGAGTTGCCATTGGAACCTGGGATCAAGGCCCAGAGTGGCTTTCCACAGAACACTGGGAATCACAGCCAGGATATTACATGATTTTATTCTGAAAGACTTGGCAGGCATAATTGAGATTCAAAACACACTTGGACCTCGCTTTGTAGACCTCAATGGGCCTGGCTTCATGTGACTTTTTGGCCACTCTTTGGGTAGACTTGCCTGTGAGAGTGCTCCAGAGATTTCCCTGAAATTAGCTTCCTCACAATTTAATGGTTCCTGAATGAATTGAAACCAACATTGCCTCCTAATGCATCTGTGAAAAAATGCTAGATAATTACCATGAAATTTTAGAAATTACGATGACCAGCTGGCACTGGAGGACCTTTGATGTCCTGTTGATGATCATGAGTATAACAGACAGGGCCTTGATTGACTGGGTTTCATGAAAATGGTGTAGAACAGAGATGCCAGTAAGTTGGGGCCTGGTAAGTAGTGGGCCTAGAGCTGTGTTATGCAAATGTGTGATAAAACATCTGTGGTGGGGCCATGTGGATCTTCCATTGGCTTCCAAATGGCTGTGACTGACATGGTGCAACCATCACACCCATATATGTAAAGGCATATTTTTATATGGAGAGGTTTCAGGGCAATGTTCAGTATCATGTTGCTATTGTCAAGGGGGCAAGCTACTTGAGATAGAAAACTGGTTGGTGCATTCTCCTGGAGACCCTGCCAACCACACCTGACAGAACTCCCTTCAGCACTGTGTCCCATTTGAAATCGTTGTATTTCATGAAGCAAATACCAAACTCCCAGTGCAGCAGCAAGAAACACCACGAAAATTGGAGGATGACCATTGGTTTCACAGTCCACATGGGAAGACCCTTAGCCCTCAGTGGCCACAGTTTACCTACAAAAAGAGAATTCATCACTGCTGCCTCATTTTTATTTGAAAATAAGTAACCATTTCCTCCAGGTCACATAGATGCAGATCCAGCTTTGATGGTTTCACTACAAATAAAGCTAAAGCTCCTGACAACAACATATATTTCAAGTGCCCAACCTCAGAGGCAGATTCTCAAAAAGTCTTTTGGCCAGCAGAGCTCCATGTTTGTGGAGTGTTTACCCTGTCTCTTACTTTTGGAAACTCCTCTACCACCTCCAAAGATGTGAAATCTGGAGCATTTTCCATTCTAGATATGTATTCACAGATTTTCTAACTCTTCTCCTCTAATTGTGTCTTACTTGGGGCGAAGGTAATGTCAAGGCATTGTTCTGGAGGAGAGTGGGAAGATTTTTCCGTAGCATATATTTGCATACACATTGGATTCAGTGTCCTATTTTCAATTCAAAATACTGAATACCTGACTCTAACCCATACCCTACCAGACTCTGACTACTAATCCTAATATGATGGAGAAAAATAACCCATAAAGAATAGAAATACAAGCAGTTCAGAGTAGGCATGGTGTACAGATGGACTTGCCTTTTGCATGATACAGAGTTGGAGTTATAAATCTAGTCAATTGTTTGTTGAAATAGTTGTCCTTGTATTTTTAAGGTTAACAAATATGTGAATTCCTGTCTCCCTTTCTCTGTATTCTTATATGCACATATAGATTCCTATCTGGTACCACACGTACATTCTTGTGAGGTGGCTGACTTGGCAGATACAAATTGTTAGAAGAGATCACTCCTACTAAACCCTGTTGGAACTGAATATTCAAATATGGGTGAGCTTGTTAGTTGAACAGCATTATACATAAATCCATGTTCATTAAAAAGAATATTTTTAGATCTGTGGATGGTATATATTTTATAATGAATTTTGATTGACATATATATTGCTACTTTTTTGTCTGTGTGTTTGTTTTATGTATATGTATATATATGTATATATATATATGTATATATATATATATACACTCTCCAGATTTTTCAAAATATGAAATATATGTGTCTTATATTCACTCCCTAAATTCATTCATGTTCATGTATGTGGATTTATAATCAACTATTCACAAGATTATTCTCAAAATATTCATCCACCTGAAATTTGCCCAATGCTCTCAAATGTCAATCCTATTTGTGACTACATATTTGTTTCTTCCTAAGATTATATATTTAAACTCAACCCTGTTCAAAATGTCTAATCCTATCACACACTTTATACTTTGCCTGATTTTGTAATGTCTCTATTGATATATGCTTTCCTACATATTTTCCCCACTTCATCATTGTGACTGACTCTTCACTTGTGCTGACATTTACATTCACTCTCTAATCCAAATCCTATTGCTAAGAAACTTTTGTTCCAAATCTTATACTCACCCTTCTTCCTAAACTTACTGACTATCTTCCTAATGCTACAGACTATCCCTTTTTGACTCGATGTTCTCTTCTCCATTCAATCATCCAAGTAAACGTGGTGCGAGCTTCAGAGGAGGAGACTACCAACAGGCTATCTCATGCAACATCAAAGGGTTTATTGGGTGTCCAGCATGCTGGGGTTCAGAGCTCACCTGAATAGAGCAGATAGCCCTGAGAATAGCTGAAGTAGAGCTTATATACTTTCCCTGGAGAGAGAAGGGAGGGAATTGTATTGATGGGTCAGGGCGAGTGGGCAGTTTGCATGCAACTGGGAGAGGGAGTACATTCTGCAATTTGGCAGCTGGGGATAGAACATTCTGGGAACAAGTTTTGCAAACATTTCTCAAGATTTCAACAGTGTTCTGTTAAGCATACAGAAAAACAAGATGTGACAAGTACCTATTTTATTAATATTTCATTCCCCACTTCTTCTTCTGGCTAATTTTAATCATAAAAATGATCATTGGAGGGTGTCACATTCAATGTCTGCTAGTGGGGTATTACCATAAGTTTAACTCCTCCAATTTGAGCCTGGAGAAAAGACATTACACGGTTGAGCAAACAGGGTTTTATGGTTAGCAATAATATGAGGATTATTATTGGACCGGCCAGGGTTGATAAAAACGTAGTTAACCAGGGGGACTGTGTGAACCAAGACTCAAGCCACCCTTTTGGGCCCTCTCTCACTTGTTGATGCTCTTCAAGGTGTCTTTTAAATTTACTCATAGATTTTATTACGACTCCAGTATAGTCAGCATAAAAACAACATTCTTCCCTCAATGCAGCACAAAGGCCCCCTTCTCTAATGAAGAGGAGGTCCAACCCTCAACTGTTCTGTAAAACAACTTCAGAGAGAGAGGTTAAAGTTTCATGCAAAGCCCTGAAGGAGGTTTCTAATATCTTACATTTGCTCTATTGCTGCTTCTAATTGGGTCATCTTTTGTGTCCCATGGACAATGCCACTGGTTCCTCTGCCCACCCGTGCAGCAACTCCTATTCCTAATAGGATGGCTAAAGTGAGGGATATATGTTCCCAGTGGAACCGGTTGTATGCCCACCCTATTTGATCTTCAAATGAACCTGCCTCATGATAGAGCACTCTGGGAAACATCTGCACCATTACACAATTTATCACATATCTTGATCATTTCATGAAAACATAAACGATGTTTAAGTATATAGAATTATGCTGTTGTAGGCACTGACAAAGCAAGGCACCTAAGATAGCACTCAAGAGAGGGAAACAGTCCTATTTGGTTGCAACCGTATTCAGAGGGTATTGCTTCTATTGTAAATCAATTAATCCCCTGAAACTCAAGTTTAGGTAGTTTCAGAATTTTGTACCCAACATATAAGGGATGGGGCTCAGAAGTTCACAGTCTTCAGAAGTTTAAAAAAGCAGTATTTATTTCTGTTTTTCCTTCTGTTCTGGGCAAGTTAACTTTTCAAGGACACCTGGGATGAGGAGAGCTTTTTCTTCCCTTTCTTATTTTCCCCCTTCCAGCTGTTACCATGGAGCCCGGTTGGTAATTTCTTTATCTTAGAAATGTAGCCATCTCTGTGAAGCCCCAGCTGAAGGCCAGAGGACTAGTTCACATATTTTGTGAAAAACTAGTTAGGGATTGTCTAGCTTAGAAGTACTGAGATTTTTAGCCAGTGGCCAAGTAGAACAGGGCAATACGAAAGAGAAAGTTTATCTACATTAAAGTCTTATTGGGACTGTTTTGCTGAAAGTTCAAAACTCAGCCATGGTGAAGACTTCTGAAGAAGGTCATTTAAGACTTTTCTGTGGGCCTGGTACAGAGGGGGAAAGACGGGGAAGGTGGGGCTGAGAGCACCTCCTAGGATCTGAGAATGAGGGAAAAGAGAGATGTAAAAGAATAATGCGAAAGGGTATTGGGAATTAACTAGCAGCAAACTTGAGCAGTAGATCAGGTAGAGCAGAGTGAAAGAAGGGAGTGAGGATCCCAAAATCCTGTGAGGGACTTTAAATTTTAGAAACCTGTTTTCAGTGATGACAAAGCAACTTTAAAGGCCAATTATATTACATCTTTGATAAGGGTCTCAGGGCTCTCCTCAGCTCGTTTGAGCATTGGGTTAGCTGGTAAGAGGACCTGGTGGGACCCGGTGTGGGCACTGACAGGAGATGAGAGGAATGAGTCAGTGGAGCGGTCCCTATGTACCTGCTACCTCAGCAAGGGGGCGATGGTCTGAGAACTGTTGGAGCTTTGGGTTTCTGATCTAGTTATTGGAGGGGAGAAATCAAGTTGCTGAGATGGGAGTGAAATCAGAGGGTCTGGAGCAGAAGGCTGAGGATAATGATCTATTGGAGAAGCATAGTTCAGGATGTCAGTGAGGGAGGGAAAAGACTTCCACAAAGGGGAATTTCCTTTCACTCTTTTGAGCACTTGCAGAAGTTAAAAAGGTCACGCAAAATTTGAGGATCTAGAGACCCCTCTGGGTGCCATAGTTTTTGGTTGTCTAATTGGTAATGTGGCCAATGCTGTGTACTGAATTTGATGAAGAATTGGGGTTCCATCAGGCAGCCGCTGTATGCACACATTCCCATGACATACAGAAAAAGTCGGCTTTTCCCCCACACAGCCATTACTCTTTGTGGCTTTGATAGTCTGCCAGGCAAACTTAGTAATCTAGACTAGCCAACCTGCATCTGGCTCGCGTGTCCCTACATCCATAATGTTTGTTTCCATTATCTATGGTACAGAAGGGATTTAATGGTATTTTAGTGGGATCCTCTTCATCAGGGATATCACAATAGAAAATACCTATAGCCAGCTAACAAATGTCTGGGTGGAGAGATGGCCACCAGGTCCCTAAGGGGGCTGTATGTGAGATAGACCATACTTCTTTTCCAGTAGGATTTGTGATCAGCCATCACTGCTTAATGGGCTGATGAGGGTTAGGACTACTTGTAGCCAAGGGGAGAGTATATAACCTTATTCACATTGCGAATACACAATTTGAAACTGTTACCAGTCTTTTTCAGTTTCCAGAAAGATTCTGTACAGGGAGCAGGCTTGAGATGAGAGGCATGGATCCAGGAAGTGATTCTGTTTACGTTTACCACTGTAGGTGTTATAATAGCACCTGGTATGGTCCTTTTCAGCGGGGTACCAGGGATGACACCTGATATCATCTTACATAGATGAAATCTCTTACTTGATATGGATGTGGAATCCCCTGGTTCCCAGTTGGGTAGGCAGTTGCCAGCTGTTTTCACAGGTATTACTGAGTTCTTTCAAGATCTTTAAGTCTGTCAAGCAAGGGGGTGTGGAAAGGATCTTTAGGTCTTACAGTTGGGCTTAGGTCCCCTACTGGAGGAGGGCCACCAGAAAGAATTTCACATGTGGTAAGGTTACTCAAAGAAACAAAGGGATTTTTTCTTGCATGAAACATTGCATAAGGCAGGAGCACAGTCCAATCTTATGCTGGTCTCTAAGCTTAATTTCGTTAAGGTCTCTTTAATGGTTCTATTCATTCTTTCTACTTGTCTTGAACTCTGTGGTCTATAAGCACAATTTAACTTCCAATTAATCCCCAGGTTCCTGGCTAACCCCTGACTTACCTGGGCCATGAACATCGGTCCATTGTCAGATCCTATTACCGGCTTAGCTTCCTCCAATGGTAGAGAGGCTTAGTCAGCAGCAGCGGAATCACTTAGAGTGTGTTGTGTGTTAGGGGACGAGGGCAGGGGATGAGGAGGGGGAGAAGAGTCCAGTAGAGTCAAATCTGTGACTCAGGGAGAACAGAGGGTGGAGGAGGAGGAGGTTGAGAGGGTTTGAGAGATCATGGGGGAAGGAGTAGGAGCAGAGGTAGGGGCAAGGAAAGGCTTCACCCATGGAGGAGGAGATTTGCAGAGGTCCTGCCAAGTTAAGATATATGGCTGTTGATCCGGATGGCTATGTGGCGCTGGCTGAAAGACAATACCTCTGACTTTTTAAATTAGTGGGAAGTAGAAAGATCCTTCTAGGGGCCATACGACTCCAAAGATGGGCCATTCTGAGGCACAGAGATTCTGCCAGGTCCAGCGTTTTACTAAAAAAAGAAAGATTCTGAGCCCTTAAGCGGACTTTGGTCCAGTGATCAAGGGTCAGGGACAGAGGCATTGAGGTGCTCTGTTCCATAATGAAAGTTCCACAAACAGAAAAAGCAAGGACACACGACACAGATAAGACAAGACCATAAAGACAGGCAATGAACGTCCAACACTGAGACCAGGAATGAGTAGCCGGCAAAACCCAATGGTATAGCAATAACGAATCTAAAAGAAAATATCACTGAGTCGAGAAGACTATTGTTCCTTGATTTCCCGAGTTCTCTGCGGGGTCCTCCAGAGAGGTGCCCTTTGTCTCTGTGACACATCTCTCAGCCACCGTCGGAGAGAGCCCAGGCTCTTCATCGCCAGCAATTTTGCCAAGCCCTAACAAGAAACCTGAAACCAGAAAGAGGCGCCTTACTTGCTCCAAGAGGAGCCCGTTGGGGTCTCTCGTCCGCCACTGCTGGAACTCGGTGGAACCTCAAAATGTAAAGGTCAGGCGAGTGTCAGAGGAAGATACTACCAAGAGACTGTCTCATGCAACAGCAAAGGGTTTATTTGTGGTCCAGCATGCTGGAGCTCAGAGCTAAATTAAATAGAGCAGAGACCTCTGAGAACAGCTTAAGCAGAGCTTATATACTTTCCTTGGAGAGGGAAGAGAGGGAAGTTCAGTGATGGATAAGGGCGAGTGGGCGGTTTGCATGACACCGAGTGAGGGAGTACATTCTGCAGTTCGGCTGTTGGGAACAGTACATTCTAGAACAAGATTAGCAAACATTTCTCAAGATTTCAAAAGTGTTTTGTTAAGCATACAGAAAAACAGGAAGTGACAAGTACCTATTTTATTAATTTTATTAACCTTTCACTACCGACTATGCCTTTTTGACTTGATGTTCCTTCTACATTAATTCATGCAACGTACAAGGTGCTATGCCATTGTATATCGATTTATCTGAGACAACTCTGCATTACGTAATTCAACACCATGTATCCCTATCAAGGGCCCAATGCCCTTCTGGGCTTCAAATCAGACTTAGATTTCTTTTTTCATACATATATTTCACCTATATATTCTTCTACACATAGCAAGTTCTCAATACGATCATTCATCCAGCAAAATGATTTCTAACCCAAATCGATCATGTTTTTAACCATAACCGGACACTGTTCCCTCAATCTAACTTTACAGAAGAGCAGGGAAGGAGTTGATATTACAATACAGAAATGTAGAAAAACTTCCACCTGCTGAGAACCTCAAAGGTCCATGCAGAAATGATCCCTGGAGAAGATGTAGGAAGCAATAAAGGACCTGAGAGACCAAAAGTCATCTTCCATGGCAAACAACCCGGTCAGGATAAAAGGTTGTGTCTGAATCAGATTTTTTTTAATGTAGAGATCATGGACCAAACCAGGCCTGTGTGGAGATCTATTCCTGGGTGCCTTTGGTTGATATACCATTCTAACTTGTGAAAATGTCACAGGAAGTAGGGGCAGCCTCAATCTCTTGGGACCCTTGGAAGCAACAGTTAGGACAAAGTGGCTGCCAAGACAGTGCACTAATTCAGTTCAGGAAGGAAGTGACCTCACCTCACTTTCTTGGTGATGGAACTCTCTGAACGTGGGATCCAGGAAGCCAGGCACACAGAGCCAATCCAAGTCCCAGTCCCAGTGGTCTCACTTGTTTGGATTTACCAAGGACAGGGTCAGTATTTTTTGGTACCTACAGATGTGACGAAGGCCAAATGCCAGGAAAGCTCGGATGCAGGGTTTTTCATGAGAAAGCAGGTAGTGGCTCACCGTTGGCTCCTAAGAAGTTCACAGAGTTGGCCAAGGAGACAAGATCTGAGACAGGAAAGGCCATTTTGGGGGAACATATTATGGCCCACAAGTCAGAGGACACTCTGGATATTCACAGACCTACTTAGGGGAAAGAGGTGCCTTTGTGGGTGTGGTTGTGGGTTTGTGGTTTTGTCTCATTTTCTGAGAATAGGTAGGACAGTCGGTTTGTTTCATTTGAAGTGGACTGTTTCTAGTAAGTCTTTTCACAGGGCGAGTGTTTCTATGTCTGTGTATTCCACTGTTTCCGTTGTTGTAGACATTAGAAAAGAGAATTCATCAATGGATGTGTCGTGTCTAGTAGAAAGATTCTCAGCATTCATATTGCCCCGTTTATGAATGGACTGTAGCTTGCCTTATCCATGAGCAACACCTGCTACCTTCCTAAGTTTCTATTTTCGTCCTGAATTCCGGCCAATCTCAAGAATAGGCCCATGGTTTTGTGTCCAAGATATGTACCACCTCCAAGCTCTGTGACATGGCCATGTACTGGATAGCTGTAGGTGATGGCGAGCATCTCAGAAAACTCAGATATCAGTGTGACCAGGAAAGTCTCAGAGGAGAAATCCTGCTTTGGGCCTTTTGCTTACCTATTGTTCTGTTGCCCTGAATGTCAGGAAGGTCTTTGCCTCAGGCCACCCCTTTGTGAAGCCTGAAGAAAACAGTTTTCAAATGGAAATGAATAGGCATACCTGTGGCACTTTCCTTAATTGCTTTGGAAAGGTATGTGTCTGAATCAGGCCCTTGGCCCTGTGTGTGGCTGTGGCTTAGATTCTCAGCACCTGATGGATCTAAAGAAAGTTACCATGTGTGCATCCAAAAGAAAATTCGCCAAAAGAACAATTATTGGGATGAAGTCTCTCGACTTCCTCTGTAAGGTTCCTGACCTCCATCAAGTGAGAATGGGATCCTTTGGGTCAAAAGAGTTCTACAAAACCTGCAGAGGCTAGCCCATTGTGCTTGGGTTTTCTCATGACTAAAATTCAAATAAAGAATCTAAACCCCACACACAGTAGTCCTCAAATTGGAGCGGTATTAATGGCAGGCCTATTTGATCACTTTTGGTTCACAGGATGGGTGTCCAGGCCACCTTGACTTTAGGCAAATGAGGGGCATAGGAGCTTATTTGGGACACTGTCTTGGTCTGCGCCCCTCATGGAAACCTCCAGCCAGATTATGATGAGTGTCTATATGAAAGAAGATGAGGGCCATATGGGAGGGTTCTTGTTTTAATTGTGGTAATTTGTGTGGTAGTTGGAAGAGATGACTGGGTCCACCAGGGCTTGAACTCTGGTGTGATTCCCCTTAGAGACTGAGTTCTGGAACTGACCTGAGAGAAGTATTGCCATGAATAGTGTTGGGATTTTAGGAGACCACGCATGAGAATCGCTTTTGGAAACTGAGATCTAGGCCCAGGATGGCTTTCCACAGAGCTCAGGGATTCTGAGCCAGGATATCACATGATTTAATTCTTAAAGACTTGGTAGCCATAGTTGAGAGTCCAAACACACATGGACCTCACATTGTATACCTCAATGGGCCTGGATTCATGTGTCCTTTTGGCCACTCTTTGGGAAGGCTTGCCTGTGAGTGTTCTCCAGAGCTTTCATTGAAATGAGCTTCCTCACCATTTAATGGTTCCTGAATTAAATGAAACCCACAGTGCCTCCAACTTCATCCTTGAAAAATGACTAGATTAATACCATGAAATTTTTGAAATCCCCATGACCAGGTGGCACTGGATAACCTTTAGATATCCTGTTGCTGATCATGAGTATAACAAACAGTGCCTTGATTGACTGAGTTTCGTGAAAATGGTGTAGAACAGAAATGCCAGTAAGTTGGAGCCTGCTGGGTAGTGGGTGTAGAGCAGTAGACTGTAGGTGTGTAAATAAATATTTTTGGTAGGACCACCTGGATCTTCCATTGGCTTCCAAAACTTGCGACTGACATGATGCAGGCAGCAGACCTTTATATGTAAAGGCATCTTGTTATATGTAGAGGTTTCAGGGCAATGTTCAGAATCAGGTTGCTATAGTCAAGGGGAAAGCTATGTGGGATAGAAGCCTGGTTCGTACATTCTCTTTCCGACCCTGACCAACCACACATGACAGAACTCCCTCCAGCATTGTGTCCCAGTTGAACATATTGTATTTCGTGAAGCAAATACCAAATTCCCAGTGAAGCAGTAAGAAACACCCTGAAAAGTGGAGGATGACCAAATGGCTTCACAGACCACACTTGAAGACACTTAGCTCCCAGTGGCAACAGTTTACCTACAAAGGGAGAATTCAGACCTGCTGCCTCATGTTCATTACAAAATAAAGAACCATGTCCTCCAGGTCACATAGATGCAGACCCAGATTTTTGGTGTCACTATAAACGAAGCTAAATCTCCTGACAATTACATATATTTCTTTTTCTTTTTTCAATTAATTTTCATTGTAGGTTGTTCAAAACATTACATACTTCTTGATATATCATATTTCACACTTTGATTCAAGTGGGATATTTCACACTTTGATTCAAGTGGGATATGAGCTCCCATTTTTACTCCATATACAGATTGCAGAATCACATCAGTTGCAAAACCATTGATTTACATATTGCCATACATATATTTCTTGTGCCTAACCTCAGAGGAAGTTTCTCAATAAGTCTTTAGGTCAGCACAGCTCCATGTTTCTGGAGTGTTTACCCTCTTCCATACTTTTGTAAACTCTTTTACCACCTCCAGTGTTGTGAACTCCTGAGCATTTTTTATTCCACATATGTATTCACAGGTTTTCTAACTCCTCTCCTCTAATTGTGTCTTACTTTTAGCGATGGTTATGTCAAGGCATTGTTCTGGATAAGAGAGGGAAGATTTTTGTGAATCACATGTTTGCATAAACATTAGATTCATTTTCCTATTTTCCATTTGAAATACTGAATCCCTGACAGTAACCCATACCCTACTAGACTCTGACTACTAATCCTAATATCATGGAGAAAAAAAAACCTAACTGAATAGAAGTACAGTCCTTTCATAGGAAGCATGGTGTATATTTGTATTTGTCTTCTGCTTTATCAAGAGTATGTGTTTTAAATTTAGTAAACTTTTCATTTTAATATTTCTCCATGATTTTTTAAAGTTATCACATATGTAAATTCCTGTCTCCCTTTCTCTGTATCCTATTCAGCACATGTAATTTTTTTATGCATATACAATATCCTACCTGGTATCACACGTATATTCTTGAAAGATCACTGGCTTTGGAATATAAAAATTGTGAGAAGAGATGACTTTCCCTAAATAATGATGGAACTGAAAATTCCACCTATGGGTGAGCTTCCTAGTGAAAAACACTATACATAAATCCATGTTCAGTAAAATGAATATTTTTGGATTTGTGAATGAATTATATTTCATGATGAATATCGATTGGCATATATATTGCTAAATATTAATGTGTGTGTGTGTGCGTGTGTGTGTGTGTGTGCGTGTGTGTGTGTGTGTGTGTGTGTATATATTCTCCAGATTTTAAAAAAATATGAAAAATATGTGTCTTATTATACACTCCCTAAATTCATTCATATTCATTTATGTTCATTTAAATTCAAATTTTCACAAGATTATTCTCAGTAATATTCATACACCTGAAATATATTTTGGTTTCCTACTACTGAAAACTAAGTTCAGTGGATGGTGCTTAAAAATCCTAATATTTCTACAGTAACTGACCCAGTTTAACATTAATGCAAGTAGATTGCTATGGGACATGATGTGTAATTTGAAGTTCATTTTTACTCAACACTGGTACATTAATATTTCTTCAGTTTATGGACATCATAGGATGTATTTTTTCATCCACAACTTCACAAATTTTTTTTGGCATTTGGTTCACTTTCAATTACTTACTACTTCAGAACACATGTATTCTCCATGTTTCTTTACTGGTCTTTTCACTAGACTTCTTTCTAAACACATTATTTTCGATTCCATAATCATTTTTGAAGCAAAACTCACTCTTCACGATAAACCGTCACCCTAATAATACCATTGCATATATAACTCGATGGAATGATGGTATATATATATCAATATAAGATTTCCAATATATTTTCAGATGCAAACTCAAACCATTATTTAATGTTGGATCCAGTTACATACTTTATTCACAATATGGTCTATTCATGCATCATCTCAATAATCATCAACACAAGGTACACCTATTTGCATCCCCAGTACTAATTTATAAGTTTCCAGAATATTACTCCCCTTTATGGTGCAAGAAATACTCATGTCACCTGATCTACATATACATTTTACCACAGTAGTATTCTGTACACAAAATGCAAAGGTCACACATATGATTGTACCAAAGCCTAAATGGGAAGTGACCATGGATTACTAAAAGCATCTATGTCCAGGGTGCCTACTGCTCTCAAATGTCAATCCTATTGGTTACTACATATTTGTTTCTTCCTAAGATTATATATTTAACCTCAAGCCTGTTGAAAATATCTAATCCTATCACTCACTTTATACTTTTCCTGATTTCCTAATGCCCCTATTGATATCTGCTTTCCTACATATTTTTCCCAGTTCATCATTGTGACTGTCTCTTCACATGTGCTGACATTTACATTCACCCTCTAACTGAAAACCAATTGCTAAAGAACTTTTGGCCCAACTCCGAGACTCACTCTTCTTCCTAAACCTACTTACTATCTTCCTAATCCTACAGACTATCCCTTTTGACTGGATGTTCTCTTCTACTTTCAATCATCCGAGGTATAGGGTCCTATGCCATTGTATATCGATTTATCTGAGACCTCGGTGCAGAACATGATTCAATCTAAGTATACCAATCAAGGGCCCAATGCCTTTCTGGCTTCAAATCTTTCCTAGATCTCTGTTCTCATACATATATTTCACATTTATATTCTTATAAATATCACAGGTTCCCAATACCATAATTCATCCAGCAGAATGACTCCTAACCCAAATCGAACATGCTATTAACACTAACCATACACTGTTCCCTCAATCTCACTTTACAGAAGAGCAGGGACAGAGTTGGTCTTAAAATCCAGGAAGGTAGGGTATCATCCACCAGCTGAGAACCTCAAAAGTCCCTGCAGAAATAATCCCTGGAGAAGGTGTAGGCAGGTATGAAGGATTTGAGAGAGCAAAAGTCATCTTCCATGGCAAACAACCTGGTCAGGTTGAAGGGATGTGTCTGAATTAGCCTCTCTCTTCCTAATGTAGAGAAGATGGACCAAACCATGGCTGTGTGGAGAGCTGTTCCCCGGTGCCTATGGTTGATATACCATTCTAACTTATGAATGAGTCACAGCAAGTAGAGGCAGACTCCATCTTTTGAGAACCTTGGAAGCAACTGTTAAAACAAAGTGGTTTCCAAGGCAGTGACTTCATTCAGTTCTTGAAGGAAGTGACCTCACCTTACATTATTGGTGATGAAAGTCTGTGATCTTGGGATCCAGGAAACCAGGCACACAGAGTCAAACCCACTCCATGTCCCAGTGGGCTCACTTGTTTGGATTTAACATGACAGAGTCACTCTTTCTTGGTACCTACTGATGTGAGGACAGCCAAATGCCTGGAAACTATGAAGACTGGCCTTTCCAGAGAAAGCAGGTAGTTTCTCACCACGGGCTCCTGACAACTTCACAGAGTTGGCTAAAGAGACCAGATTGAAGACAGGACACGCCATTTTTGGGGAACATAGTATGGCCCACAAGTCAGAGGACACTCCGGATAGACACAGACCTACTTGGGGGAAAGAGGTACCATTTTGGGTGTGAGTGTGAGTTTGTGGTTTTGTCTCATGTTCTGAGAATAGTTAGGAAAGCAGGTTTGTTTGTTTTGGAGTGAACTGTTTCTAGTAAGTCCTTTGACAACGTGAGTGTTTCTGTGTCTATATATCATACTGTGTCCGCGATTGTAGACAGTAGAAAAGAGAATGCATCAATGGATGTGTCCTGTCTATGAGAAAGCTTCAAAGCATTCATCCTGTGCAATTTATGAATGGACTGCAGCTTGCCGTATGGATGGGCAATTCCTGCCATCTTTCTAAATTCCTGTTTTCTTCCTGAATTCTGGACACTTTCCAGAATACGCTCATGATTTTGTGTCCAAGATATGTACCACCTCCATCTCTGTGACATGGCCATGTACTGGATAGCTGATGGGAATGGTGAGTATCTCAGAAAACTCAGATATCAGTATGCCCAAGAAATTCTCAGTGGAGAAACCCTGCTTTGGGCCTTTTGCTTACCTATTCTGTTGCCCTGAATGTCAGGAAGGTCTTTGCCTCAGGCCACACTTTGTGAAGCCTGAAGAAAATAGTTTTCAAATGGAATTGAATGGTCATTACCTGTGCCTCTTCGGTTAATTGCTTTGGAAATGGATGTGTCTGAATCAGCCTCTTGGCCCTATGTGAGGCTGTGGCTTAGATTCACAGCACATGATGGGTCTAAAGAAAAATCCCATGTGTGCATCCAAAACCAAAATGGACAAAAGAACTGTCATGGTGGATAGAATCTCTCGCCTTCCTCTGTAAGGTTCCTGACCTCCATTAAGTGAGAATAGGGATCATTTGGGTCAAGTGAATTCTTTAAAGCCCTGTAGAGGCTATCCCATAGGTTCGTGGGTTTTCTCATGATTCCAATTCACATCTATGTTTACAGAAGAGCAGGGACAGTGTTGGTCTTACAATACAGGAATGCAGTGGATCTTCCATCTGTTGAGAACCTCAAAGCTCCATGCAGAAATGATCTCTGGAGAAGATGTAGGCAGCTATGTAAGACCTGAGAGAGCAAAAATCATCTTCCATGACAAACAACCTGGTCAGGATTAAGGGTTGCGTCAGAATGAGCCTATCTCTTCTTAATGTAGAGAAGATGGACCAAACCCGGCCTGTGTGGAGAGCTGTTCCCTTTTGCCTACGGGTGATATACCATTTTAACTTGTGAAAGTGTCACAGGAAGTAGGGGCAGCCCTCATCTCATGGGACCGTTGGGAGCAATTGTTATGACAAAGTGGTTGCCAAGGCAGTGATCTCATTCAGTTCCTGAAGGAAGTGATCTCATCTCACTTCCTTGGTGATGGAACTCTCTGAACTTGGTATACAGAAAGCCAGGCACCCAGAGCCAGTCCCAGTCCTAGTCCCAGTGGTCTCACTTTTTTGGATTTACAAAGGACAGAGTCAGTCTTTCTTGATACCTACTGATGTGAGGATGGCCAAATGCCAGGAAAGCTCGGAAGAGGGGCTCTTCCTGAGCAAGCAGATAGTGGCTCACTCCTGGCTTCTAACAACTTCACATTGTTGGCCAAGAAGACCAGATCTGAGACAGGGCAGGCCATTTCGGAGGATCATAGTATGGCCCATCAGTCAGAGCACACTCCGGTGAGTCACAGACCTATTTGGGGGAAGGAGGTGCCATTGCGGGTGTGGGTTTGTGGTTTTGTCTCATGTTCTGAGAATAGGTAGAAAAGGCAGTTTGTTTGGTTTGGAGTGAACTGTTTCTAGTAAGTCGTTTGACAATGCAAGTGTTTCTATGTCTGTGTATCCCACTGTGTCCGTGCTTGTAGACATTAGAAAAGAGAATGCATCAATGGATGTGTCCTGTCTCATAGGAAGCTTCCCAGCATTCATCCAGCACAATTTATGAATTGACTGTGGCTTGCCTTATTGATGGGCGATACCTGCTACCTTCCTAAGTTGCTGTTTTCTTCCTGAATTATGGCCAATCTCCAGAATAGGCTCATGGTTTTGTGTCCAAGATATGTACTACCTCCAAGCTCTGTGACATGGCCATGTACTGGATAGCTGAATGAAATGGCGAGCATCTCAGAAAACTCAGATATCAGTGTGACCAGTAAAGTCTCAGTGGAGAATCCCTGCTTTGGGCCATTTGCTTACCTATTGTTCTGTTGCCCTGAGAGTCAGGAAGGTCTTTGTCTCAGGCCAACCCTTTGTGAATCCTGAAGGAAAGATTTTTCAAATGGAAATGAATATGCTTTACCTTTGGCTCTTTCCTTAATTGATTTGGAAAGAGATGTGTGTGAATCAGCCTCTTGGCCCAGTGTGATTCTTTGACTTAGATTCTCAGCACCTGATGGATCTAAAGAAAGATCCCATGGGTGCATAAAATCCAAAATGGCAAAAAGAGCAGTCATTGTTGATGAAGTATTTTGCCTGCCTCTGTAAGGTTCCTGAATTCCATCAAGTGAGAATAGGGATCTTTTGGGTCAAATGAGTTCTTCAAATCTATTCAGAGGCTATCCAATAGGTGCTTGAGTTTTCTCATCTTTCCAATTCACATAAAGAATCTGTACCCGACACTCAGTAGGACTCAAATTGGAGAAGCAGAGCAGTATTAAGGGCAGGCCTATTTGATCACTCCTGGTACACAGGAAGGGTGTACAGGCCACTGGGAATTTAGGCAAATGAGGGGCAACAGAGCTTATTTTGGACACTGTCTTGGGCTACGCTAATGCTATCAAATGTCAATCCTATTGTTGACTTCATATTTGTTTTATCCTAAGCTCACATATTCATCCTCAACCCTGTTGAAAATATCTAATCCCATCACTCACTTTATTCTTTTCCTGATTTCCTAATGTCTCTATTGATATCTGCTTTCCTACATATTTTGCCCTGTGCATCATTGTGACTGACTCTTCACTTGTGTTGACATTTACATTGACTCTCTAACCAAAACCCTATTGCTAAAGAACTTTTGTTCCAAATCCTATACTCACTTTTCTTCCTAAACTTACCGACTATCTTTCTAATCCAACTGACTATAACTTTTTGAATGGATGTTCTCTTCTACATTCAATGATCCAAGTACAGTTCAGGTTTCTATTCAACCGGGTGAGGGAGTAGATTCAGCAGTTTGGCAATTGGGGACAGCACATTCTGGCAACAAGATTAGCAAAGAGTTCTCAAGATTTCAACAGTGTTTCGTTAAGTGTACAGAAAAACAGGAAGTGAAAAGTACATATTTTATTAACCTTTCATTCCCCACTTCTTTTTCTGGCTACTTTTAATCATAAAAGTGATCGTTGTGGGGTGTCACATTCTATGTCTGCTAGTGGGGTATTACCATAATTTTAATTTGTCCAATTTGAGCTTGGAGAAAAGAAATTACATGGTTGAGGAAACATGAGGATTATTATTGGACCGGCCAGGGTTGATAAAAACGTAATTAACCAGGGGGACTGTGTAAAAAAAGACTCAAACTACCCTTTTTGTGCCTCTCTCTCTCGTTGTTGCTCTTCAAGGCATCTTTTTAATTTACTCATAGATTTTTTTACAACTCCAGTATTGTCGACATAAAAACAACATTCTTCCCTCAATGAAGCACAAAGGCCCCCCTCTGTCATGAAAAGGAGGTCCAACCCTCGACTGTTCTGTAAAACAACTTCAGAGAGAGAGGTTAAAGATTCCTGCAAAGCTGTGATGGAGGTTTCTAAAATCTTTAAGTTTTGATCTATTGCTGCTTCTAATTGGGTCACTTGTTGTGTCCCATGGACCAGAGCAGTGGTTCTTGTGCCCAACCCTGCAGCAACTCCTATTCGTAATAGAATGGCTAAGGTGAGGGACATATGTTCCCAGCGGAACCGGGTTGTATGTCCCCCTCTTTGATCTTCAGATGAACCTGCGTCATGATAGAGCACTCTGGGAAACACCTGCACCATTTCACAATTAATCACATCTGTTGACCATTTCATGAAAACATAAACAATGTTTAAGTATATAGAATTATACTGTTGTAGGGACGGACAAGGCAAGGCACCTAAGATAGCACCAAAGACACGGAAACAGTCTTTTTTGGTTTCAACCAGATTCAGAGGGCATTGCTTCTGTTGTAATCAATTAATCCCCTGAAACCCAAGTTACGTAGTTTCAGAATTTTGTACCCAATACGTAAGGGAAGGGGCTCAGAAGTTCACAGTCTGAAGAAGTTCACAAAAAGCAGTTTTTGTTTCTGTTTTTTCCTCAGTTTGGGCAAGTTAACTTTTCAAGGACACCTGGGTGGGGGTGTCTTCCCTTTCTTTTTTTCCCCCTTCCAGCTGTTTCCATACAGCCCAGTTTGTAACTTCTTTATCTTAGAAATGTAGCCATCTCTGTGAAGCCCCAGCTCAAGGCCAGAGGACTTTTTTTCAAATATTTTGTGAAAAATTAGTAAGGGTGTGTCTAGATCAGGAGTGCTGAATTTTTTAGCCAGTTGCCAAGGAGACCAGGGCAACACAAAAATAGGAAGTTTATCTACAGTGAACTCTTATATAGGGACTCTTTTGCTGAAAGTCCTAAATCAGCCATGGTGAAGACTTCTGGAGAAGGTCAGTTAAGACTTTTCTGTGGGCCTGGTACAGAGGGGGACAATTTGGAAGGCAGGGATAAGAGCAGCTCTGTGGATCTGAGAATGAGGAAGGAGAGATGTAAAAGAATATTGGGAGAGGGCTTTGGGATCTTAATAGCAACAAAAACTTGAGCAGTAGAACAGATAGAACAGAGGGGGAGACGGGAGTGAGATTCCAAAAAGCCTGTGAGGGACTTTGAATTCTTAGTAACCTGTTTTTAGTGATGACAAAGCAACATTAAAGGCCATTTTCATTACATCTTGTATTAGGGTCTGAGGATTCTTCTCAGCGGGTTTGAGCTTTGCATTAGGTGGTAAGAGGACTGGGTGGGACCCGGTGTGGGCACTGACAGGAGAGGAGAGGAGTGAGTGAATGGAGTGGTACCTCAGTACCTGCGACCTCAGCAAGGGAGCAATGGTCTGAGAACCAGTCGAGATTTGGGTTTTTGATCTAGATATTGGAGGGGAGAAATCAAGTTGCTGAGGTGGGAGTGACAGCGGAGAGTCTGGAGCACAAGGCTGAGGGTGAGCATCTATTGGAGAAGCATAGTTCAGGATGTGAGCAAAGGAGAGAGAAGGCCTCCACATAGCAGAATCTCCTTTCACCCTTTTGAGCACTTGCAGAAGTTAAAAAGGTCACACAGAATTTGAGGATCTAGAGACCCCTCTGGGGGCCATCGGTTTTCGTTATCTAATTCGTAATATGGCCAATGCTGTGTACAGAATTTGATGAGGAGTTTGGGTTCCATCTGACTGTCCCTGTATGCTCACATCCCCATGACTTACAATAGAAGTCTGCTCTCCCCCCCCCACAGCCGTGACTGTTTGTGGCTTTGATAGTCTGCCGGGCAAACATAGTAATCTAGGCTAGCCAACCTGCATCTGGCTCACGTGTCCCTACATCTATAATGTTTGTTTCCATTATCTATGGTACGGAAGTGATTAAATGGAATTTTAGTGGGATCCTGTTAATCAGGGATATCCCAATAGGAAAGACCTATAGCCAGCTGACAAATGACTGGGTGGAGAGATGGCCACCAGGTTCGTAAGGGGGCTGTATTCGAGATAGGCCATACTTCGTGTCCAGTAGGATTTGTGATCAGCCATCGCAGCTTATGGGGCTGATGAGGGTTAAGACTACTGGTCGTCAAGGGGAGAATAAATATCTTCCAGGATCTTCTTTACAACCATTTGCGATGTTTCTTTTTTCTTTTTTATTTCTTCTTTTTTTTGTGTGTGGGGAAAGCTTCAATACATCCTGAAAATGTATGTTCAAAGACTAGGAGTTATTTAAGTCCATACCTTACTGGCTTAATTTCAGTAAAGTCCACTTCCCAGAATTGTCCTCGTCTGGTTCCTCATAGGTGCTTTCCTGCAGGAAGCTTGGAAGTGTAAGCTTTAACCAATTAATGGACCTGACAGGCTTTTGTTACCCATTCAGTTATTTCCTTTTGCTGTGAGTAGGTTAGTGGAAAACTGTGTTCTTGATCCTTCACGAATGAATGCAGTTTCTTTGAACAAAGGTGAGTGAGTTGATGAACATTTGCTACTGACATAGTTAGAGCCATGATTATAGGAGTAGTTACTGAAGGATTAAAAAATTCCACTTGGGGGCCTTCAGGGTTAAAAGTTATTTTGGCCCAGAGCTTGGTGAGCAGAACTCTGCCCATCAATGCGGCCAGGCATTCTGGGATTACTAGGAAGGAGTGATGGATTTTTCCTTTTCCCTGGTCCATGGTCCTCGTAGTTGTCAAAGCCCGATATTTATTCTGTTAATCTCTTGAATTAGAGACCTTTTATTCGGTAGAGGGCCCAATGGGCCTTACGGGCTGAGTATATTCCCCCTGTATCTACTTCAAAGTTTATTGTGTTCCCCTCCACTTCAAAAGTTACCTTGAGGTCAGGGAGAGGATCTGAGCCCGGACTTTCTTAGTATTCCTCCAGAGTCAGAATATCTGGCTGGCATGGCTGTCTCTTTCTAGGGCACTCTTTGGCCCAGTGTCCTTTTTCTTTAGAGTAGGCACATTGATCTGAGGCCAGGGGTGGCCTCTAGTGTGTGCCCAGGTATCCCTTCCTGTCTCTCTGTTTCTTAATTTCTGGCCTATTTGTTGTTGTGACCAGGACCTTAGTCAATTCCTTAGTCTGTCTTTTGTTTCTTTTATCCTCACTCAGCTCCCTTCTCTTCCTCAGTTTCTCTCTTAAAGTATACCTTCTCGGGTTCTCTGACTAAATCCCTCAAAGTCATATCTTGTAATCCATCTAAGCATTGTAACTTTCTTTTAATATCCAGGGCAGCTTTCCCAATAAAGGCCATTGTGACAGATGCCTTTTGATCCTCTGCCTGAGAATCGAAAGGAGTATGTCTCTTATATGCCTACATAATTATCTCTAGGAACATAGAGGGAGATTCATCAGGCCCTTAAATAATCTCTCTTACCTTGGCCAAATTAGTTGGTCACCTAGCGGCCACTAAGATACCCACTATTAGAGCCCGGCGATAAGTGGACAGATGCTCCCTACCTTCAAAGGTGTTGGGGTCCCAGTTGGGTCGTTTCAAGAGAAAGCCGGCTTTGAATATATTGGGAAGTTTTGTCGGTCATGCATTTGGTCCGAGGATACTTTTTTCTAGCATCCAGGAGGATTCTCTTTTGTTCCTCTGTCATGAAGAGAGTCCCTAGGAGTTGTTGGCAGTCATCTCAAGTAGGTTGGTGTGAAAACATCAATGACTTCACCAGACCTGAGAGCCAGGGTGGGTCCTCGGTAAAAGGGGGATTGTTATTTTTCCATTTATATAGGTCTGAAGAGGAGAAGGCCAATACTGGTAGGCTTGCATTTTTCCCCTATGGCCATCGTCAATCATTGGTCCTTAGGGATGGAGGGAAGCAACACGGGAGTTCCAGGGTTTTCAATCATTTGCCACCGGTGAGTTCCTTAGCAATTCCAGCTTCCTCCAGGGGAGGAGGGGCTGTGTGTGACGCAGGGGAGTTATCTGGAGGGCCCTGGGCTGGCTTAGCTTCCTCCAATTGCGGAGAGGCTGAGTCAGCAGCTGGAGAATCACTTAGAGGGTGTTGGGGGTTGTGGGACAAGGGTAGAAGATAAGGAGGGGGACGAGAGTCCAGTAGAGTCAAATCTTGTGACTCAGGGAGAACAGAGGGTGGAGGAGGAGGAGGAGCAGAGGGGTTGAGAGATCGTGGGGGAAGGAGTAGGAACGGGGACACAGCAAGGAAAGGCTTCACCCACGGAGGAGGAGATTTGCAGAGGTCCTGCCAAGTTAAGGTATATTCCTGTTTATCAGTATGGCTATGTGGCCCTGGCTGTAAGACAATATCTCTGTCTTTTTAAATTAGTGGGAAGTAGAAAGATCCTTCTAGGGGCCATCCGAATCCAAAGGTGGGCCATTCTGTGGCACACAGAGTCTGCCAGGTCCAGCGTTTTACTGAAAAAGAAACATTCTGAGCCCTTAAGCGGACTTTGGTCCATAGATCAAGGGTCAGGGACAGAGGCATTGAAGTGATCTGTCCCATAATGAAAGATACACAAACAGTAAAAGCAACGACACAGGACACAGACAAGAGAAAACAATAAAGACAGGCAATGGACGTCCAACACTGAGACCAAGACTGAGCAGGTGGCAAAACCCGATGGGCTGGCAATACCGAATCTGAAACAAAGTATCACTGAGTCGAGGAGACTATTATTCCTCGATTCCCGAGTCCTCTGTGGCGTCCCCCAGGGACTTGGCTTGTGGCTCTGTGACACGTCTGCCAGCCACCATCAAAGAGAGCTCACACACTTCATCGACAGCCATTTTGCCAAGCCCTAACCTGAAACCTGAAACCAGAAAGAGGTGCCTTACTTACCCTGAGAGTAGCCCATTGGGGTCTCTCGTTCACCACTGCTGGATTTCGGTGGAACCTCCATATATAAATATCGGAAGAGCATTGGGGGAAGAGACCACCAAGAGACTCTCTCATGCAAAAACAAAGGGTTTATTGGGGGTCCAGCATGCTGGGGCTCAGAGCTCATTTGAATAGAGCAGAGAACCCTGAGAACAGCTTAAGCAGAGCTTATATACTTTCCTTGAAGAGGGCAGGGAGGAAAGTTTATTGATGGGCCTGGGCGGGTGAGCAGTTTGCGTGCAACTGGGTGAGGGAGTACATTCTGAAGTTTGGCAGTTGGGGACAGCACATTCTGGGAAAAAGATTAGAAATCACTTCTCAAGATTTCAACAGTGTTTTATTAAGCCTACAGAAAAACAGGAAGTGACAAGAATCTATTTTATTAACATTTCACTACCGACTATACTTTGCCAGATTTCCTAAAGTCTCTATTGATATCTGCATTCCTACATATTTTCCCCAGTTCATCATTGTGATTAATTCTTCACATGTGCTGACATTTACATTCACTCAATACCCGAAACCCTATAGCTAAAGAACTTTTGGTCCAAATCCTATACTCACTCTCCTTTATAAACATACCGACTATCTTCCTAATACTACTGACTATCCATTTTGACTGGAAGTTCTCTTTGAAAATCAATCATCCAAGTTACAAGGTCCTATGCTTAATACCCAATCAAGGGCCCAATGCCCTTCTGGGCTTCAAATCTTACCTAGATTTTTGTTTTCAGATTCATATATTTTACCTATATATTCTTGAAAATATCGCAGGTTCCCAATACCATTATTCATCCAGCAGAATGATTTATATTCCAAATCAAACCTGTTATTAACCCTAACCATACACTGTTCCCTCAATCTAACTTTAGAGAAGAGCAAGGACAGAGTTGGTCTTAAAATACAGGAATTTAGGGGATCTTTCAACTGCTGAGAAACTCAAAGGTCTATGCGCAAATGATCCCTAGAGAAGTTGTAGGCACCTATGAAGGAACTGAGAGAGCAAAAGTCATCTTTCATTGCAAACAACCTGGTCAGCATGAAGGGATGTGTCTGAATCAGCCTCTCTCTTCTTTATGTAGAGAAGAAGGACCAACCGAGGCCTCTGTGGAGAGCTGTTCCCGGTTACCAATGTTTGATATACCATTCTAACTTGTGAAAGTGTCAAAGGAATTAGGGACAGCCTCCATTTCATGGCACCTTTGGAAGCAAATGTTAGGACAACGTGCTTGCCAAGGCATTGACCTCATTCAGTTCCTGAAGGAAGTGACCTCACCTCACATTCTTGGTGATGGAACTCTCTGAACTTGGGATCCAGGCATCCAGGCACACAAATCTAGTCCCAGACCCAGTCCCAGTGGTCTCACTTCTTTTGATTTACCAAAGACAGAGTCAGTCTTTCTTGGTATCTACTGATGTGAGGATGGCCAAATGCCAGGAAAGCTCTGAAGAGTGGCCTTTCCTGAGTAAGCAGGAAGTGGCTCACCGTTGTCTCCTGACAACTTCACAGAGTTGGCCAAGGAAACCAGATCTGAGACAGAACAGGCCATTTGATGGGAACATAGTACGGCCCACCAGTCAGAGGTCACACCCGATAGTCAGAGACCTACTTTGGGAAAGGAGGTGAATTTGTGGGTATGAGTGTGTGTTTGTGATTTTGTCTCATGTTCTGAGAATAGGTAGGAAAGGCAGTTTGTTTGGTTTGGAGTGGACGATTTCTAACAAGTGATTTGACAAGGCGAGTGTTTTTATGTCTGTGTATCCCACTGTGTCCATGGTTGTAGACATTAGAAAAGAGAATGCATCAAAGGATGTGTCCAGGCTAGTAGAAAGCTTACCAGAATTCTTTCTGCCCAATGTATGAAAGGAATGCGGCTTGCCTTATGGATGGGTAACACCTGCTATCTTCCTAAGTTCCTCTTTTCTTCCTGAATTCTGGCCACTCTCCAGAATAGGCTCATGATTTTGTGACCAAGTTATGTACCACCTCCAAGCTCTGTGACATGGCCATGTACTGGATAGCTGAAGGGAATGGCGAGCATCTCAGAAAATTCAGATATCAGTGTGACCAGGAAAGTGTCAGTGGAGAAACACTGCTTTGGGCCGTTTGCTAACCTAATGTTCTGTTGCCCTGAATGTCAGGAAGGTCTTTGCCTCATGCCACCCCTTTGTGAAGCCTGAAGAAAACAGTTTTCAAATGGAAATGAATGGGCATCACCTGTGGCTCTTTGCTTAATTGCTTTGAAAAGGGATGTGTCTGAATCAGCCTCTTGGCCCTGTGTGAGGTTGTGGCTTAGATACTCAGCACTTGGTGGATGTAAAGAGAGATCCCATGTGTGCATCCAAAACCAAAATGGCCAAAAAGCAGTCCTTGTGGATGAAGTCTGTCGCCTTCCTCTTTAAAGTTCTTGAACTCCATCAAGTGAGAATAGGGATCCTTTGGGTCAAATGGGTTCTTCAAAGACCTGCAGAGGAGCTTGTGTTTTCTCATGACTGCAAATCACATAAAAATATATACCTGACACTCAGTTTTCCACAAATTGGAGAAGCATAGAAGTATTAACGTCTAGCATATTTGATCACTCCTGTTTCACATGAAGGGTGTCCAGACCACCCTGAATTTACGCCAATGAGGGGCAAGGGAGTTATTTTGGACACTCTCTTGGACTCCGCCACTCATGGAAACCTTCAGCCAGAGGTTGTGATTAGTGTCTATATGGAAGAAGATGAGGGCCATATGGGAGGGTTTTGGTTTTAATTTTGGTCATTTGTGTCCGGTTGGAAGACATGACTGGGACCACCTGGGCTTGAACTCTGGTGTAATTCCCCTTAGAGACTGAATTCAGAGAAGTATTGCCATGAATTTTGTTGGGATTTTAGGAGTCCACCCATGAGAATCACCCTTGGAAACTGAGATCTAGGCCCAGGGTGGCTTTCCACAGAGCCCTGGGTATCTCAGCCAGAAGATCACATGATTTAATTCTGAAAGACTTGTCAGCCATTGTTGAGAGTCACAACACCCATGGACGTCACATTGTAGACCTCAATAGGCCTGGCTTCATGTGACATTTTGGCCACTCTTTGGGAAGCC
Source organism: Callospermophilus lateralis (assembly GCF_048772815.1). NCBI lineage: Eukaryota > Metazoa > Chordata > Mammalia > Rodentia > Sciuridae > Callospermophilus > Callospermophilus lateralis. The sequence continues at coordinate 494,101 of NW_027514433.1, forward strand.
TTGCCTGTGAGAATTCTACAGAGCATTCATTGAAATGAGCTTCCTCACCATTAAAAGGTTCCTGAATGAATTGAAACCCACAGTGCCTGCAACGTCATCCTTGAAAAATGCCTAGATAAATACCATGAAATTTTTGAAATTCCCATGACCAGGTGGCACTGGAGAAACTTTGGATGTCCTGTTGCTGATCGTAAATATGCAAGACACTGCCTTGATTGAGTGGGTTTCATGAAAATGGTGTAGAACAGAGATGCCAGTATGTTGGAACCTGCTGAGTAGTGGGCCTAGAGCAGTGGTAGGCAGGTGTGTGATAAAATATTTGTGGTGGGGCCATGTGGATCTGCCATTGGATCCCAAATGGCTTGTGACTTACATGGTGCAGCCAGCAGACCCTTCCATGTAAAGGCTTCTGGTTATATGGAGATGTTTCCGGGCAATGTTTAGAATCAGGTTACTATGGACATGGGGCCAAGCTATGTGGGATAGAAGCCTGGTTGGTGCATTCTCCTGCAGACCCTGACCAACCACACATGAAAGAATTGCCTCCAGAACTGTGTCCCAGTTGAACTTCTTTTATTTCATGAAGCAAATGCCAAAGTCCCAGTGCAGCAGCAAAAAACACCACGAAAAGTGGAGGATGACCAAATGGCTTCCCAGTCCACATGGGAATACCCTTAGCCCCCAGTGCCCACAGTTTACTTACAAAGAGAGAATTCAGCACTGCTGCCTCATGTTCATTGGAAAATAAGAAACCATGTCCTCCAGGTCACATAGATGCAGACACAGCTTTCATAGTCTCACTAAAAAGAAGCTAAAGCTCCTGACAACAACATATATTTCAAGTGCCCAAACTCAGAGGCAGTTTCTCAAGAAGTATTTAGGCCAGCAGAGCTCCATGTTTATGGAGTGTTTACCCTGTCCCATACTAGGGAAACTCCTCTACCACTTCCAAGGTTGTAAACTCCTGAGCATATTATTCACAGATTTTATTACTCTTCTCCTCTAATTGTGTCTTACTTTGGGCGAAAAAAATATCAAGGAATTGTTCTGGATGAGAGTGGGAAGATTTTGTTTAGCACATATTTGCATACACATTGGATTCATTTTTCTATTTTACATTTGAAATACTGAATCCCTGACACTAACACATGCCCTGCTAGATTCTGAATACTAATCCTAATATGATGGAGAAAAATAACGGAAACAGAATAGAAATACAAGCAGTTCAGAGGAGGCATGTTGTATACTTGGACTTGCCTTTTGCATTATATACGGTAGGAGTTATAAATCTAGTCAATTTTTTGTTGAAATAGTTTTCCATGTGCTTTTAAAGTTAACAAATATGTGAATTCCTGTCTCCCTTTCTCTGTATTCTATTCAGCACATGTATTTTTATATGCACATATAGAATCCTACCTGGTATCACACGTACATTCTTGTGAGTTACATGACTTGGCAGATACAAAGTGTGAGAAGAGATCACTCCTCTTAAACGCTGTTTGACCTGAAAATTCAACCTATGGGTGAGCTTCCTAGTTGAAAAAAGTTATACATAAATCCATATCCAGTAAAATGAATATTTTTGGATCTGTGGATGATACATATTTCACGGTGTAATTCGATTGGCATATATATTGCTAATTTTTAAAATCTGTGTGTGGATATATATATATATATATATATATATATATATATATATATATATTCTCTCCAGATATTTCAAAATATTTAATATATGTGTCTTATTATACACTCCCTAAATTCATTCATGATTATGTATGTGGATTTATAATCAACTTTTCACAAGATTATTCTCAGAAATATTCATTCACCTGATATACGTATTTTTTTCCTAGTATTGAAAACTAACTTCAGTGAATGGTGCATATAAATCCTAATATTTCTACAGTAACTGTTCCATTTTCACATCAATGCAAGTAGATTCCTATGGGACATGATAAGTATTTTGAAGTTCATTTTTATTCAAAACTAGTACATTACTATTTCTTCAGTTTATGCACATTATTGGATATATATTTCATCCACAAGTTCACAAATTTATAGGCATTTATTTCACTTTCAATCACTTTCTGCTTCAGAAAACACGTGTTCCGCCATGTTTCAAACTGGTCTTTTCATGAGACTTCTTTCCAAACACATTATTTTTGATTTCCATAATCACTTTTGAAGCAAAACTCACACACTCTTCATGATAAACCATAACCCTAGGATTACAATTAGACGTATAACTAGTTGTTATGAATGATTATATATCAATATATGATTTCTTATGTATTTTCAGATATCAATTCAATACATTATTTAAAGTGGAAGCAGTTATATTATTTATTAACTGTATGGTCTATTCATGCATTATCTCTATATTCATAGACACAGGGTACACCTATTTTTACCCTCAATACTAATTTATACGTTTTCAAAATATTCCTCAAAAAATTGTGGAAGAAATACTCATGTCACCTGATCTATATATACATTTTATCACAGTAATATTCTGGACAAAAAAATCAAAGGTCACCCTTAAGGTTGTACCAAAGCCTAAATGGAAAGTGAGCATGGATTACTAAAACCTTCCATGTCCAGGTGGCCTAATGCTCTCAAATGTCAATCTTATTGGTGACTACATTTTTGTTTCTTCCTAAGATTATATATTCAACCTCAAGCCTGTTGAAAATGTCTAATCCTATCACTCACTTTATACTTTGCCTGATTTAGTAATGTCTCTATTTATATCTATTTTCCTACATATTTTCCCCTGTTCATCATTGTGACTGACTCTTCACTTGTGCTGACATTTACATTCACTGTCTACCTGAAACCCTATTGCTTAAGAACTTTTGGTCTAAATCCTATTCTCACTCTTCTTTGTAAACCTACTGACTATCTTTCTAATCCTACCAACAATCCCTTTTTGAGTGGATGTTCTATTCGACATTCAATCATCCAAGGTACAAGCTCCTATGCCATTGTATATAGATTTATCTGAGACATTTTTGCAGAAAATAATTCAAAGCTAAGTGTACCAATTAAGGGCCCAATGCCCTTCTGGACTTCATATCTTCCCTAGATTTCTGTTTTTATACTTATATTTCACCTATATATTCTTGTAAATATCATAGTTTCCCAATACCATTATTCATCATGCAGAAGGATTCCTAACCCCAAATTGAACATGTTACTAACCCAAACCATACACTGTTCTCTCAATCGAACTTTCCAGAACACCAGGGACAGGGTTGCTCTTAAAATACAGGAATGTAGGGCATGTTCCACCTGTTGAGAACATCAAAGGTCCATGCAGAAATGATCCCTTGAGAAGATGTAGGCAGCTACGAAAGACCTGAGAGAGAAAAGTCATCTTCTATGGCAAACAACCTTGTCAGCATGAAGGGATGTGTATGAATCAGCCTCTCTCTTCTTAATGTAGAGAAGATGGACCAAACCAGTCCTAGGTGGAGAGCTGTTCCCGGGTGCCCATGGTTTATATACCATTCTAACTTGTGAAAGTGTCACAGGAAGTAGGGGCAGCCTCCATCTCATGGGAGTCTTGAAAGCAACTGTTAGGACAAAGTGGTTGTCAAGGCAATGACCTCATTCAGTTCCTGAAGAAGTGATCTACCTCACTTCCTTAGTGATGGAACTCTCTTAACTTGGGATCCAGGAAGCCAGGCACCCGGAGCCAGTCCAGTCCCAGACCCAGTAGGCTCACTTGTTTGAATTTACCAAGGAGAGTGTCAGTCTTTCTTGGTACCTACAGATGTGAGGATGGCCAAATACCAGGAGAGCTCTGCATAGGGGCCTTTCCTGAGAAAGTAGGTAGTGGTTCACCGCAGGCTCCTGACAACTTCACAGAGTTGGCCAAGGAGACCAGATCTGAGATAGGACAGGCCATTTTGGGGGAACATAGTATGGCCCACCACTCAGAGGAAACTCCGGATAGTCACAGAGTTACATGGGGGAAGGAGGTGTCTTTGTGGGGTGGGTGTGATTTTGTGGTTTTGTCTCATGATCTGAGAATAGGTAGGAAAGACGGTTTGTTTGATTTGGAGTGGTCTTCTTCTAGTAAGTCGTTGGACAAGGCAAGTGTTTCTATTTCTGTGTTTCCCACTGTGTCCGTGGTTGTAGACATTAGAAAATAGAATGCAACAATTGATATGTCCTGTATAGTAGAAAGATTCCCGGCATTCATCCTGCCCAATTTATGAATGGACTGCAGCTTGCCTTATCCATGGGCAACACCTGCTACCTTCCTAAGTTCCTGTTTCTTCCAGAATTCTCACCACTCTCCAGAATAGTCTCATTGTTTTGTGTCCAAAATATGTACCACCTCCAAGCTCTGTGACATTGCCATGTCCTGGATAGCTGAAGGGAATGGCGAGCATCTCAGAAAACTCAGATATCAGTGTGACCAAGAAAGTCTCAGTGGAGAAACCATGCTTTCGGCCTTTTGCTTATCAATTGTTCTGTTTCCCTGAATGTCAGGAAGGTCTTTGCCTCAGGCCACCCCTTTGTGAAGCCTGAAGAAAACAGTTTTCAAATGGAAATGAATGGGCATCACCTGTGGCTCTTTGCTTAATTGCTTTGGAAAGGGATGTGTCTGAATCAGCCTCTTGGCCCTGTGTGAGGTTGTGGCTTAGATTCTCAGCACCTGATGGATGTAAAGAGAGATCCCATGTGTGCATCCAAAACCAAAATGGCCAAAAGAGCAATTATTGTGAATGAAGTCTCTCGCATTCATTTGTAAGGTTCCTGACCACCATCAAGTGAGAATACTGATCCTTTGGTTCAAATGAGTTATGCACAGCCCTGCAGAGGCTAACCCATAGGTTTTTGGGTTTTCTCATGGCTCCAAATCATATAAAGAATCTATACCTGACAGTCAGTAGGCCTCAAATTGGAGATGCAGAGTAGTATTAACAGCTGGCCTATCTGATCACTCCTGGTTCACCGGATGGGTGTCCAGGCCACCTTGACTTTAGGCAAATGAGGGGCAAGGGAGCTTATTTTTGACACTGTCTTGGGCTGCACCCCTCATGAAAAACTCCAGCCAGAGGTTATGATAAGTGTCTATATGGAAGAAGATGAGGGCCATCTGGGAGTGTTTGGTTTTAATTGTGGTCATTTGTTTGGCGGTTGGAAGAGATAACTGGATCCACCTGGGCTTGAATTCTGGCATGATTCCTCTTAGAGACTGAGTTCTGGAATTTACCTCAAAGAAGTATTGCCATGAAATGTGTTGGGATTTTAGGAGGCCACGCATGAGATGCGCCCTTGAAAACTGAGATCGAGGGCCAGGGTGTCTTTCCACAGTGCAGTGAGAATCTCAGCCAGGATATCACATGATTTTATTTTGAAAGACTTGGCAGCCATAATTGAGAGTCTAAACACAAATGGAACTCATATTGTAGACCTCAATGATCCTGGCTTCATGTGACCTTTTGGCCACTTTTTGGGAAGCCTTGCCTGTGAGATTTCTCCAGAGATTTCATTTAAATGAGCTTCCTCACCACATAATGGTTCCTGCATTAATTGAAATGCACAGTGACTCCAACTTCATCCTTCAAAAATGGCTAAATAAATACTATCAAATTTCTGAAATTCCCATGACCAGGTGGCACTGGAGAACCTTTGGATATCCTGTTGCTGAACATGAGTGAAATAATTCCCTACGCAATGACACTTCACCGGGAGAATTCCAATTTTATTGCTAAAAGCTGTGTGCTTATATAGAACTAAGGGGGAGATGGTATGGCTTAGATAAATGACAGCAACCCGTTTATTGACAAGTTCTTTCAAATATCAGCTCCAGAGCCCAGGAATTAGTTCTCATTGGGGCTAAGGTTCCCCACAAGCGAGATTTGAAATTGGCGCTGGCGGGAGAGTTCACAAGGGCGGGAACTTTTTGCGCCACTGCAGAAATGAAGAAGGTAGGAAGAAGAAGTCCTTAGGCACCATGTTGGGGTTTTTCTCTGGTGTATGGCTGCCATTTATTCTTTTCCCAACATTCCACCCTTTTTGATTTCTTAGGAAGTGGGGCGTCGTTTGTCAGATCTGGCTGCTTCCTCCTGTGTGGGGGTGGTGTGGGGCCTAGAAAGAGAAGTGGAGGAATGCTCAGGGGGCAGGTATGGGGATATCATGGCAGCCAGAAATAAAACCCAGTGGCTATAGACAGCTATTTTCATAGGGGTGAAGTCAATGAATGTTCCCTGAAGCCAAAGATGTCGATGGCATGGAACCAGTCCTGGATGGAAGAGATTGTTGGTATCAGCCACTGGTCCTGTAACAGAGACTCAAGGAAATACTGGAAGCGTTGCCTGGACATGGTGTCCCCAGCACCTGAAGAAGATCAGAGCTAATAAAAACAGAATGAAGATAAAAATTAAAGCAAATGTCAATTTTTGGCAGAAGTTCCATGTGGGGGGACTGACATAGAAGAGGCCAAGGGCCATGAGAAAGCTTAGAAGGTGGTAAAGACTATGAATCCAGGATGGCAGATTAAGAGGTTCTCCGAGCTCGTTGTCTCCCGCTGTCTAATACCCGTTGCATTCCATCGTGCCTGGTAGTGAGCTTCATCACTGAGTGAACTGTTCTCTTGGAGATGTTGGGGATTCATCGGTCATCAGAGGCTGGTAGTGACTAAGCAAAAGCTGGTTGAAAGTTTGATTAGGAATTTTATGCAGTTGGGTTTGAAGGCACTTCATTTTGCAGGGCAAGAGAGCACAAAAAAGGAGCATCCAAATAAGAGGCCCCAAGATATGTAGTAAGTACATGGCAAGATAGGATTGGAAGAACCCCGTTATGGGATTGGAGGAGGTAGGTTTGAGCAATTGGGTCGATAATTCCTGCAATTTAACAACATTTTTTTTTATTAGCCCAGATTCATTAACATAATAGCAAAATTCCTCTCTGAGGAATAGGCATGTAACCCCTTTTTCTGCAGTGAGAAGATCAATTGCCCTTTGGTTCTGTAAAGCCACTTGTGCCAATGAAGTAACCTGCCACTGCAAGGAACCCAGAGACTCAGCCATGGTATTTAGTGTTTCCTGCAGTTTTTGTTGAAGGTCATTGGATCCCATAGAGCATGACCTATAGCTCCAGCAGTGAGTCCGAGACCCGTCACTGAGGTTGTTAAAATGAGGCCAACCAGAACCGGCAGAAAGACTACCCTACAGGTGCGGGAAGGTAGGGCCAACTGTCAGAATTCGGTGGGAGTATACAAAGATAGCTGAGGAACTACAGTAACCAAGAAACAGGCGCCAGAGACATTGATGGTTGAGGTACTTAAAGACCCCTTACACCAGAGGAAATGTCCAGGTTGCATAAACACAGGGCTCTATGGGGTGCTGTAGCTCAAGGAACAAATGGGTAAAGGATTCATTATTGGCAGGTGGAAACAGATGAAAGGAAATAAAGTATTGGTGGAATAACTTTCCCACAGTGGGATACATGTCACATGTAGGGGTTGTCCTTTTTAGAGAAATTGTAGGGTTTTGCTGGAATATTTCCTGCCGCTAATGGGACTGCTGCTAGAAGTGGACGACTAAGTGAAGCACAGAGAAAGCACTGAGAAGTAGGCACAGAAAGAGGGGTGGAGTTTAATAATCAAAAAGTTTGGTGTAGCAAATTGAGCCATGTGAAAGGGGGACCTGAGAGGGTTGAAGGCTCTGAATTCTCTTTGGATGAGCTATGGATATGATCTCGAAGTTTTGATTCTGAGTCCTTAATGTGTTCGACTACCTGGATGGTTGCCTTAGGTTGCGTTATCAGGGTGCGGCCAATAGTCATCCACCCTGTGGGTCTGACTGAGGTTGTCCGAGCATAGACAGCAAACTCAACATAGCCCCATTGTTTGGCCTTGGGGTCAGGTTTATCTAAAGTATACCATCCATTGTTACTGGATGAAGAGCCTTTATGACACTTTATGTAACTAGAAGTTCACCCTTCAGGGTAACCAAATGAGTGGTAAGAATAGCTACCACGTTCATCATGGAACATGCATGACCAATAGGGGCACCCATTATATATCTCAGGCCACCAATGACAATAGTCTTTTGTTCGATCAAAAAGGAAGCAAATGAAAGGCCAGTTCCAGCTACCAGGGACGAAGGTCCTTGAAGGTGACAATTTTAGGGAAATAGAGGTGCAGTTGTGGATGAAGCAAGTAGTTGCATCCACTGCGCAGACCTTCTGCATGCCATGTTCTGAGTATCGTTCCCGAAAAGTGAATAAATGCATGGTAGGTGAGGAGGGTAAAGACCAGTCCTGACAGAGCACAGAAAATAAGCAGAGCACAAAAAACAAGCAGTTAGAGAAGACTAGGGTGTTGGGAGAGCTCATTGTGCCTTCTTTAAGAGGAATTGGGCTGCAAGGAAAACCGTGTGAGCCACAACTAAAATGGGTGATATGGGTGTGGAGAGCAGGAGTAAAGGGGAGGTTCAGTAGGTGATTCTTGGAGTTCCTCTGGGGTGGCCCTGTCTTCAGCAGGTGGGGCCTCCTGGTGATGTGGCTTCAACCTAGACATGTGAATCCAGGGAGTGAGACAGTTGTCTGGTAAGGATAGTTTGGCGGCGGTAAGGGTAAAGAGAATGACAGGATAGGGGCCTTCCCATTTTGCGGCAAGAGTCCCTTTCTCCTCTGGGGTATTATAATAGACTAGACTAACAGGTGTTAAGGGAGGAGTGTTTGGAGAGGAGACTGGGTCCGGAAGAAGCCAGTCCTGATATTTGCAGAGTTCCCAGCGGAGATGGAGCAAGAGAGGCAAACACAAATCTCCGGTGAGAGGTCCTTGTGAAATGACCAACCCAGGGGTTATAAGAGGTCTTCCATACATTATCTCAAAAGGAGACAGTAAAGATGGTTTCTTAGGGAGAGCTCTGATTCGAAGCAAAGCCAAGGGAAGGAGTTTGAACCAGTCTATGTTTAATTCCATTGTCAATTTGGTAAGGACTTCCTTTAGAGTACGATTTACCCTTTCCACTTTCCCTGAAGCCTGGGGGAAATATGGACAGTTGAAATGCCACTTGAAGGAGAGGGTTTGAGAGACCTTTTGTGTGATCCTAGAAGTAAACTCAGGGCCATTGTCATATTGTAGGGAAGTGGGCATACCAAACCTGGGGATGATGTCTGTCAGTAAGATTGAAGCTACAGTGGAAGCCTTTTTATTGGAAGTGGGAAATGCCTCAACCCAACCAGAGAAAGTGTCCACAAAGACAAGGAGGTATTTAGTGCGCCGTACTGTGGGCATGTTGGTGAAGTCTACCTGCCAGTCAGCAGCGGGAATGTGTCCCCGGGCTTGGTAGAAAGGGAAAGGTTTGGGCCTTAAAGGAGTATGAGGGTTGGTCCGCTGACAGATCTGACAATTAGAGGCTATATTCTGTAGCATGGCTTGTCAGAGGGGGTGAGGGAAAAAAAACTCTGTAAAAAGAGGGTCAAAGACTGAGAATTGGAAAGGAATAGAGTATGAAGGAACTTGAAAAGATGCTTGTTCTTACTGAAAGACGTAGGGGCTTCAGATGAGCTGTCTAAAGTGGCCATTATATGTCCCCCATGGAGGCCATAATTGAAAGTGGTAGCAGCCATTCGTGCCGCCTGGTCAGCTTTGGCATTGCCCTCAGTGATAAGAAAGCCGTCCTTCTGATGTGACCTACAATGGACAACTCCCAACTGGGTGGGTAAGTGGCCTCTATTAGATTGTTTATAAAAGCTGAATTTGTGATCGCATTACCTTTGGTGGTAAGTAGGCCTCGCTACTTTCAAATATCAGCATGGGATAATAAGATATGGAAGACATATTTTGAATCAGTTTAGAGGGTGAGGGATTTGCCTTGTGCTAGAAGGCAGGCACGAGTGGATGCTATAAGTTCAGCCTACTTGTCTGTAGTTCCTGAAGGCAAAACTTTGGCCTCTATAATCTCAGTGGCTGAAAATACAGCGTATCCAGAGTAATGAGTTCCGTTCTCCCTAAAGGAACTGCTGTCAGTAAACCAGATAAGGTCAGGCTTGCTGAGTGGTCTCTCAGAAATGGAAGAATGACAGGGGAGGAAATCATCTAAGGTTTCCAAGCAATTATGAGTTGGTATGTGAGACATGGGAGTCATTGGGAGCAGTGAGGCAGGGTTCAGTGCAGAGCAGGGGAGGAAAATAATATTAGGGTTTTCCAGAAAGGAAGTGAGGGGCGACAGAAATCTGGATGTAGGGAGAGTTTGAAGGCCCTTTTAAGCTAAAAGATCCTTCAAGTGATGTGGGGAGTGGATAGTTCAAGGGGCCCCAAAAGTCAGCTTAGAGGCTTCTTTGTGTAAAATTTGTCCAGTAGCCAGAGCTCTTAAGCAAGGGGCCCACCCACGGATGGTAGGGTCTAGTTGCTTGGACAAATATGACACAGGTGCAAATGTACACCCATAGTTTAGACCTAAGACCCCAAGTGCTTGCCCCCATTTTTCATGGACATATAGATGAAATGTTCTTGAAAGATCTGGAAGGTGAAGGGCAGGTGCCTTTAAGAGGAGTTGCTGAAGCCTGCGGAAGTGGTAGATGGGAAAGGAGGCAAGAGATTCACTAGGGGGTCCCTTTGCTAGGTCAAACAGGGGTTTGGAGAGAAGAGAATAATTTGGGATCCAGGCCCTAAAATAACCTGCTAATCCTAGGAATGATAGTATTTTGGCTTTCGTATAGGGCACTGAAAGATCACAGAGGAGTTGCCTCCTATCCAGTGTTATTTCCTTTTTCCCGGGTGTAAGGCAAAAACCAAGATAGGTGACCGAAGACTGGGAAACCTGGGCCTTGTGGGGAGACTCCCTATATCCCTTGTCTTCTAGGAATTTATGAAGCTGAGCGGTGTGGGATTGAGAGTGTTCCCAGAAAGACTACATAGAAGAAGGTCATAGACATATTGAAGTATAGTAGAGTCAGGACAGGTCAGGTGAAAGGATGTGAGGTCCTGGGCAAGAAATTGGCCAAAGAGATGGGGGCTATCCCTGAATCCCTGTGGGAGGACAGTCCAGGTAAGCTGATGAGAATGGCGGGTGTGAGAGTCAGTCCATGAAAAAGCAAAGATATCCTGAGATTCTGAGAACAAGGGAATAGAAAAGAATGCATCTTTTAAATCTAGGACTGAGAAGTGAGTAATAGTGGCATGGATCTGAGAGAGGAGGGTGTAAGGGTTGGGCACTAGCGGGTGGATGGGGTCCACAGAGGAGTTGACAAGGCGAAGTTCTTGAACCAGCCTGTAGGACACGTTAGGTTTCTTAACTGCCAGAATGGGTGTGTTGAAAGGAGAGTGTGTAGGCCTAAGATACCCCTTTCATAATAAATCCTGGATGATGGGTTCTAATCCAAGGAGGGATGTGGTTGTGATTGGATATTGTGGTTGACTAACATATCTTGAAGGGTCCCGTAAGACAATATGAATAGGACTGCATTTAGCCATAAAGGGTGTAATTGTGTCCCAAACCTCAGGGTTAAATGGTTTAGATAGTCGTGGGAGAGTGCATGAAGGAGGTGTATCTGCCCCTAGGAATATCATGAGGAAATGAGAGGTAGGAGAGGTGTGGGGTGATAAGTGAATAGTGACTTTTAATAGTGAGAGTATGTCCCTTCCCAGAAAGTTAATGGGGCAATTGCTCATAACAAGAAAGGAGTGAGTGAAGGACAAAAGGGATCGCTGCATATAACATGATTGGGGGGGGGGTTGAGGAAAAATCTTTTTACCTCCTACCCTGACAATAGGAGTTTTTGAGGGTGTGGTAGGACCCTAATACTCCCTCAAAATCAAAAAAGCGGCACCAGTATCCAAGAGGAAGTTAATGAAGCGTCCATCCACCAGGAAGGTGACCCTAGGCTCTTGATTCTTGATGGTAATAGTCTGGAGGGAAGGCCCAGGACTCCGTCAATCCTCCTCTGCCAAGCCCAGGTGAGGCTGGGGTTGCTGGGCAGCAGACCAACCTCCCTTCTGGGTTGTTGGGCAGTCTGCCCCCAGTGTCCACTTTGATGGCATTTTGCGCAGGGGTTGTAGGGTGTCCTCGGCTAAGAACAATTCCTGGTCCAATGTCCCTCCTTACCTCATTTGAAGCAAGCTCCAGGGGGGGTCATATTGGGACAGCATGGTGATGGCCTTCTCTGAATGAGCTGGGCCAACATTTGGAATTTGGCATTTTCAGCCCTCTGCCTACGGAATTCACTTTCATCCTCTCTACCATGAAAAACCTTGAAAGTGACAGCGAGGATTTTGGTCTGAGGAGTAGCAGGGCCCTGTTCAAACTTTGTAAGCTTGGCTTTAATGGAAGGGCAGCTTTGGGCCAGAATATATGTCATTAAGACATGACAGCCATCAGGGGTTTCTGGGTCGAGGTTTGTGTACTGCTGAAGGGACTTGGTAAGTCTATCCAGGAATTCTGAAGGTGTTTCCTCCTTCCTTTGAATGACCTCCTGCATCTTTTGAAAGTTAACAGCCTTGCGGGTGGCCTTTTTCAGTCCTGCCAAGAGGCAGGATGTAAAAAGGTCACTAGACTGTAAGCCCATAGGGGATCCTGCTCTGGGACAGAATGAGGGCCTGTGGGTGGTTATGATTGGTCCTATGATTTTCATCAGCATGGGCTTGGGCTAGCTCCCAGAACCATTGCCTTTCCTTGGGGAGAAGTTTATTGGCCAAGAGCATGTAGATTTCATGATGAGTGAGGCTATATGCTTGCAGTACCCATTGAAACTCCCGAATGTAAGTGGTGGGGTCAGTGGTGAAAGAGCCTAACTTCCTCTCTAGCTGAGTAATGTCCGACATGGAGAAGGGCACGTGGACTCTGATGACACCCTTGGGACCAGCTACCTCACGAAGAGGTGTGATTGTCTTGGGGGTGGGAAGGAGTCCCTTAGACCTGGTAACAGGAGGACTGAAAGAGGCAGGCGGTGGACAGGAAGGAGAGGGAGGGGAATGGAATGTCTCTGTGGAAGAGGAGGAGGTGGAGCAGGCAGAAGAGTGGGGAAGGGAGGGGGATGAAATGGAAGGTTGAGGATCCGTGGAATCAGGCAGAGGAAGAGGAGGATTTTGCGCGAGAGAAGGGTCAGTTGGGGCTGGGGGATAAGGTGGGGGTTGATCTGCTGGGTCGAATGAGGAAGAATCTGCGAAGTCAGGAGTAGAACTAGGGGAAGAGAGGGGTTTGCAAGCAAGAAGGACCTGAGAGGGAGGGCAGGAGGAGCAGAGACAGGGTGCTGTGCGAGAAGGCTAAAACATTCAATACAGGGAATCTCACTCCACTTTTTCAGATGCTGGCAGTAATTAAAAAGGTCCAAGAGGAGGTTTGGATCTAAGGAGCCTTCTGGAGGCCAATGATTGCCATTATCCAGTGGATATGTAGGCCAATCTTGGGTACAGAATTTGATTAGAAATTTGGGCTTGATGTCTGGTGTGAGGGAGAGTGTGGCCAGATTTTTTATTAAACTTTTGAGAGGTGAGGTTTCAGGTACAGATAAAGAGGTGCCCACAGTCACAGGGAGAGATGGAAGAGAGAGAGAGAGAGAGAGAGAGAATGAATAAGTGTAAGCAAGAGAGACAAAGAGAAAACCCGGCCTGAAACGGACTCCGGGAAGCGCTCAGGGCAAATGGGGGTCAGGTGGGCATCCCCAAAATGACCAGCCGTCATGAGGAAATACAGAGGGCACTACCTGATCGTCACCAGTGAAGTGCGATCTGTGAGACCCAATGGGTTCGGAGCCACGGGCAACCTGACATCAGGAAAGTTTTCGAACGCAGCAGAAGAAGTAAGTAATGAAAACAGAACTCCGGCTCCAGCAGAATGCAGTTCCAGGATGGGAGTTCAGTTTTCCCCGAGCAGAGAGGCAGCTTCAGCCAGACACAGCAGGCCCGCAGGAAACAGCAACTCTAGCCTGCAGCGGCAACAGCAGCAGAGGAGGAAAAACCACAGAGCCTCTCATGTAAACTCAGAAGCCTCACACCCCAAAGGGAAACGGATCACCAGAGGGTCCACTGCAACCAGTAAAGGTCTTAGTGGGAGGAATTCCCTCCCCCCTACCAGGCGTCTAGAGTGTGACAGAGGATCATGGTCACAAAGCCAGCGGTAGCCCGAAGGGAGTTGGCGAGCCGGGGTCAGGGGAGGCTTACATACAACAAATCAGTGGTGAGTGCAGGAAGCCTGCGTCTGAAAAGAGCAGACCAGGGCAGAGTGCCACGGTGGAGCAGTGGACGGGGCTCTTGTTGGAAAGAGCTCACCCATATCCTCACACGGGGCACCAGAATGAAAGAACTCCCCACGCAAAGGCACTTCACCTGGAGAATTCCAATTTTATTGCAAAAAGCTGTGTGCTTATATAGAACTAAGGAGGAGATGGGAGGGCTTAGATAAATGGCAGGCAATCCGTTTATTGGCAAGTTCTTTCAGATATCAGCTCCGGAGCCCAGGAATTAGTTCTTATTGGGGCTAAGATTCCCGGCCAGCAAGATTTGAAATTGGCGCCAGCAGAAGAGTTCACACGGGCAGGAACATTTCGCACCACTGCAGAAAAGAAGAATGTAGGAAGAAGAAGTGCTTAGGCGCCATGTTGGGTTTTTTTTTCTGGGGTATGGCTGCCGTTTATACTTTTCCCAACAATGAGTATACCAGACAGTGCCTTGATTGACTGGTTTTTATGAAAATGGTGTTTAACAGAGATGCCAGAAAGTTGGATCGTGCTGATTAGTGGGCCAAGAGCAATGGTGGGCATGTGTGTGATAAAACATCAGTGGTGGGACCATGTGGATCTGCCATTGGCTTCCAAATGGCTTGTGACTGACATAGTGAAGCCAGCAGACCCTTATATGTAAAGGCATCTTGTTACAAGGAGAGGATTCAGGACATTGTTCAGAATCAGGTTGCTATGTTCAAGAGGGCAAGCTATGTGGAATAGAAGCCTGGTTCTTGTATTCTCCTACAGACCCTGACCCACCACATGTGACAGAAATCCCTCACGCACTGTGTCCCCGTTGAACTCCTTGTATTTCATGAAGCAAATACCAAACTTCCAGTGCAGCACCAAGAAACACCACGAAAATAGAGGATGACCATATGGCTTCATAGTCCACACTAGAGACATTTAGCCCCAAGGGGCCACAGTTTACCTTCAAAGGGAGAATTCAGCACTGGTGTCTCATGTTCATTGGAAAATAAGAAACCATGTCCTCCAGGTCACATAGATGCAGACCCAGGTTTATTGTTTCACTAGAAAGGAAGCTAAAGCACTTGACAACAACATATATTTCAAGTGCCCAACCTCACAGGCAGTATCTCAAGAAGTCTCTAGGACAACAGACCTCCATGTTTTTGAAGTGTTTACCCTGTCCCTTACTTTTGGAAACTCCTCTAACACTTCCAAGGTTGTGAACTCCTGATCGCATTCCATTCCAGATATGTATTCATGGATTTTCTAACTCTTCTCCTCTAATTGTGTCTTACATGGGGTGAAGGTGTTGTCAAGGTATTGTTCTGGATGAGAGTGGGAAGATTTTTGTGTAGCACATATTTACATACACATTGGATTCATTTTCCAATTTTCCATTCGAAATACTGAATCCCTGTCAGTAACCCATACCCTAATAGACTCTGACTACTAATCCTAATATGATGGAGACAAATAACCCAAACATAATATTAATACAAGCAGTTCAGAGGAGGCATGGTGTATAGTTGGTCTTGCCTTTTGCATGATATAGTGTAGGAGTTATAAATCTTGTCAATTGTTTGTTGAAATAGTACTCCATGTGTTTTTAAAGTTAACACATATGTGAATTTCTGTCTCCTTTTTTCTGTAGCCAATTCAGCACATGTATTTTTATATGCACATAAAAAATCCTACCTGGTATCACACGTACATTTTTGTGAGGTGGCTAACTTAGCAGAAACAAAGTATGAGAAGAGATCACCCCTCCTAAACGCTTTTGGAACTGAAAATTCAAACTATGAGTGAGATTTTTAGATGAACAAGATTATACATAAATCCATGTTCAGTAAAATTAATATTTTTGGATCGGTGGATGATATATATTTCACGATGAATTTTGATTGGCATATATATTGCTACTTTCTAATGTTTCTCTGTGATATATATATATATATATATATATATATATATATATATATATATATTCTCTAGATTTTTCCAAATATAAAATATATGTGTCATATTATACACTCCCTAAATAATTCAATCATGCTCATGTATGTGGTTTATAATCAAATTTTCATACGATTATTTTCAGAAATATTCATCCACCTGAAATACATATTTGTTTTCTAGTACTGAAAACTCACTTCACTGAATGGTGCAAACAAATCCTTATATTTCTACTGTAACTGACCCAATTTAACATCAATGCAAGTAGATTCCAAAGGGGCATGATGTGTATTTTGACGTTCATTTTTATTTAACACTGGTACATTACTATTTCTTCAGTTTTTGTACATCATAGTATATACATTTCATCCACAAGTTCACAAATTTAAAGACATTTGAAACACATTCAATCACTTCCTGCTTCAGTACACATGTATTCCTCCTTGCTTTTGACTGGTTATTTACTGAGACTTCTTTCCAAACACATTATTTTCGATTTCCATAATCAATGTTGAAGCAAAACTCACACACACTTTATGATAAACCACAACCCTAATATTACCATTAGATGTATAACTGGTTGGAATGAATGTATGTATGTCAATATAACATTTCCTGTGTATTTTCAGATATCAATTTATTCCAATTTCTAAAGTTGGAATCAGTTATATTATATATTCACACATGGTACACCTATTTGTGCCCCCAATACTAATTTATATCTCTTCTAAATATTGCTCCCAGAAATGGTGCAAGAAAGACTCATGTCACCTGATCTACATATATATTCTGTCAACAAAATGCAAAGTCACACTTACAATTGTACCAAAGCCTAAATGGAATGTGAGTATGGATTATGAAAATCACCCATGTCCAGGTTGCCTAATGCTCTCAAATGTCAATCCTATTGGTGACTACATATTTGTTTCTTCCAAAGATTATGTATTCAACCTCAAGCCTGTTGAAAATGTCTAATCCTATCAATCACTTCATCATTTGCCTGATTTCCTAATGTCTCTAATGATATCTGCTTTCCTACATATTTTCCCCAGTTCATCATTGTGACCGACTCTTCATATGTGCTGACATTTACATTTTCTGTCTACCTGAAACCCTATTGCTAAAGAACTTTTTGTCCAAATCCTATACTCACTCTTTTTTTCTAATCCTACCAACTATCTTCCTAATCCTACCAAGTATCCTTTTTTGACTGGATGTTATCTTCGACATTCAATTATCCAAGGTACAAGGTCCTATGCCATTATGTATAGATTTATCTGAGACACATGTGCACAACATAATTCCGAGTGAAGTATCCCAATCAAGGATCCAATGCCCTTTTGGGCTTCAAATCTTACCTAGATTTGTGTTTTCATACATATATTTCACCTCTATATATACTTATAAATATTGCAGGTTCCCAATACCATTATTCATGCAGCAGAATGATTCCTAACCCAAATCAAACATGTTATTAACCCTAACCATACTTTGTTTCCTCAATCTAACTTTACAGAAAAGCAAGGACAGAGTTGGTCTTATATAGAAATGTAAGAGATCTTCCACCTGCTGAGAACCTCAAAGGTCCATGCAAAAGTGAACCCTGGGGAAGATATAGAAAGCTATGAAGGACCTGAGAGAGCAAAAGTCATCTTTCATGACAAAAAAAAAAAACAGGTCAGGATGAAGGGGTGTGTCTGAAGCAGTCTATCTCTTCTTAATGTAGAGAAGATGGACCAAACCAGGCCTGTGTGGAGAGCTGTTCACGGGTGCCTATGTTTGATATACCATTCTTACTTGTGAAAGTGTCACAGGAAGTAGGGGCAGCCTCCATCTATTGGGACACTTGGAAGCAACTGTTAGGACAAAGAGGTTGCCAAGGCAGTGACCTCATTCAGTTCCTGAAGGAAGTGACCTATATCATTTTCTTGGTGATGGAACTCTCTGAACTTGGGATCCAGGATGCCAGGCACCCAGAGGCATTCCCAGTCACAGTCCCAGTGGCCACACATGTTTGGATTTACCAAGGACAGAATCAGTCTTTCTTGGTAACTACTGATGTGAGGATGGCCAAATTCCAGGAGAGCTCTGAAGAGGGGTCTTTCCTGAGAAAGCAGGTAGTGTCTCACTACTGAACTGAAACCCACAGTGCCTCCAACTTCATCCATGAAAAACGGCTAGATAAATACAATAAAAATTTTTAAATTCCCTTAACCAGGTGGCACTGGAGAACCTTTGGATGTCTTTTTCCTGGTCATGAGTGTACAAGAGAATGCCATGATTGACGGTATTTCATGAAAATGGTGTAGAACAAAGATGCCAGTAAGTTGGACCCTGCTGAGTAGTGGGCCTTTTGCAGTGGTGGGCAGGTGTGTGATAATACAGCTGTGGTGTGGCCATGAGGATTTTCCATTGCCTTCAAAATGGCTTGTGACTGATATGGTGCAGCCAGCACACCCTTCTTGTTATATGGAGAGGTTTCCGGGCAAAGTTCAGAGTCAGATTTCTATGGACAAAGTGGCAAGCTTTGTGAGATAGAAGCCTGGTTGTTGCATTCTCCTGCAGACCCTGACCCACCACAAGTGACAGAACTCCCTCTAATACTGGGTCCCAGTTGAACTCATTGTATTTCATGAAGCAAATACCAAACTCCCAGTGCAGCAGCAAGAAACACCGCGAAAAGTGGAGGATGACCAAATGGCTTCACAGTTCACACGGGGAGACACTTAGCACCAAGTGGCCACAGTTTACCTACAAATAGAATATTCAGCACTGCTGCCTCATGTTCATTAGAATACAAGAAACCATGTCTTCCAGGTCACGTAGATGCAGACCCAGCTTTTATGGTGTCACTAGAAAGGAAGCTAAATCTCCTTGCAACAACATATATTTCAAGTGCCCAAACTCAGAGGAAGTTTCTCAAGAAGTCTTTAGGCCGGCAGAGCTCCATGTTTTTGGAGTGTTTACCTGTTAGACCAGGACGCTAGAAAAGACCACTGACTCAAATTAAAATCAAATAAAATTAAGCTTATTATTTCCACCGGCCATGCTGCCTCTCCCTCCCAAAACGAAGGGAACAAGACAGCAACCCCAGCTTTCCTAGAGCCCAGCTTTATAGCCCAGAAATTTACACAAAAGGGGGGTTACAGATAACAGAACTCTGATAAACATCACACTAAAGGTAGTTTACAATTTTTTTGCTGTCCCTACATGAGAATTCATGAGGACCATTAGAGCCTCAGAGAGGGTTGTTGTCTTGCCAGAGAAGGCAAATATTTATGATGTGTCACTAAAGTTTCTGAGAGGGCTGCTATCTGGTCAGAGAGCCAGGCATGTGTGAGTTCAAGGCGCTGGCAGGCTTTCCACGCAGGTTCAGAATTTGAAGTAATTAATGGTAAAGCCAAAATTATCTTTTCATGGCTTTGTGGCATGATGGCTCCCAATTTTAATAAAAGATCAGGTTGGGTCTACAATTCCCCCCTTTTCTCTGTGTCCCTTTCAAATCTTTGATAGATTATGGGAAGAGCACTGAGGAAATTTTAATCCCTCAGGTAAGAGTCTCCAAATTTTTAGAACTCACCCAAAACCGATCTCGCTGATTTTACCCTTCTTAATTACTTATATTGATAGTCTATTTATCTTTCTCTCCATTGTTGTAAGAAGAGTGGCATCACTATTTTTTTCTTCTTCTGTCCTGAGACAGGGTGACGTGAGTGGGCTCGGCGTGAGGGACATGAGTTGCCTATTAGAAGTCAGTTGAGAGACATGAGTTGCCTTTTAGAAGTCAGTTCTGTTTGAAGTCAGGTTGGGGAAGAACAGGTTGTAAAGTCATCTGTGAATGGGTTCTTCTATGAGTGAAACAAAAACCATGAGTACTGGATAAATGTTGCAGCAGCTAGAACATGTCACTGTATAGAAATTTCCTCACCAGTCTTTAATATCCCCAGTTATCAGGACTGTCAACTTAATATTTAACTTTAAGTGTTACAGTTGGCCCTCCCAATAAGACACAGTTTAATAATTTAATGTCATCTGATCTTGTAAAATCCTTTTACTAGTATGACCTCTGCGTCTAATAGAGAAACCTTTAATTCTGTTACTCAGGGCTGGATAATCGTACTAGCAAACACCAAGCCTACCTTTGTAGGTTAGGAATATCTGTAGGTCTTAAACTGAAAACTTCTGCCTGTGGCAGCTCTTCTTGATAGTCTCTTTTTATAAGTATTAGGCATTCCTGTGTGAGAATCCTTCTTTGTAGCCTGCAGTCTTACTTGTTTTGGGAGGATAAGATAAAGTGCATACCTTAAAATTTTATTATTATTATTATTATTATTATTATTATTATTATTATTATTATTATTATTTAATATGCCCAGGAGTGGCTGTATTTTGGTCCTAACTGTCTTTGCTAAGTGTTTAAGATGAAGCAGTCAAACTGACTTTTGTTTCTATCTATTGTTAACAGTCAGCTGAGATTTTGTGGGAATCAATTCTGGGGAAACTTGAGAGGAGATTCTCAGTTCTGCTAGTGCCATTTGCGCTAGGTGGGTCCAGGTCTTGCTTGACCATTTGGCTTCCCTCAGAAGCATCAGGGATGTCTCCTTTCTCTGATGACTCTCCTCTTTGTAACAAATGCACTGATTGGCTTTCTGTTCTCCAGTGGTCTCATTAATCTCCCTGATCAGGAGGTTATGTGGCTCAGAGTTGCAAAGCTCTTTAGAGAAGTCCCAAGTTCCCTGGATTCAGACTGACTCAGAGGGCAAGAGCCAAATATTGGTTTTCTTGGCCCTTTTCATTTAACATTAATTTTAAATCCTAATCTTAAAAATCCAGCAAATAAATTTTAACAGCCTTATATTAAGAGTACTGGGCTTTAATGTCTATAACTTTATAATTACCTTTTTATTAATTGGGATATGTATTATTCTGTCTGTATTGTAGTTGATGATTTATTATCTTGAATAAACCCATGTTGTGTTCTTAAAGCAACGCATTTGTAAAACAGTAACAGGGAATCTTTAGATCACTTATAAGAAAATTTCAAATTAAAATTAACAAAAGTAAAAATACATAGTTCGTGGAATATCTTCCCTGAATTTTTTGGCTGAGTTATACATTATATCCCCTGTTTGAGATCCTAGGAATATTGACAATAAAAAAAAACTTTTTAACATAACTTTAAAGAAATATTATCTGACCTACATGTTTCATGGTCATTCTCACATGTAGTAAGATGGGACACACAGCCTTATCTCAGGTAAGGCAGGGCTCTTTATAAATCTTAAGTATTTTAATTCTAAAGCTGATCTTTATTTTTAAATATCTTTTGACAAAGTTTACATAAATTGTTTGAGGTCACATGAACATTAGCTAACACCATATGATATCACATTTAAAACATGAATTAAAGAAATGCTGAAAGTTTTTAACCTTTACAAAGATTAGGCTCTAATTAACTTAAAAATACATTTAAATTGTTCCCCAATGTAAAAAGTAACATAAAAATTTACATATCTTATTGATAACAGGTAAATAAATCCACAATATATTTTTTACCACACAACTTCAGAGCACCAGCTTGATATAATGCTCTTTTAAGGTTTCTACCTTACAGACTTGCATACCTGTAAGATATGAAAACATTAATAGCATAACAATTACATTTATGTTTCTACATTAATCAAGTTTGGCTTTTTAAGAAATGGCAGTAGAGTGCTCTAAAATAACAGTTCTTATTTAATCAGTTGTTTAATTTTTATGGTTGCTTGCTCTAGAAAACATAAATCTTAATAAACTCAATGTTATGGGTAAACTTATGTTTTAAGAAATTTTTGCCTCATTAACACATGACTGATTTTTACAATCTTATACAGAGTTTACTAAAAAAATACAGATCTTAGTAAATCAATCAGATATCTAACTAAAGTACTCATGAATGAGTAATCCCATATCAAATTTACTTCACTTATTTATCAAAAAGTTAGAGAAACGTATTGAACAGTGTAAACCATTTTTATGTTGAAGGAAAGGTACTAGAGCCAAGGCATATTAGACATTTTGTAGATGTTAATATTTTGTTAGATGTTTGAACACCTAGAAAACTTTGTAAGCTTAAATTTAAAGACATTTGTTTTTATCTCTTTATCCAATTGAAATTGAAACATTTAAATCACGTGAATTAAAGATCTTTGGATCCACTTTTTAAAATTTGTTTTTATGAGCACTTTTTTTTATGAGCGCTCCTTATATATGTTAATTTATGTATCATATATATGATATACGGACATATGTA
This sequence comes from Callospermophilus lateralis, assembly GCF_048772815.1. Taxonomy (NCBI): domain Eukaryota; kingdom Metazoa; phylum Chordata; class Mammalia; order Rodentia; family Sciuridae; genus Callospermophilus; species Callospermophilus lateralis. The sequence goes on from NW_027514433.1 coordinate 516,509, forward strand.
TATATAGACATACAACACATAACAAAATTGTGCACACATAATAATAGTAAAGGCCTCGTAGCATTTCGCAGGTGAAATCTTTATTGCAATGTTTCAAGAAGTCCACAGTTTGTCAAAGATAGAACTGATCAGAAAAACATTAACCTAGATCTGTATGCTCAAAATCATGAGGTCAAAAAACATAAAGTATCTCAGAAAAAAAATAAGAGTCCTAGAAAAAATGACTTGCCAGTAATTAGAAAATACCATACAATTTACCTTTTTTTCCCTTAGATCTCAAATCAGTCTCCTACAAAGCTTGCAGGCTTCTTTCATTTGCATTTCAACATAAGTCATGGCTGAGGTCTGGAAGGAGCAGGAAAAAAACTGCTATTGTGAACAGACATCTCAGGACTAAGGCATTTTAACCATAATTTTCAGGTTCGGATGTTGAAAATTATGATACAAGTTTAAGATACAATTCACAAAATTTTATATCTTTACATCTTGTTTGGTCAACAGACACCATACTATGATTTACTATCCATGTCCAAATTAATGCACTGGTACACACAGTAACATTTTCCCAGGCTACCCAATTCAAAATTGGTGAAAAAAAAGACTGTATGATTGGGAAGTTTCTTGCCAACTTGGAATGAGAGTTCTTCAGTTATCCATCCTAAGTATTTAAGTTCTCTGGCATGAATTATCTGAAATCATAAACTAAACAATTACCTAAACCCGACTTTTAACTGCAAGATTGTGCAATGCTTCAAAAACCCATTCAGATACCAGATTGTTAAAATAAAACATCATCATTTCAACACACATTCAGCTAAGATCATTCCAAAAAACAATTTATAATATCAACACATTATTGCACATGCCTTAAAGGGCCAGAAACAAAGACACAATACAGACCGAAAGGAGGTCCAGACTATGGCTGTCAGAGAGAACCCTTTAAACCAGAGCAGATAAGAGAAAAATCTCATACACCAGTGGGACCACAGCTGTCCCCACAAGGGGACCAGATGTTTTCACAGAGGGGCAACCTGAAATGTAAAATAAAGTGTCTCCATGGTGATTTTACTGCATTTAGTGTCCCCTTTTTCTTTTTCTCTTTTTTTAACAAGACAGAGGTGGCATAATCCTTACAGTGCAGGGAAGGAAGGAGGTAATTCCCTGAATCAACAGGGCTTTGGCAGCTGCTGGGAGTCCCTCAGTTTCTCCTTTTACATACAGTATTAGCTCCTCTGATTCAGTTCCACAGCAAGCACGCTCTATCTCCTAACATTTCAGTAGATAGGTCTCACAAAGTTCCCGGGCGGAGGGGGGGTACAAGATTTGTAACTTAAAGTTTGGTTCCTGACCTTGAAGCCAATTAATACCAATTTAATAATGAGGACTGGGTTTTGAGAAAAAGAAAAAAGGAGGTTTATTGCTTGGCTAACAAAGGAGAAACACAGGGGACTCTGCCAAAGTTGTGACTCTCTTTATCTGCAGGGACAAGGGGTTTTAAAGGAGTTTCACTTGTTAACCTGGGAGATACTCTGTTCTTAGGTCCCCAGCAGGCATTTCCCTCTGCAATGGGTGTGCTCCAGGCAGCCAGCTAGGGGCTTCTATCATCCTGCTTTGCAAAGGGGGATAAAGTTAATTGCAGTTCCTTAAAACACAGTCCAAAGGGGTGTCAGGCTTACTCTCTTTATTTCTGATTTTCATGTCCAATATACTTAAGTTTTTACCACCAAAATCACACAACAAAATGAACAAAAACAAACAAACAAAAAAACAAAAAATAGAACACAGAACACAAATAAACAGAAACCCGGTGGCTAAACACAGAAACAGGGGAACAGTGCAACATCTTGCTAAAGCTCCAGGGTAGGAGCGCGTGCATGCTCATCGGCACCTCTCTACAGTTCCAGAGGAATTCCCTACAGAACAGAACAGAGGACAGAAAGATTCTCGTTACTGTTCTGCACAGAAGTATATGTGAGCCTCCCCGTGCCACATCTCTGTCGTCAGAAGAGATCTCCCTTAACTGGATATCAGATGTTATAAAGGAGCCACTTACCTATGGAGGCCTCCTCCATCAGGTGCTTGCTAATAGTTTTAGTGCAGAGGTTCACTGTAGTGCTCCCTGGACTAAAGGCTCTTTTCCAAATATAAAGAAGATGGACCAAATCAGGCCTTCGTGGAGAGCAGTTCCTTGGTGCCTATGGTTGATATACCATTCTAATTTGTGAAAGTGCCACAGAAAATAGGGTAAGCCTCCTTCTCATGGTACGCTTGAAAGCAACTGTTTGGATAAAGTGGTTGCCAAGGCAGAGACCTAATTCAGTTCCTGAAGGATGTGACCTCACCTCAATCCCTTGGTAATGGAACTCTCTGAACTTGGGATCCAGGAAGCCAGGCACACAGAGTCAGTCTCAGTCCCAGTCCCAGTGTCTCACTTGCTTCAATTTAGCAAGGACAGAGTCAGTCTTTCTTGGTACCTACTGATGTGAGGATGGCCAAATGCCAGGAGTTCTCTGAAGAGAGGCCTTTCCTGAAAAAGCAGGTAGTGGCTCACAGCTGGCTCCTGAACACTTCACAAAGTTGGACAAGGAGACCAGATCTGAGACAGGACACGCCATATTGGGGGAACATAGTATGGCCCAGCAGTCAGAGGATACTCTGGAGAGTGAGAAACCTACTTGGGGAAGGAGGTGCCTTTGTGGGTGTAGATGTGTGTTTGTGGTTTTGTCTCATGTTCTGAGAATAGGCAGGAAAGTCGGTTTGTTTGGTTTGGAGTGAACTGTTTCTAGTAAGTTGTTTCACAAGGCGAGTGTTTCTATGTCTGTGTATCCCACAGTGTCCGTGCTTGTAGACATTACAAAAGAGAATGCATCAATGGATGTTTCCTGTCAAGTAGAAAGCTTCCCAGCATTCATCCTGCCCAATTAATGAATGCACTAGGGCTTGCCTTATCGATGGGCAACACCTGCTATTTTCCTAAGTTCCTGTTTTCTTCCTGAAATCTAGCCACTCTCCAGAATAGGTTCATGCATTTGCATCCAGGATATGTACCACCTCCAACCAGTGTGACATGGACATGTACTGGATAGCTGAAGAGAATGGCAAGCATCTCAGAAAAGTCAGATATCAGTGTGACCCGGAAAGTCTCAGTAGAGAAACCCTGCAAAGGGCCTTTTGATTACCTATTGTTCTGTTGCCCTGAATGTCAGGAAGTTCTTTGCCTCAGGCCACGCTTTTGTGAAGCCTGAAGAAAACAGTTTTCAAATGGAAATGAATGGGCATCACCTGTGGCTCTTTGCTTAAGTGCGTTGTAAAGGGATGTGTCTGAATCAGCCTCTTGGCCCTGTGTGAGCCTGTGGCTTAGATTATCAGCACCTGATGGGTCTAAAGAAAGATCCCATGTGTGGATCCATAATCAAAATGGCCAAAAAATCAGTCATTGTTGATGAAGTCTCTCGCATTCCTCTGTAAGGTTTCTGACCTCCATCAAGTGAGAAAAGGGATCCATTGGGACAATTGAGTTCTTCAAAGCCCTGCAGATGCTAGCCCATAGGTTCTTGGGTTTTCTTATGAATCCAATTCAAATAAAGACTCTAAACCCCACAGACAGTAGGCCTCAAATTGAAGAACAGAGCTGTATTAATGGCAGGCATATTTGATCACTCCTGGTTCACAGGAAGGGTGTCCAGGCCACTCTGACTTTTGGCAAATGAGGGGAAAGGGAGATTATTTGGGACACTGTCTTGTGCTGCGCCTATCATGGAATCCTCCTGCCAGAAGTTATGATGAGTGTCTATTTGGAAGAAGATGAGTGCCATTTGGGAGTGTTTTGGTTTTAATTGTGGGCATTTGTATGGCGGTTGGTAGAGATAATTGGGTCCACCTTGTATTGAATTTTGGTGTGATTCCCCTTAGAGACTGTGTTTTGGAACTGACCTCTGAGAAGGTACAAGGTCCTGTGTAATTGTATATCCATAATTCTAGGACATCTCTACGGAATGTAATTCAAAGCTAAGTATACCAATCAAGGACCAAATGAACTTCTGGGCTTCAAATCTTACCTAGATTTCTGTTTTCATACTTATATTGAAAGGTTAATAAAATAGGTACTTGTCACGTCCTGTTTTTCTGTATGCTTAATAAAACACTGTTGAAATCTTGAGAACTGTTTGCTCTTCTTGTTCCCAGAATGTGCTGCCCCCAACTGCCAAACTGCAGAATGTACTCCATCAACCATTTGCACGCAAACCGCCCACTCGCCCTTAACCATCAATAAACTTCCCTCCCTGCCGTCTCCAAGGAAAATATATAAGCACTTCTTAAGCTGTTCTCAGGGCTCTCTGCTCTATTCAACTGATCTCTGAGCCCTTGCATGCCGGACTCCCAATAAACCCTTTGAGGTTGCATTAGACAATCTCTTGGTGGTCTCTACCACCGACGCTCACCCGACCTTTACTTCTGGTGGCCCCAGCGAGATCCGGCAGCTGCAGATGAAAGACCCCCAATGGGCTTTTCTGGGGGTAAATAAGGCCCCTCTTTCTGGTTTCAGGATTCAGGTTAGGGTTTGACAAAATGGCTATTGGTAAAGAGCGTGAGCTCTCTCCCACGGTGGCTGACACACATGTCACAGAGCCACAGGCCATGTTCCTGTGGGATGGACTCGGGAAATCGAGGAACCATAGTCTCCTCGACTCAGTGATATTTTCTTTCAGATTTGGAATTGGCAGCCCATCAGGATTTGCCCGCTACTCAGTCCTGGTCTCAGTATTGGACATCCATTGTCTGTCTTTATTGTCTTGTCTTGTCTGTGTCATGTGTCTTTGCTTTCACTGTCTGTGTATATTTCATTATGGGACAGAGCACTTCAATGCCTCTGTCCCTGACCCTTAATCACTGGACCAAAGTCTGCTTAAGGGCTCAGATTCTTTCTTTTTCATTAAAACACCAGACCTGGCAGATTCTGTGTCTCAGAATAACCCACATTTGTAGTCGGATGGCCCCTAGAAAGATGTTTCTACTTCGCACTAATTTGAAAAGTCTGAGATATTGTCTTTCAGCAGGGGCCACATAGCCATCCAGATCAATAGCCATATATCTTAACTTGTCAGGACCTCTGCAAATCTCCTCCTCCATGGGTGAAGCCTTTCCTTGTCCCTGCACCCACTCCTACTCCTTCCCCTACGATTCTATCTCTCAAACTCTCTGCTCCTCAACCTCCACCCTCTGTTCTCCCTGAGTCTCAAGACTCTACTCGTCCTTATCTTCTGCCCTTGTCCCCCAACCCCCAAAACCCTGTAAGTAATTCCCCTGCTGCTTACTCAGCCTCTCCACCATTCGAGGAAGCCAGGATGGCCCAGCACCCTCCAGATGACTGTCCAATGGCACACACAGCCCCTCCTTCCCTAGAGGAAGCTGGCCCGGCTAAAATAACTCAGAGAACTCGCCAACGTTTTCACACCTGCCTACTTGGGATGACTGCCAACAACTCCTAGGGACTCTCTTCACGACAGAGGAATGAGAGGAAAAACCTCCTGGAAGCTAGAAAAAAATATCCTCGGACTTGATGGGCGACCAACACAATTTCCCAACATAATCAAAGCCGGCTTCCCCTTAAACCAACCCAACGGAGACCCCAACACCTTTGAAGATAGGGAGCATATGTCCAATTATTGCCAGGCTCTAATAGCGGGTATCCAAGGGGCCGCTAGGTGACCAACTAATTTGGCCATGGTAAGAGAAATTATTAAAAGGCCTGATGAATCTACCTCTATGTTTCTAGAGAGAATTATGGAGGCATATAAGAGATATACTCCTTTCGATTCTCAGGCAGCAGATCAAAAGGCATCTGTCATGATGGCCTTAATTGGGGAAGCTGCCATGGATATTAAAAAAAAAAAAAAGTTAAAAGAAAGATTTAGTCAGAGAAGCCAAAAAAATATACTATAAAAGAGAAACAGGGAAAAAGAAAGGGAGCAAAGGGAGGATGAGAGAAGCAAAAGAAAGACTAAGGCATTGACTTAGATCCTGGTCACAACAAGAAAGAGGCCAGAAATTAAGACATAAGGTGACAGGAAGGGATACCTGGGCCCGTGCCAGAGGCCACCCCTGGCCTCAGATCAATGTGCCTACCGTAAAAAAAAGGACACTGGGCCAAAGAGTGCCCTATAAAGAGACAGACACGCCAGCCAGCCATTCTGACTCTGGAGGATGACTAAGAAAGTTGGGGCTCAGATTCCTTCCCCTAGCTCAGGGTAACTTTTGAAGAGTAGGGGACTTCAGTAGACTTTGAAGTGAATACAGGAGCAGTATACTCAGCCCTTAGGGCCCCATTGGGCCGTCTATCAAATAAAAGGTCTGTAGTTCAAAGGGCTAATGGCAGTAAATATCGGGCTTAGACTACTAAGAGGACCATGGACCTGGGGAAAGGAAAAATCCATCACTCCTTCCTAGTAATCCCAGAATGCCCGCACCCATTGATGGGCAGAGATCTGCTCACCAAGCTCTGGGCCAAAATAACTTTTAACCCTGAAAGCCCCCAAAAGAAATTTCTAAATCCTTCAGTAAAAACTCCTATAGTCACGGCTGTAACTATATTAGTAGAAGATAAACATCCACTCTTCACACCCCCCAAGACTGATCAAACAGGCAAGCTACCGCAGAAATGGATAACAGATTACCCAGATGCCTGGGCAAAAAATGCTGTGTTAGGCCTGGCCGTGAAACAACCTCCAATAACAGTGGAGTTAAAAACTTCAGCCTCCCCAATCAATGTCAAATAATATCTTCTAAGCATAAAAAGCTAAAGATGGGATAAGGCCCTATATTCAGAAATATCTGGCCTTAGGTGTCCTAAGGCCCTGTCAATTGGCCTGGAACACTCCCCTGTTATTAGAAGAAAAAGCCAGGAACCGGGGACTATCAACCTGTTAAAGACCAAAGAGAGATCAACAACAGAGTGCAGGACATTCACCCCACAGTACCTAATCTATTCAAACTGCTTAGCACTCTGAACCCTGAGCAGAAATGGTATACTGTTCTGGACTTAAAACAAGCTTTCTTTTGCTTGCCTCTGCATAAAGATAGTCAGTTGCTGTTTGCTTTTGGGTGGGTAGACCCAAAAACCGGAAAGTATAGTCAACTAACTTGGACTAGACTCCCAGAGGGGTTCAAAAACTCCCCCACTCTCTTTGATGAAGCCCTCCACAGAGATCTCAACAATTTCAGAACTACACACCCCGAAGTCACCCAGCTTCAATACGTGGATCACCTGCTACTGGCATCCAACACCAAGGAAAACTGAACTGGGACCCAAGCACTATTATCGGAGCTTGCTCAACTCGGGTATAGAGCTTCGGCCAAAATTGCCCAATTTGCCAGCAAGAAGTAATCTTCCATGACTATTTCCTCAGGGGCGGTAAACGATGGCTCACTGAGCCCAGAAAACAAACCGTTGAGCAGATACCAACCCCATCTTACAGCAGACAACTAAGAGAGTTTCTTGGGATTGCTGGGTTTTGCAGGTTATGGATAAATGGGTTCGCGTCCTTAGCTGCTCCTTTATACCCGCTGTTAAAGGGAGATGCCCAATTCCAATGGACCTCTGAGTAACAGGAAGTTTTAGATAACATCTAAGGACATTGACACTGAACACCTCAACTTTACTGAGCTCAGCCTGCAATTACAGAAAGCCCTACACTAAGTTAAAAATGTACGTCAACTCACTCACCTTGGTTCAAAGAAACTGCAGGCACTCCTATAGGATTAAGAACAGAGTTTTCCACTAACCAACTCACAGTGAAAGAAAAAAACTGAACCGGTAACAAAAGCCTGTTGGGTCAGTCAATTGTTTAATGCTTACCCTTCCAAGTTTCTTAGAGGAAAGCACCTATGAGGAACCAGACCAGGACAATTCTGGGAAGTGGACATTACTGAAATTAAGCCAGCAAGGTATGGACTTAAATATCTCCTAGTCTTTGTAGATACATTTTCAGGATGGATTGAAGCCTTACACACACACACACACACACACACACACACACACACACAGAAAAAAAAAAAAAACGGCCCAAATGGTTCTCAAGAAGATCCTGGAAGATATTTTTCCAAGATATGGTCTGTTTAAGGTAATAGGGTCTGATAATGGACTTGTGTTCATGGCCCAGGTAAGTCACGTGTGGATTAATTTAAGTTACATTATGCTTATATACCCCAGAGCTCAGGAGAGGTAGAAAAAATAAATAGAACCATTAAAGAGACCTTAACAAAATTAAGCTCAGAGACTGGCATAAAGATTGGACTATGCTCCTGCCTTATGCACTGTTTCATGCGAGAAATACTCCCTCAGTTTCTTTGTGTAACCTCACCCCCTATGAAATTCTCTATGATGCCCATCATCCAGTAAGGGACCTAATCCCCAACACTAAGGCCTAACAATCCCTTCCACACCCCTTGCTTGACAGACTTAAAGCCATTGAAAGAACTCAGTGATAACTGTGGAAACAGCTGGCCACTGCCTACCAACCTGGGGACGAGGGGATTCCACATCAATATCAAGTAAGAGACTTCGTCTACATAAGACAACATCAGGTGTCATTCCTAGAACCCCGCTGGAAAGGAACATACCAGGTGCTACTTATAACACCTACAGCGGTAAAAGTAGACAGAATCACTTTTTGGATCCATGCCTCTCATCTAAAGCCTTCGCTGTGTCCAGACTCTGGTTGGAAACTGGAAAAGACTGGTAACCATTTCAAATTTCGTATTCGCTATGTGGACAAGACTGTAGACTCTCCCCTTGGCCACCAGTACTCCTAACCCTCATCAGCCTGTTCAGCAGTGAAGGCTGATCTCAAATCCTACTAGACAAGAAGTATGGTATATCTCGCATACAGCCCCCTTAGGGACCTGGTGGCTATCTCTCCACCCAGACATTTTTCAGCTTGGCATACGTCTTTCCTATTGAGATAACCCTGATGAAGAGGATCCCACTAAAGTTTCATTAAATCCCTTCCGTTCCATAGATAATTGAAACAAACATTATGGATGCACAGAAACGCGAGCCAGATTCAGGTTGGCTAGCCTAGATTACGATGTATGCCCAGCGGACTATCAAAGCCACAAACAGCCATGGCTGTGTGGGGGAAAAGCCAACTTCTTGTGTAACTCATGGGGATGTGAGCATACAGGGGCTGCCTGGTGGAACCCAAACTCCTCATCACATTCAGTACACAGCATTGGCCATATTACCAATTAGACAACCAAAAGCTATGGCCCCCAGAGGGTTCTTTAGATCCTCAAATTCTGCGTGACATTTTTAACTTCGGCAAGTGCTCAAAAGGGGAAAATTCCCCTATGCGGAATCCTTTTCCCTCCTTCACTCACATCCTGTACTATGCTTCTCCAATAGTTCCTCACCCTCAGTCTTCTGCTCTAGAGTCTCTGCTGTCACTCCCACCTCAGCAACGTGATTTCTCACCTCCAATTACTAGATCAAAAACCCAAACCTCTGCCAGTTCTCAGACCATTGCCCCCTTGCTGAGGTAGCAGTACCGAGGTACCCCTCCACTCACTCACTCCTCTCTTTTTCTGTCTGTGCCTGCACTAGGTCCCACAAAGTCCTCTAAGAAGCTAAACCAAAGCTCAAACCAGCTGAGAAGAGCCCTCAGACCCCTATCCAAGATGTAATAAAAATGGCCTTTAAAGTTGCTTTGTCATCACTGAAAACAGGTTTCTAAAAATTTAAAGTCCCTCAGGGGTTTTTGGAATACTCACTCCCATCTTCACTTCTGCTCTACCTGTTCTACTGCTCAAGTTTTGTTCTAGGAAAATCCCAAACCCCTTTTCCATTATTCTTTTACATCTCATCTTCCTCATTCTCAGATCCACGGAGCTGCTCTCAGCCTCGCCTTCCCAGTCTTCCCCCTCTGTACCAGGTCCATAGATATGTCTTAAATAACCTTCTCCAGAAGTCTTCACCGAGGCTTACATTAGGTCTTTCAGCAAAAGAGTCCCTCTGAAAGAGTTCAATGTAGATAAACTTCCACTTTTCATGTTGCCCTGTTCTACTTGGCCACTGGCTGGAAAAATCACCACCCCTAAGCTTGACACCGCCTTACTAGGTTTTCACAAAATATGTGAACAAAGCCTCTGGCCTTGAGCTGGGGCTTCACAGAGATGACTACATTTCTAAGATAAAAAAGTTACCAACTGGGCTTCATGGTGACAGCTGGCAGGGAGAAAAAAAAGAGACAAAAAGCTCTCCCTTTCCAAGGTGTCCTTGAAAAGTTAACTTGCCCAGAACAGAGGAACAAAAACAGAAACAAAAACTGATTTTTGTGAATTTCTACAGACTGTGAACTTCTGATCCACTTCCCTTACATATTGGGTACAAATTCTAAAACTACCAAAACTTAGGGTTCAGGGGATTAATTGATTACAACAGAAGCAATGCCCTCTAAATCCGGATGCAACCAAATAAGGCTGTTTTCCTGTGTTTGGTGCTATCTTAGGTCCCTTTCATTGTCCATCCCTACAACAGTATAATTCTATACACTTTAACATTATTTATGTTTTCATAAAATGGTCAATATATGTGATTAATTATGTAATGATGCAGATGTTTTCCAGAGTTCTCTATCATGACGTAGGTTCATTTAAAGATCAAATAGGGGGGCATACAACCCGGTTCCAGCGGGAACCTGTATCCCTCACTTTAGCCATCCTATTAGAAATAATAGTTGCTTTAGGGGTGGGCTAGTCCATGAGACACAACAAAGACACAATTAGAAGCAGAAATAGGCCAAACCTTAAAGACATTAAAAACCGACATCACAGCTTTACAGGAATTTTAACCTCTCTCTTTCTGAAGTTGTTTTACAAAGCAGGCGAGTGTTGGACCTCCTCTTCATGAGAGAAAGGTGCCTTTTTGCTTGCATTGAGGGAAGAATGTTGTTTTTGTGCCGACAATACTGGAGTTGTAAAAGAATCTATGAATAAATTAAGAAAACGACTTGAAGAGCGTCAAAGAGAGACAGAGGCCCCAAAAGGGAGGTTTGAGTCTTGGTTCACATAGTGACCTGATTAACTGCGCTTTTATCTGCCATGGCCGGTTCATTAAAATTCCTCATATTATTGCTAACTGTAGGACCCTGTTTGCTCAACCGTGTAGTTTTATTTCTAAACCAAATCGAACCTGTTATTAATCCTAACCATACACTGTTCTCTCAATCTAATTTTACAGAAGAGCAGGGACAGAATTGGTATTAAAATACAGGAAAATAGAGGATCTTCCACCTGCTGAAAACCTCAAAGGTCCACGTAGAAATGATCCCTGGAGAAGATGTAGGCAAGTATGAAGGACCTGAGAGAGCAAAAGTCTTCCATGGCAAACAACCTGCTCAGGATGAAGCGATGTGTCTGAATCAGCCACTCTCTTCTTAATGTAGAGAAGATGGACCAAAGCAGGCATGTGTTGAGAGCTGCTCCTGCATGCCTATGTTTGACATACCTCTCTGACCTGTGAAAGTGTCACAGGAAGTAGGAGCAGCCTCCCTCTCATGGGAACCTTGGAAGCAACTGTTAGGACAAAGTTGTTGCCAAGGCAGTGACCTCATTCAGTTCCAAAAGGAAGTGACTTCACCTAACTTCCTTGGTGATGGAACTCTCTGAACTTGGAATCCAGGAAGCCAGGCACCCAGAGCCAGTCCCAGTCCCAGTCCCAGTGGTCAAACTTATTTTGATTTACCAAGGACAGACTCAGTCTTTCTTGGGACCTACTGATGTAAGGATGGCCAAATGCAAGGAAAGCTATGAAGAGGGGCCTTTCCTGAGAAAGCACGCAGTGGCTCACCGCTGGCTCCTGACAACTTCACAGAGTTGGCCAAAAAGACCAGATTTGAGACAGAACAGGCTATTTCCAGGGAACATAATAAGGCCCACCAGACAGAGGACACTCCAGATAGTCACAGACCTACTTGGGGGAAGGAGGTGCCTTTGTGGTGTGGGTGTGGGTTTGTGGTTTTGTCTCATGTTCTGAGAATAGGTATGAAAGGCGGTTTGTTTTGTTTGGAGTGAACTGTTTCTAGTAAGTCGTTTGACAAGGCGAGAATTTCTATGTCTGTGTATCCCACTGTGTCCGTGGTTGTAGACATTAGAAAACAGAATGCATCAATTAATATGTCCTGTCTAGTAGAAAGCTTCACAGCATTCATCCTGCCCTATTTATGAATGGACTGCAGCTATCCTTATTGATGTGCAACACCTGCTATCTTCCTTAGTTTCTGTTTTATTCCTGAATTCTGGCCACTCTCCAGAATAGGTTCATGGTTTTCTATTTAAGATATGTACAACCTCGAAGCTCTGTGACATGACCATGTACTGTATAGCTGAAGGGAATGGTGAGCATCTCAGAAAACTCAGATATCAGTGTGACCAGGAAAGTCTTAGTGGAGAAACCCTGCTTGGGGCCTTTTGTTTACCTACTCTTCTGTTGCCCTGAATGTCAGGAAGGTCTTTTCCTCAGTCCACCACTTTGTGAAGCCTGAAGAAAACAGTTTTCAAATGGAAATGAATGGGCATTACCTGTGGCTCTTTGCTTAATTGCTTTGGAAAGGATGTGTCTGAATCAGCTTACTTACCCTGTGTGAGGCTGTGGCTTAGATTCTCAGGTCCTGATGGATCTAAAGAAAGATCCCATGTGTACATCCAAAACCAAAATGGCCAAAAGAGCAGTCCTTGTGGATGAAGTCTCTCGCCTTCCTCTGTAACTTTCCTGACCTCCATCAAGTCAGATTAGGGATCCTTTGGGTCAAATGAGTTCTTCAAAGCCTTGCAGAGTCTAGCCCATAGTTGCTTGGGTTTTCTCAAGACTCCAATTCACATAAAGAATCCAAACCCCACAGTCATTTGGCCTCAAATTGAAGAAGCGGAGCAGTATTAACGGGAGGCCTATTTAATCTCTACTGGTTCACAAGAAGGGTGTGCAGGCCATCCTGAATTTAGGCAAATTAGGTGCAAAAGAGCTTATTTTGGATACGGTCTTGGGCTATGCCCCTCATGGAAAACTCCAGCCATAGTGGAGTTTATTGTGAGTGTCTATATGGAAGAAGATGGGCGCCACGTTGGAGTGTTTTGGTTTAAATTGTGGTCATTTGGGTGGCGGTTGGAAGAGATGACTTGGTCCACATGTTCTTGAACTCTGGTGTGATTCCCTTAGAGTCTGAGTTCTTCAACTGACCTCAGAGAAGTATTGCCATGAATAGTGTTGAGATTTTTGGAAGCCAGGCATGAGCATCACCCTTGGAAACTGAGTTCTAGGCCCAGGGTGGCTTTCCACAGAGCACTGAGCCTCTCAGCCAGGATACCACAAATTTTATTCTGAAAGACTTGGCACCCATAGTTGAGAGTCAAAACTCATATGGACCTCACATTGTAGACCTAAATGGGCATAGCATCATATGATCTTTTGGCCACTCTTTGGGAAGCCTTACCTGTGAGTGTTCTCCAGAGATTTCATTGAAATGAGCTTCCTAACCATTTAATGGTTCCTGAAAAAATTGAAACTCACAGTGTCTCCAACTTCATCCTTAAAAAATGGCTAGATAAATACCATGAAATTTTTGAATTTCCCATCACCAGGTGGCACTGGAAAACCTTTTGATGTCCTGTTGCTGATCATGAATATACCAGACAGTGCCTTGATTGACTGGGTTTCATGTAAATGGTGGAGAACAGAGATGCCAGTAAGTTGGACTTTGTTGAGTAGTAGGTTAGAGCAGTGGTGGGCAGGTATGTGATAAAACATCTGTGGTGGGGCCATGTGGATCTTCCATTGGCTTCCAAATGGCTTGTGACTGACATGGTGCAGCCAGCAGAAACTTCCATGTAAAGGCAAGTTGTTATATGGAGAGGTTTCAGGACATTGTTCAGAATCAGGTTGCTATGGTCAAGGGGGCAAGATATGTGGGATAGGATCCTGGTTCTTGTATCCTCCTGCAAAACCTGACCCACCATACATGACAGAACTTCCTCTTGCATTGTGACCCAGTTGAACTCCTTGTATTTTGTGAAGCAAATACCAAACTCTCAGTGCAGCAGGAAGAAACACCACGAAAATGGAAGATGACCATATGCCTTCACAGTGCACACCAGCACACATTTAGCCCCCAGTGGCCACAGTTTATCTAAAAAGAGAATTCAGCACTGCTGCCTCATGTACATTGGGAAATAAGAAACCATGTCCTCCAGGTCTCATAGATGCAGACCAAGCTTTTATGGTCTCCCTAGAAAGGAAGCTAAAGCTCTTGACAGCAACATATTTTTCAAGTGCCCAACCTCACAGGCAGTTTCTCAAGAAGTCTCTAGGCCAGCAGACCTCCATGTTTGTGGAGTTTTTACCCTGTCCCATACTTTTGGAAACTACTCTACCACTTCCAAGGTTGTGAGCTCCTGAGCATATTGCATTCCACAAATTTATTCACAGATTTTCTAAATCTTCTCCTCTAATTGTGTCTTACTTGGGGTGAAGGGATTGTCAAGGCATTGTTCTGGTTGAGAGAGGGAATAATTTTGTGCAGCACATATTTACATACACATTGGATTCATTGCTCAATTTTCCATTCGAAATACTGAATCCTTGACACTAACCCATACCCTACTAGACTCTGACTATTAATTCTAATATGATGGAGAAAAATAACCGAAACAGAATAGAAATACTAGCACTTCAGAAGAGGCATTGTGTATAGTTGGTCTTGCCTTTTGCATGATATAGGGTAGGAGTTATAAATCTTGTCAATTTTTTGTTGAAATAGTTCTGCATGTGTTTTTAAAGTTAACACATCTGTGAATTCCTGTCTCCATTTTTCTGTAGCCTATTCAGCACATGTATTTTTATATGCACATATAGAATCCTACCTGGTATCACACGTATATTCTTGAGAGGTGGCTAACTTGGCAGATACAAAGTGTGAGAAGAGATAACTCCTCATTAATACTTTTGGAACTGAAAATTCAGACTATGAGTGAGCTTCTTAGTTCAAGAACATTATACATAAATCCATGTTCAGTAAAATTAATATTTTTGGATCTGTGGATGATATATATTTCACAATGAATTTTAATTGGCATATATATTGCTACTTTTTAATGTCTCTGTGTGTGTTTTGTGTGTGTGTGTGTGTGTGTGTGTGTATATACTCTCTAGATTTTTCAAAATATAAAATATATGTGTCCTATTATACACTCCCTAAATTCATTCTTGTTCATATATGTGGTTTTATATTAAACTTTTCATAAGATTATTTTAAAAATATTCATCCACCTGAAATACATATTTGTTTTCTAGTACTAAAAAGTTACTTCACTGAATGGTGCAAACAAATCCTTATATTTTTACAGTAGCTGACCCACTTTAACATCAATGCAAGTAGATTCCTATGGGACATGATGTGTATTTTGACGTTCATTTTTATTAAACACTGGTACATTACTATTTCTGCAGTTTTTGTACATCATAGAATATACATTTCATCCACAAGTTCACAAATTTAAAGAAATTTGTAACACATTCAATCACTTCCTGCTTCAGAACATATGTATTCCTCCTTGTTTTTGACTGGTCATTTCATGAGACTTCTTTCCAAACACATTATTTTCGATTTCCATAATCAATTTTGAAGCAAAATTCACACACTCTTTATGATAAACCACAACCGTAATATTACCATTAGATGTATTACTGGTTGGAATGAATATATATATATCAATATATGATTCCTGTGTATTTTCAGATATCAATTCAATCCATTATTTAAAGTTGGAACAAGTTATATTATTTATTCGCAGTATGGTCTATTCATGCATTATCTCTATATTCATACATACATGGTACACCTATATGTACCTCCAATACTAATTTATACCCCTTCAAAATATTGCTCCAAGAAATGGTGCAAGAAAGACTCATGTCACCTGATCTACATATACGTTTTATCACAGTAATATTCTGGCCACAAAATGCAAAGTCACACTTACGATTGTACCAAAGCCTAAATGGAATGTGAGTATGGGTTATGAAAATCACCCATGTCCACGTTGCCTAATGCTCTCAAATGTCAATCCTATTGGTGACTACATATTTGTTACTTCCTAAGATTATATATTCAATCTCAAGCCTGTTGAAAGTGTCTATTGCTATCACTCACTTTATACTTTGCCTGATTTCCTAATGTCTCTATTGATATCTGCTTTCCTACATATTTTCCCCATTTCATCACTGTGACTGACTCTTCACATGTGCTGACATTTACATTTTCTGTCTACCTGAAAACCTATTGCTAAAGAACTATTTGTCCAAATGCTATACTCACACTTTTTTCTAATCCTACCAACTATCTTCCTAATCCTACCGACTCTCCCTCTTTGAATGGTTGTTCTCCTCAACATTCAATCATCCAAGGTATCAGGTCCTATGCCATTGTGTATAGATTTATCTGAGACATCTGTGCAGAACATAATTAAATGCTAAGTATCCCAATCAAGGACCTAATGCCCTTCTGGGCTTCAAATGTTACCGAGATTTCTGTTTTCATTCATATATTTCACCTATATAATCTTATATATATATATCGCAGGTTCCCAATACCATTATTCATCCAGCAGAATGATCCTAACCCAAATCAAACATGTTATTAACCGTAACCATACACTGTTCCCTCAATCTAACTTTACAGAATAGCAGGGACAGAGTTGGTCTTACAATACAGGAATGTAGGAGATCTTCAACCTGCAGAGAACCTCAAAGGTCCATGCAGAAATGATCCCTAAAGAAGATGTAGGCAGCTATGA
Organism: Callospermophilus lateralis; assembly: GCF_048772815.1. Taxonomy (NCBI): domain Eukaryota; kingdom Metazoa; phylum Chordata; class Mammalia; order Rodentia; family Sciuridae; genus Callospermophilus; species Callospermophilus lateralis. Next base: position 533,351 of record NW_027514433.1, read on the forward strand.
AGGACCTGAGAGTGCGAAAGTCATCTTTCATGACAAAAAAAAAAAAAAAAACAGGTCAGGATGAAGGGATGTGTCTGAAGCAGTCTCTCTCTTCTTAATGTAGAGAAGATAGACCAAACCAGGCTTGTGTGGAGAGCTGTTCCCGGGTGCCTGTGGTTGATATTCCATTCTAGCTTGTGAAAATGTCATAGGAAGTAGGGGCAGGATCCATCTCAGGGACCCTTGGAAGCAACTGTTAAGATAAAGTGGTTGCCAAGGCAGTGACCTCATTCAGTTCTAGACGAAGTGACCTATGTCACTTTCTTGTTGATGGAACACTCTGAACTTGGGATCCAGGAAGCCAGGCACCCTGAGGCAGTCCCAGTCCAAGTCCCAGTGGTCTCAAATGTTTGGATTTAAGAAGGACAGAGTCAGTCTTTCTTGGCAACTAAATTGAAGATGGACAAATGCCAGGAAAGCTCTGAAGAGGGGCTTTACCTGAGAAAACAGGCAGTGGCTCACCCCTGGCTCCTGATAACATCACAGTTTTGGCCAAGGAGACCAGATCTGACATAGCACAGCCCGTTTCGGGGGAACATAGTATGGCCCACCAGTCAGAGGACGCTCTGGATAGTCAAAGACCTATTTGGGGAAAGAAGGTGCCTTTGTGGGTGTGGGTGTGTGTGTGTGTTTGATTTTGTCTCATGTTTTGAGAATATGTAGGAAAGTCGGTTTGTTTGGTTTGGAGTGGACTGTTTCTAGTAAGTCCTTTGAGAAGGCGAGTGTTTCTATGTCTGGATATCCCACTGTGTCCGTGGTTGTAGACAATAGAAAAGAGAATGCATCAATAGATGTGTCCTGTCTAGTAGAAATCTTCGCAGAATTCATCCTGTCCAATTTATGAATGGACTGCAGGTTACCTTATGGATGGGCAACACCTACTACCTTCCTACATTCGTGATTTCTTCCTGAATTCTGGCAACTCTCCCATAGGCTCATGGTTTTGTGTTCAAGATATGTATCTCCTCCACAATCTGGGACATGGCCATGTACTGGATAGCTGAAGAGAATGGTGAATATCTCAGAAAACTCAGATATCAGTGTGACCAGGAAAGTCTCAGTGGAGAAAATCTGCTTTGGGATTTTGCTTACCTATTGTTCTGTTGCCCTGAATGTAAGGAAGGTCTTTGACTAAGGCCCCACATTTCCAATGCCTGAAAAAAACAGTTTTCAAATGGAAATAAATGGGCATCACCTGTGGCTCCTGGCTTAATTGCTTTGCAAAGGCATATGTCTGATTCAGCCTCTTAGTGCAGTTTGAGATTATCGCTTAGATTCTCAGCACCTGATGGATCTAAAGAAAGATCCCATGTGTGCATCCAAATCCAAAATGGCCAAAAGAGAAGTCATTGTGATGAAGTCTCTTGCCTTCCTCTGTAAGGTTCCTCATCTCCATCAAGTGATAACAGGTATCTTTGGGTCAACTGAGTTCTTCAAGCCCTGCAGAGGCTAGCCCATAGGTGCTTGGGTTTTCTTATGACTGCAAATCACATAAAGAAACTATACCCGACAGTCAGTATGCCTCAAATTGGAAAAGCGGAACAGTATTAATGGCATGCCTCTTTGATCAGTCCTGGTTCACAGGAACGTTGTCCAGGAAACACTGACTTTAGACAAATGAAGGGCAAGGGAGCTTATTTTGACATTGTCTTGGGCTGTGTGCCTCATAAAAACTTCCAGCCAAGGTTATGATGAGTGACTATATGGAAGAAAATGAGGGCCATGTGGGAGTGTTTTGGTTTTAATTCTGGTCATTGGTGTGGCGGTTGGAAGAGATGACTGGGTCAACTGGGCTTGAACTCTGGTGTGTTTCCACGTAGAGACTGAGTTTTGAAACTGATCTCAGAGAAGTATTGCCATGAATCGTTTTGGGATTTTAGGAGGCCACGCATGAGAGTCGCCCTTGGAACCTGAGATCTAGGACCAGGGTGGCTTTCCACAAAGAACTGGGAATCTCAGCCTGGATATCACATGATTTTATTCTGAAAGACTTGGCAGCCATAGTTGAGAGTCAAAAGACATAGGACCTCACATTGTAGACCTCAATGGTCCTGGCTTCAAGTGACCTTTGTCCACTCTTTGGAAAGCCTTGCCTGTGAGAGTTCTCTAGAATTTTCTTTGAAATGAACTTTCTCAACATTTAATGGTTCCTGAATAATTGAAATCCACAGTGCATCCAACGTCATCCTTGAAAAATGGCTAGATAAATAACACGAAATTTTTAAAATTTCCATGACCAGGTGGAACTGCAGAAACTTTCGATGTCCTGTTGCTTACCATGAGTGTACCAGACAGTGCCTTGATTGACAGGGTTTCATGAAATTTGTTTAGAACAGAGAAGCCAGTATTTTGGAGCCTGCTGAGTAGTGGGCCCAGAGCAGTGGTGGAGAGGTGTGTGATAAAACATCATGGTGGGGCCATTTGGATCTGCCATTGGCTTCCAAATGGCTTGTAACTGACAGAGTGCAGACATCAGACCCTTATATGTAAAAGCATCTTGTTATATGGCATAGTTTCAGGGCAATGTTCAGAATCAGGTTGCTATGGACAAGCGGGCAATCTTTGAGAGATAGAAGCCTGGTTGGTGAATTTTCTTGCAGACCCTGACCCACCACACGTGACAGAACTACCTCAAGCACTGTTTCCCAGTTGAACTCCTTGTATTTCGTGAAGCATGAACCAAACTCCAAGTGCAGCAGCAAGAAACATCACGAAAAGTGGAGGATGACCAAATGGTTTCACAGTCCACACGGGGAGACAATAAGCCCCCAGTGCCCACAGTTTACCTACAAAGAGAGAATTCAGCACTGCTGCCTCGTGTTCATTGGAAAATATGAAATGTTGTCCTCCAGGTCTCATAGATGCAGACCCAGCTTTGAGGGTCTCACTACAAAGGAAGCTTAACTCCTGACAACAACCTATATTTCAGTGCCCAATTTCACTGGCAGTTTCTCAAGAAGTTTTAGGCAAGCAGAGCTTCATGTTTGTGGAGTGTGTACCCTTTCCTTACTTTTGGAAACTCCTATTCCACCTCCAAGTTTGTGCACTCCTGAGCATTTTCTATTCCAGAAATGTAATCACAGATTTTGTAACTCTTCTACTCTAATTGTGTCTCCCTTGGGGCGAAAGTAATGACAAGGCATTGTTCTGGATGAGAGTCAGAAGATTAATTTTTCTATTTCCATTTGAAATTCTGAATCCCTGACACTAACCCATATTCTACTAGACTCTGACTACTAATCCAAATATGATGGAAGAAAATAACCCAAACAGTACATAAATACTTGCAGTTCAGAGTTGGACTTGCCTTTTGCATGATAAAGGGTAGGTGTTATAAATCTATTCAATATTTAATTGAAATAGTTCTACATGTGTTTTTAAAGTTAACAAATATGTGAATTACTGTCTCCCATTCTCTGGAGCTTATTCAGCACATGTATTTTTATATGCACCAATAGAATCCTACAAGGTATCACACGTACATCCTTGTGAGGTATATGACTTAGCAGATACAAAGTGTGAGAAGTGATCACTCCTCCTAAACGCTGTTGGAACTGAAAATTCAACCTATGGGTGAGCTTCCCAGTGGAACAACATTATACATAAAACCATGTTCACTAAAATGAATGTTTTTGCATCTTTATGATATATATTTCATGATGAATTTCGATTGGCATATATATTGCTACTTTTTAATGTCTGTGTTTGTGTGTGTGTGTGTGTGTGTGTGTGTGTGTGTGTGTGTGTGTATATATATATATATATATATATATATATATACTCTCCATATTTTTAAAAATATGAAATATATGTGTCTTATATACACTCCCTAAATTCATTCATGTTCATGTATGTGGATTAATAATCAACTTTTCACAAGATTATTCTTAGAAATATTCATCCACCTGAAATACATATTTGTTTCCTAGTACTGAAAACTAACTTCAGTAAAAGGTGCATACAAATCCTAATATATCTACTTTAACTGACCCAGTTTAACATCAATGCATGTATGTTCCTATGGGACATGATGTGTATTTTGACATTAATTTTTATTCCACACTGGTACATTACTATTTCTTCAGTTTATGCACATCTCAGTATATATATTTTATTCACTAGTTAGCAAATTTATAGGCATTTGTTTCACTTTCAATCACTTCATGCTCCAGAACACATGTATTCCTCTATGTTTCTTGACTGGTCTTTTCATGAGACTTTTTTCCAAATATATTATTTTCGATTTCCATAATCAATTTTGAACCAAAACTCACACACCCTTCATGATAAACCATAACCCTAAGATTATCGTTAGATATATAACTGGTTGGAATGAATGATTGCATATCAATATAAAATTTCTTATAAATTTTCAGATATTTATTCAATCCATTATTTAAAGTGGATCCAGTTATATTATTTATTCACAGTATGGTCTATTCATGCATTATGTCTATATTCATTGAAACAGGGTACACCTATTTGTACCCCCATACTAATTTGTAAGTCTTCAAAATATTGCTTGCAGAATTGGTGGAAGAAATACTCTTTTCACCTGATCTACATACACATTTTATTACAGAAATATTCTGGACACAAAAAGCAAAGGTCACACTTACAATTGTACCAAAGCGTAAATGGAAAGTGAGCATGGATTACTAAAAACATCCATGTCCAGGTTGCCTAATGCTCTCAAATATCAATTCTATTTTTGACTACATATTTGTTTCTTCTTAAGATTATGTATTCAACTTCAAACCTGTTGAAAATGTCTAACCCTATCACACAATTTATACTTTGCTTGATTTCCTAATGTCTCTAATGATATCTGCTTTCCTATATTTTTCCCCAGTTCATCATTGTGACTGACTCTTCACATGTGCTTACATTTACATACCCTCTCTACCCGAAATCTTATTGCGAAAGAACTTTTGGTCCAAATCCTATACTCACTCTTCTTTCTAAACCTACCAACTACCTTCCTAATCCTACCGACTATCAGTTTTTGACTGGATGTTCTCTTCAACATTCAATATCCAAGGTACAAGGTACGATGCCAGTGTATATTGATTTATCTGAGACATCTGTGCTGCACATTACTCAAAGCTAAGTATCCCACTCAAGTCCCCAATGCCCTTCTGGGCTTCAAATCTTACCTAGATTTCTGCTTTCATACTTATGTTTCACATATATACTCTTGTAAATATCACATTTTGCCAATACCATTATTCATCCCGCAGAATGATTTGTAACCCAAATTGAACAAGTTATTAACCCTAACCATACACTGTTCCCTCAGTATAACTTACTTAAGAGCAGGGACAGTGTGGGTCTTACAATATAGGAATGTAGATGATCTTCCACCTGCTGAGAACATCAAAGATCCATGGAGAAATGATCCTTGCAGAATATATAGGCAGCTATGTAGGACCTGAGAGAGCAATAGTCATCTTCCATGGCAAAGAACCTGGTCAGGATTAATTGATAGTCTGAATCAGCCTCTCTCTTCTTAATGAAGAGAAGATGGACTGAACCAGGCCTCTGTGGAGAGCTGTTCCCTGGTGCCTATGGTTGATATACCATTCTAACTTCTGAATGTGTCACAGGATGTTGGGGCAGCCTCCATCTCATGGGAACCCTGGATGCAACTGTTAGCACAAAGTGGTTACCAAGGTAGTGACCATATTCAGTTCCTGAAAGAAGTGACCTCACTTCACTTCCTTGGTGATGGAATTCTTTGAACCTGGGATCCAGGAAGGAAGGCACCCAGAGCCAGTCCCACACCCAGTTCCAGTGGGCTAACTTGTTTGCTTTTCCCAAAGACATAGTCAGTCTTTCTTGGTACCTACTGATGTGAGGATGGTCAAATGCCAGCAGAGCTCTGATGAGGGGCCTTTCCTGAGAAAGCAGGTAGTCGCTCACCTTTGGCTCCTGAACAACTTCACAGAGTTGGACAAGGAGACCAGATCTGAAACAGGACAGGCCATTTTGGGGTAACATAATATGGCCCACCAGTCAGAAGACACTCCGGATAGTCACAGACCTATTTGGGGAAAGTAAGTGCCTTTGCCGTTGTAGGTGTGAGTTTGTGGTTTTTTCTCATGTTCTGAGAATAGGTAGGAAAGGTGGTTTGTTTGGTTTGGAGTGGACTGTTTCTAGAAAGTCGTTTGACATGGTGAGTGTTTCTAGGTCTGTGTATCCCACTGTATCCGTGGTTGTAGACATTAGAAAAGAGAATGCATCAATGGATGTGTTGTCTCTAGTTGAAAGCTTCCCCGCATTCATACTGCCCAATTAATGAATGGACTGCAGCTTGCCTTATGGATGGGCAACATCTACTATCTTCTAAAGTTCCTGTTTTCTTCGTGAATTCAGGCCACTCTCCAGAATAGGCTCATGGTTTTGTTTCCCAAATATGTAACACCACAAGATTCTGTGACATGGCCATGTACTGGATTGCTGAAGGGAATGGAGGCATCTAAGAAAACTCAGATTTCAGTGTGACCAGTAAAGTCTCAGTGGAGAAACCCTTCTTTGGGCCATTTGCTTACTTCTATTTCTATTACCCTGAATGTCAGGAAGGTCTTTGCCTCAGGCCACCCCTTTGTGTAGCCTGAAGAAAACTGTTTTCATATGGAAATGTATGGACATCACCTGTGGCTCTTTGCTTAATTGATTTGGAATGAGATGTGTCTGAATCAGCCTCTTGTCCTTGTATGAGGTTGTGGCTTTGATTCTCAGCACCTGATGGATCTAAAGAAAGATCCCATGTGCTTCCAAAACTAAAATGGCCAAAAGAGCAGTCATTGTTGATGAATATTTTTGCCTTCTTGTTTTAGGTTCCTGACCTCCATAAAGTGAGAATAGGGATCCTTTGGGTCAAATGAGTTCTTGAAATCCCTGCAGAGGCTAGCCCATATTTGCTTGGGTTTTCTCATGACTCCAAATCACATAAAGAATCTATACCCTACAGCCAGTAGGCCTCAAATTGGAGAAGTCGAACACTTTAACAGCAGGAATATTTGATCATTCCTGGTTCACAGGAAGAGTGTCCAGGTCATCATGATTTTAGGCAAATGAGGGGCAAGTGAGCTTATTTGGGCTCATAGAAACCTCCAGCTGGAGGTTATGATGAGTGTCTACATGGAAGAAGATGATGGCCCTGTGGGAGTGTTTTGATTTTAATTGTGGTCATTTTTTGGCGGATGGAAGGGATGACTGGGTCCACCTGGGCTTGAACTCTGGTGTGATTCCCCTTAGAGACTGAGTTCTGAAACTGACCTCAGAGAAGTATTGCCATGAATTGTGTTGGGATTTTAGGAGGCCACGCATGAGACTCACTCTTGGAAACTGAGATCTAGGCCCAGGGTGGTTTCCACAGAGGCCTGAGAATCTCAGCCAGGATATCACATGATTTTATTCTGAAAGACTTAGCACCCATATTTGAGAGTCAAAACACACATGGACCTCACATTGTAGATGTCAGTTGGCCTGGCTTTAGGAGACCTTTTGGCAACTGTTTGAGAAGCATTGACTGTGAGAGTTTTCCAGAGCTTTCATTGTAATGAACTTTCTCAACACTTAATGGTTCCTGAATGAATTGAAACCCACAGTGCCTCTAACTTCATCCTTGAAAAATTTCTAGATAAATACCATGAAATTTTTGAAATTCCCATGACCAGGTGGCACTGCAGAAACTTTTGATGTCCTGTTGCTGATCATGTGTATACCAGACAGTGCCTTGTTTTTGACTGGGTTTCATGAAAATGGTGTAGAACAAGAGAAGCCAGTAATTTGGAGCCTGCTGAGCTGGGGGCCTAGAGCAGTGGTGGGCAGGTGTGTGATAAAACATCATGGTGGGGCCATGTGAATCTGCCATTGGCTTCCAAATTTTTTGTGACTGATATAGTGCAGACATCAGACCCTTATATGTAAAGGCATCTTGTTAAATGGAGAGTTTTCAGGGCAATATTCAGAATCAGGTTGCTATGGTTATTGGGGTAAGCTATGTGGGATACAAGCCTGGTTGGTGCATTCTCCTGCAGACCCTGACCCACCACACGTGACAGAACTCCCTCCAGCACTGTATCTCAGATGAACTTTTTATGTTTTGTGAAGCAAATACCAAATTCCCAGTGCAGCAGCAAGAAATACCACGAAAAGTGGAGGATGACCAAATGTCTTCACAGTCCCCACTGGGAGACACTTAGCTTCCAATGGACACAGTTTAGCTACAAAGAGAGAATTGAGCACTGCTGCCTCATGTTCATTGGAATATAAGAAACCATGTCTTTCGGTTACATAGATGCAGACCCAGCTATGATGGTCTCACTACAAAGAAAGCTAAAGCTCATGACCACAACATATATTTCAAGTGCCCAACCTCAGAAGCCGTTTCCCAAGAATTCTTAGGCCAGCAGAGCTCCTTTTTGTGGAGTGTTTACCCTGTCCTTTACTTTTGGAAACTCCTCTACCACCTCCAAGGTTGTGAACTCCCGAGCATATTCCATTCCATATATGTATTCATAGATTTTCACACTTTTCTACTCTAATTGTGTTTTACTTGGGGCGTAGGTAATGTCAAGGCATTGTTCTGGATGTGAGTGGGAAGATTTTTGTGTAGCACATATTTACATACACATTGGATTCATTTTTCAATTTTCCATTTGAAATACTGAATCCCTGACACTAACCCATACCCTACTAGTCTCTGACTAATAATCCTAATATGATGGTGAAAAATAAGCCAAAAAGAGAAGAAACACAAGCAGTTCAGAGGACGCATTGTGTATAGTTGGAATTGCCTTTTGCATTATATAATGTAGGAGTTATAAGTCTAGTCAATTTTTTTCTTGAAATAGTTCTAAATGTGTTTTTTAAATTAGCAAATATGTGAATCCCTGTCTCCCTTTCTCTGTAGCCTATTCAGCACATGTATTTTTATATGCACATATAGAATTCTACCTGATATCACTCGTATACACTTGTGAGGTGGCTGAATTGGCAGATGCAAATTGAGAGAAGAGTTCACTCCTCCTAAACGCTGTTGGAACTGAAAATTCAACATATGGGTGAGCTTCCTAGTTGAAAAACATTATACATGAATCCATGTTCAGTAAAATGAACATTTTTCGATCTGTGGATTATATACATTACATGATGAATTTCTATTGGCATATATGTTGCTACTTTTTTTTCTTTTATTGGTTGCTCAAAACATTACAAAACTCTTGAATATCATATTTCATACATTAGATTCAAGTGGGTTATGAACTCCCATTTTTACTCCAAATACAGATTGCAGAATCACATTAGTTACACATCCATATTTTTACATAATGCCCTATTAGTTACTGTTGTATTCTGCTACCTTTCCTATACTCTACTATCCCCACTCCCCTCTCTTCCCATCTTCTCTCTCTACCATACCTACTGTAATTCATTTCTCTCCTTGTTTATTTTCCCACAACCTCTTATATGTAATTTTGTGTAACAATAAGTGTCTCTCTCCATTACCATGCAATTTCCCTCTTCTCTCCCTTTCCCTCCCACGTCATGTTTCTGCTTAATGTTAATCTTTTCTTCATGCTCTTCCTCCCTGCTCTGTTCTTAGTTGCTCTCATTATATCAAAGAAGACATTTGGTAATTGTTTTTTAGGGATTGGCTAGATTCACTAAGCATAATCTGCTCAGTGCCATGCATTTCCCTGCAAATTCCATGATTTTGTCATTTTTTAGTGCTGCGTAATTCTCGATAGCATATAAAAGTCACATTTTTTTATCCATTCATCTATTGAAGGGCATCTGGGTTGGTTCCACAGTGTAGCAATTGTGAATTGTGCTGCTATGAAAATCCATGTGGCAGTATCCCTGTAGTACGCTCTTTTAAGGTCTTCAGGGAATAGTCCGAGAAGGGCAATAGCTGGATCAAATTGTGCTTCCATTCCCAGATTTCCCAGGAATCTCCATACTGCTTTCCAAATTGGCCGCACCAGTTTCAGTCCCACCAGCAATGTACAAGAGTACCCTTTTCCCCACATCCTCGCAAGCACTTGTTGTTGTTTGACTTCATAATGGCTGCCAATCTCACTGGATTGAGATGGTATTTTAGGGTGGTTTTTATTTGCATTTCTCTTACTGCTAGAAATGGAGAGCATTTTTTTCATGTACTTGTTAATTGATTCTATGTCCTCCTCTGAGAAGTTTCTGTTCAGGTCCTTGGCCCATTGGGTTATTGGTTATCTTATTGTCTAATTTTCTAAGTTCTTTGTATACTTTGTATACTCTGGATATTAGGGCTCCATGTGAAGGGTGAGGACTAAAAATTTGTTCCCATGATGTAAGCTCCATATTTACCTCTCTTATTGTTTCTCTTTCTGAGAAAAAATAATTCAGTTTAAGTAAGTCCCATTTGTTGATTCTTATTATTAACTCTTGTTCTATGGGTGTCCTATTAAGGAATTTGGAGCCTGACCACACAATATGTAGATCAGAGCCAACTTTTTATTCTATCAGTCGCAGAGACTCTGATTTGAATCTAGCTCCTTGATCCACATTGAGTTAACTTTGGTGCATGGCGAGAGGAGGGGACTCAGTTTCATTTTGTTGCATATGGATTTCCAGTTTACCCAACACCATTTGATGAAGATGCTATCCTTCCTCCATTGCAGGCCATTAGCTCCTTTATCAAATATAAGATAGTTGTAGCTTTTTCGATTAGTTTCTGTGTCCTCCATTCTGTACCATTGGTCCACCCGCCTGTTTTGGTACCAGTACCATGCTGTTTTTATTATGATTTCTCTGTAATATAGTTTGAAATCTGGTATCGCTATACTGCCTGATTCACACTTCCTGCTTAGAATTGCTTTTGCTATTCTGGGTCTTTTATTTTTCCATTTGAATTTTATGATTGCTTTATCTATTTCTACAAAAAGTTTCTATGGGATTTTGATTGGCATTGCATTAAACCTATAGAGAACTTTTGGTAATATCACCATTTTGATGATGTTAGTTCTGCCTATCCATGAACACGGTATATTTTTCCATCTTCTAAGATCTTATTCAATTTCTCTTTTTAGGGTTCTGTAGTTTGCATTATATAAATCTTTCACCTCTTTTGTTAGGTTTATTCCCAAGTATTTAATTATTTGAGGAAATTGGGAATGCAGTGTTTTGACTCATTTTTGTTTCAGAAGTTTTGTCGCTGATATACAGAAATGCCTTTGATTTATTCATGTTGATTTTGTATCCTGCCACATTGCTGCATTCATTTATGAGTTCTAGTAGTTTTTTCTGTAGACCCTTTAGGGTCTTCTATGTATAGTATCATGTCATCTACAAATAGTGATAATTTAAGTTCTCCTTTTCCTATTTTTATGCCTTTAATGTCTTTCATCTCTCTAATTGCTCTGGCCAGTTTTTCGAGAACTATATTGAATAGAAGTGGTGATAGAGGACATCCCTGTCTTGTTCCAGATTTTAGAGGGAATGCCTTCAATTTTTCTCCATTCAGAATGATGCTAGCCTGAGGATTAACATAGATAGCTTTTACAATGTCGAGGTAAGTTCCTGTTATCCCTAGTTTTTAAAATGTTTAGAACATAAAGAAATGCTCTACTTTGTTGAATGGTTTTTCTGCATCTATCGAGATGATCATATGGTTCTTATCTTTAAGTCTATTGATGTTGTGAATAACATTTATTGATTTCCATATATTGAACCCTCCTTGCATCCCAGGGATGAATCCAAGTTGATCATGGTGCACGATTTTTTTGATGTGCCTTTCAATCCAATTCGCCAGAATTTTAATGAGGATTTTTGCATCTAGGTTCATCAGAGATATTGGTCTGTAGTTTTCTTTCTTTGAGGTGTCTTTGTCTGGTTTCAGAATCAGGGTGATGTTGGCCTCATAGAATGAATTCGGCAGAGCTCCCAGTTTTTCTATTTCCTGAATAACTTGAGAAGTATTGGTATTAATTCTTCTTTAAAGGTTTTGTAAAACTCTGCTGTATACCCATCCGGTCCTGGGCTTTTCTTGGTTGGTAGTCTTTTGATTGCTTCTTCTACTTCATCCATTGATATTGGTCTGTTTAAATTGTGTGTTTCCTCCTGACTCAGTCTGGGCAAATCATATGACTTAAGAAATTTATCGATGTCTTCACTATTTTCTATTTTATTGGAATACAGGTTTTCAAAATAATTTCTAATTTTCTTCTGTATTTATGTAGCATCTGTTGTAATATTGCCTTTTTCATCCCGTATGTTAGTAATTTGATTTCTCTCTCTTCTTCTCCTCGTTAGCATGGCTAAGTGTCTATCTTATTTATCTTTTTGAAGAACCACCTTTTAGTTTTGTTAATTTTTTCAATAGTTTCTTTTGTTTCAATTTCGCTATGATTTTAATTATTTCTTGCCTTCTGCTACATTTGCTGTTGTTTTGCTCTTCCTTTTCTAAGGCTTTGAGATGAAGTGTGAGCTCATTTTTTTGTTTTTCTTTTCTATTTTGAGGAATGACCTCTAGGCGATGAATTTACCCCTTAAAACTTCTTTTCATTGTACCCCATAGAATCTGATATGTTGTGTCTGTATTTTCATTTATCTCTAAGAATTTTTTGATTTCCTCCTTTATGTCTTCTGTAACCCATTGATCATTCAGTAACATATTCTTCCTTTTTCAATGTGATGTATGATTTTTTCTTCCTTCTTTTATCATTGGTTTCCAGTTTCATTCCATTATGATCACAAAAAATTCATGGTATTATCTCCACCCCTTTATATTTACTGAGGGTTGCCCTATGGCATAACATATGGTCTATTTTTGAGAAGGATCCATGTGCTGCTGAGAAAAAAGTATATCCACTTGATGATGGTTGATATATTCTATATATGTCAGTTAAGTCTAGGGTATTGATTGCGATATTGAGTTCTATAGTTTCTTTTTTCAACTTTTGTTTGGAGGATCTGTCCAATGGTGAGAGAGGTGAGTTGAAGTCACCCATAATTATTGTATTGTGGTCTATTTGATTCTTGAACTTGAGGAGAATTTGTTTTATGAACATCGCAGCACCATTATTTGCTGCGTGAATATTGATAATTGTTATGTCTTGTCGGTGAATGGTTCATTTTAGCAGTATATAATGTCCTTCTTTATCCCTTTTGATTAAATTAGTCTTGAGGTCGATTTTATTCGATAGGAGGATGGCCACCCCTGCTTGCTTACGAGGACCGTGTGCATGGTATAAATTTCCCAATCTTTCACCTTCAGCCTGTGTATGTCTTTTCCACTCAGATGTGTCCCCTGGAGGCAATATATTGTTGGATTTTTTTTTTTGATTTCAAGTTACAAGCCTATGTCACTTTATTCGAGAGTTTAAGCCATTTACTTTTAGAGTTACTATTGATATATGGTTTGTACTGCAACCCATGTTTACTTATTTCTTTTTTTTAAATTAGTTTGTTTCTCCATGATTAGCTTTTCCCCCGCCCTCTGTCATTACTGAGGCACTTCTCACTCATGGTTTTCGTTGTTGATTTTCATTTCTTCCTCGTGTAGTGTTTTGCTCAAGATGCTTTGCAATGCTGGTTATCTGGCTGCAAATTCTTTTAGGTTTTGTTTATCATGAAATATTTTTATCTCGTTGTCTTACCTTAAGCTTAATTTTGCTGGATACATAATTCTTGGTTGGAATCCATTGTCTTTCAGTGTTTGAAGTACGTTGTTCCAGGATCTTCTCACTTCCAGCATCTATGATGAAAAATCCATTGTTAACCATTTTGGTTTACCCCTGATTGTAATGATTGTAATCTGCCTCCTTTCTCTGGTAGCTTTTAATATTTTCTCTTTGTTCTGTATATTGGATATCTTCATAACAATGTGTCTTGGCATTGGTCTACTGTGATTTTGTGTGCTCGATGTCCTGTAAGCATCTACAATTTGTTTATCCGTTTCCATTTTTATTTCTGGAAAGTTTTCTGTAATTATTTCATTCAGCAGGTTTCTCATTCCCTTGGTTTGAATCTCTGTACCTTCCTCTATCCATATGACTCATTAGTTTTTTTTTTTTATGTTATCCCATATCTCTTGAATGTTTTCTCATAATTTTTTACACCATTTCTTTGTTGGCTAGACTTTTTTCAAGATGATATATTTTGTCTTCATTCTGTCTTCTATTTGCTCTACACTGTTAGTGATACTCTCAATTGAATTTTTAATTTGGTTTATCATTTCCTTGATTTCTAGAATTATTGTTTGATTTTTCTAATAATATCTATCTCCTGATAAAGATGCTTAATTTCTTATTTTATCTGTTTATGTAATTTATTTTCAATGCGTTCTATCACTGTTTGTTTTTGCTGTCTCGTATCCTCTTTAAGGTTCCATTCCATCTGTCTAAGGTATTCCTTGAGTTCTTTATATGACCATTTTTCTGATGACTCTAGGTGCTCTTGAATATTTAGGCTGTCCTTCATTGTTCGTACTCCTTTTCTTCCTTGCTTTTTTATGCTTCTCATGTTACTTCTCGTTCTGTTTGACTACTGAGTTACTGCTTACTCTTATAAATTTATTTGATGCTTGGGAGAAAAGATATTAGAAGAAAAGGGAGAAGTCACTAAAGAGAATGAGAGTAGGCAGGTAGAATTCAAGTAAGGAGGTATAAAAAAATTGAAATGAAATGAAAAGACAAAAAAAAATAGAAAATAAAGAAAGAAAATTTTAAGTAATAATGATGATTAAAAAATTGAAAATTAAAATTTAAAATAATCATATTAATAATAATAATAATAAAATAAAAGAAATTAAAAAAATAAAAACATTTAAAAAAGTTAAAGAAAAACAACAACAAAAATGAAAATGAAAGAAAAAGAAAAAAATACAAATAAAAAAATAGTAATAATACATGCAGTCCTAGAGTTCAATTAACTTCTCTTCCAGTAGGTGGAGCTGTGCGCACTGGGCCAAGCTTCTCCTCTCAATAAGTGGGAACCAATCACTGTGCAGCAGCTCTTCCTCCCAGAGTGGGCGGGTCTCCAACCCTGAGTGCCTAGGGCCTTCTCTTGTGCTTCCTCAAGCCAGGCCCCACTCACCTGTGACGCTCACCACAATACTGGTTACAAGCCAGGCCTCTGCTCCTGGTAGCCCTGTTTCCATGAACGCCTGGGCACACTCTCCTTGATTGCCTCCCTCAGACCCTAAGTTTGTAGAGCTTGGGGCTGAGAAACCCCAGCGAATTTGCTTGCCCTTCGGGAGCCATGGCCCCGGTAGGTGGTGTAAGAGACCTCAATTGTCAGCACTGGTGGGAGCGGTAGCCGGCAATTACACGCCTCGAGTCCCGAGCCAATCCTGATTCCCTAGGTCTGGGTATCGCGCTCCTTGGAGAGCTGGGAGGGGCCATTACGGCAGAGGTGGGAAGGGCCCTTGAGGTTTCCCTGCGGTGTTGAGAGAGATGGCAATGGGATAACACACTTGTCGCACTGGTTTCAATGAAGTTATCTCCTCCGACTGTGACGTCAGTTCGCTGCCATGGTGGTATCCCATTTAAATAATGACCGTTCGTTCCCTTTGCTGGGTGACCAATGCAACAGGTGGGTCCTGACTATCTCTCCCAAGCCCCATTTCAATCCTGTGGCCACTGCCTATGAAGGCTCAGTTGCCTTTTAACTCTGTCAATTCCGAAAGCCCGACCAATTATTTCAGCGGGAATGTTAGTGCTGAGTCACAAAAACCAGATGAATCTAAGCTTGAATGCAGCCAATCCGGGCTTTGTGTGTGTTCTGAGGGGCCCAGACTGTTCGCCCAAGATTCACAACAGGTCAATATTGCCTAGTGATTCTGAGCAAACAGCATTTAGACAGTTTACGACTCCCTATGCCCGCGCAGCTGAAGAGATCAGAGACTTGAATTCTCCATGCCTGCCTTCATAATGGATCTCCTGTATTGCTACTTTTTAATATCTGTGCATTTGCGTGTGTGTGTGTGTATATATATATATATATATATATATATATATATATATATATACTCTTTAGATTTTTCAAAATATGAAATATATGTGTCTTATTATGCACTCCCTAAATACATTCATATTCATATCTGTGGATTTATAATCAACTTTCAACAAGATTATTTTCAGAAATAATCATCCACCTGAAATACATATTGTTTCCTAGTACTGAAAACTAAATTCAGTGAATGGTGCATACAAACCCTAATATTTCTACAGTTACTTAGCCAGTTTAAAATGAATGCAAGTAGATTCCTAGGGGACATGATGTGTATTTTGACTTTCATTTTTATTCAACACTTGTACCTTACTATGTCTTCAGTTCATGCACATGATGGGATATATATTTCAGTCACAAATTAGAAAATTTATAGGCATTTGTTTCACGATCAATCACTTCCTGATTCAGAACACATGTATTCCTCCATGTTTCTTGACTGGTCTTTTCATGAGACTTCTTTCCAAACATATTATTTTTGTTTAACATCATCACGTGTAAAGCAAAACTCAAACACCATTCATCATAAACCATAATCCTAATATTACCATTAGATATATAACTGGTTGGAATGAATGATTGTATATCAATATAAGATTTCTTATATATTTTCACATATCAATTCAATCCATTATTTAAAGTGGAATCAGTTATGTTATTTATTCATAGTATGGTCTATTCATGCATTATCTCTATATTAATAGACACAGGGTACACCTCTTTGTACCCCTAATACTAATGTATACGTCTTCAAAATATTGCTCCCAGAAATGGTGAAAGAAATACTCATGCCACCTGATCTACATATACATTTTATCACAGTAATATTCTGAACAAAAAAAAAACCATAAAAATGTCACACTTATGATTGTACCAAAGCCTAAAAGGAAAGTGAACGTGGATAACTAATAACATCCATGTCCAGGTTGCCTAATGCTCTCAAATGTCATTCCCATTCGTGACGACATATTTGTTTTTTCCTATGATTATGTATTCAAACTCAACCCTGTTGAAAATGTCTAATCCTATCACTCACTTTATACTTTGCCTGATTTCGTAATGTCTCTATTGACACCTGCTTTCCTACATATTTTCCCCAGTTCATCATTGTGACTGACTCTTCACATGTGCTGACATTTCCATTCACTCTCTAAACGAAACCCTATTGCTAAAGAAGCTTTTTATTCCAAATCATATACTCACTCTTCTTCCTAAACCTACTGACTATCTTCCTAATCCTACTGACTATCCCTTTTTGACTGGATGTTCTCTTCTACATTCAATCATCCAAGGTACAAGGTCCTATGCCACTGTATTTCGATTTAACTGAGACAACTGTACAGAACATAATTCAACACTAAGTATCCAAATAAAGGGCCCAATGCCCTTCTGGGCTTCAAATCTTTCTTAGATTCCCGTTTTCATACATATATTTCACGTATATATTCTTATAAATATCGCAGGTTCCCAATCTCATTATTCTTCCTGCAGAATGATTCCTAACCCAAATCGAACATATTATTAACCCTAACCATACACTAACTTTGCAGGAGAGCAATAACAGTGTGGGTATTAAACTACAGGAATCTAGGGGATCTTCACCTGCTGAGAAACTCAAATGTTCATGCAGAAATGATCCCTGGTGAAGATGAAGGCAGCTATGAAGTACCTCAGAAAGCAAAAGTCATCTTCCATGGCAATCATCCTGGTCAGGATGGAGGGTTGTGTCTGAATCAGTCTCTCTCTTCTTAATGTATAGAACATGGACCAAACCAGTCCTGTGTGGAAGCTGTTCCCGGGTGCTTATGGTTGATATAACATTCTAACTAGAGAAAGTGTCCCATGAAAATCAGGACAGCCTCCACCTCATGATAATTTTGGAAGCAACTGTTAGGACAAAGTGGTTGCCAAGGCAGTGACATCATTCATATCCTGAAGGAAGTGATCTCACCTCACTTCCTTGGTGATGGAACTCTCTGAACTTGAAATCCAGGAAGCCAGGCACCAAGAGACACTCCCTGTCCTAGTCCCAGTGGTCTGACATGTTTGGATTTACCAAGGACAGAGTCAGTTCTTCTTGGTACCTACAGATGTGAGGATGGCCAAATGCCAGGAAACCTCTGAAGAGGGGCTTTTCCTAAGAAAACAGGTAGTGTCTCACCGCTGGCTCTTGAGAACTTCACAGAGTTGGCCAAGCAGACATGATCTGAGACAGGAGAGGTCATTTTGGAAGAACATAGAATGGCCCACCAGTCAGAGGACACTCCAGGGAGTCACAGACCTACTAGGGGGAAGGAGGTGCCTTTTTGGGTGTGGGTGTGAGTTTGTGGTTTTGTCTCATGTTCTGAGAATAGGTAGGAAAGGCGGTTTGTTTGGTATGGAGTGGAATATTTCTATTAAGTCCTTTGACAAGGCGAGTGTTTCTATGTGTGTGTATCCCACTGAGTCCATTGTTGTAGACATTAGAAAAGACAATGCATCAATGCATGTGTCCTGTCTAGTAGAAAGCTTCCCAGCATTCATCCTGCCCAATTCATGAGTGGACTCTGGCTTGCCTTATGGATGGGCAACACCTACAAGCTTCCTAATTTCCTGTTTTCTTTCTCAATTCTGGCCACTCTCCAGAATAGTATTGTGGTTTTGTGTCCAAGATTTGTACCTCCAAGATCTGTGACATGGCTATATACTGGATAGCTGAAAGAAATGGCTAGCATCTCAGAAATCTCAAATATCTGTTGACCAGGAAAGTCTCAGTGGAGAAACCCCTCTTTGTTCCTTTTGCTTACCTATTGTTCTGTTGAATGTCAGGAAGTTTTTTGCCTCAAGCCACCACTTTGTGAACCCTGAAGAAAACAGTTTTCAAATGGAAATGAATGGGAATCACCTGTGACTCTGCTTAATTGCTTAGGATTGGGATATGTCTGAATCAGCCTGTTGGCCCTGTGTGAGGCTCTGGCTTAGATTCTCAGCACCTGATGGATCTAAAGATAGATCCCATGCGTGCATCCAAAACCAAAATGGCAAAAAGATCAGATATTGTTGATGAACTCTCTTGCCTTCCTCTGGTAGGTTCCTGATATCCATCAAGTGAGAATAGGGATCCTTTGGGTCAAATGAGTTCTTCAAAGCCCTGCATAGGCTAGGCCATAGGTGTTTGATTTTCATGACTCCAATTCACTTAAAGAATGTAAACCCCAAAGCTAGAAGGCCTCAAGTTGGAGAAGCCAAGCAATATTAAAGGCAGGCCTATTTGATCACTACTGGTTCACAGGAAGAGAGTCCAGGCCACCCTGACTTTAGGCAAATGAGGGGCAGGGAGCTTATTTTGGACACTGTCATGGGCTGCGTCCCTTATGGAAACCTCCAGCCAGAGGATATAATGAGTGTCTATATGGAAGAAGATGAGGGCCATGTGAGAGTGTTTGGCTTTAATTGTGGATATTTGTCTGGCGGTTGGAAGAGATCTCTGGGTCCACCTAGGCTTGCACTTTGGTGTGATTCCCCTTAGAGACTGAGTTCTTTTACTGATCTCAGAGAATTATTGCCAGGAATTGTGTTGGAATTTTAGATGGCCATGCATGAGAGTTGTCCTTGGAAAGTGACATCTAGGCCCAAGTTGACTTTCCACAGAGCACAGGGAATCTCAGCCAGGATATCACATGATATTATTCTTAAAGACTTGGCAGCCATATTTGAGAGTCGAAACACACATGGACCATACATTGTAGACCTCAACGGGCCTGGCTTAATCTGACTTTTCGCCACTTTTGGAAGCCTTGCCTGTAAGAATTCTTCAGAGTTTTCATTGAAATGAGCTTCCTCACCATTTAATGGTTTCTGAGTGAATTAAAATTCACAGTGCCTCCAACTTCATCCTTGAAAATTGGCTATATCAATACCATGAAATTTTTGAAATTCCCATGACCGGGTAGCACTGGAGAATATTTGGATGTCCTGTTGCTGATCATGAGTATACATGACAGTGCCTTGATTGACTGGGTTTTATGAAAATGGTGTTGAACAGAGATGCCAGTAAGTTGGATCCTGCTGAGTAGTTGTACTAGAGTAGTGGTTGGCAGGTGTGTAATAAAACATCTGTGGTGGGGGCATTTGGATCTGCCATTGGCTTCCAAATGGATTGTGACTGACATTTTGCAGCCAGTAGACCCTTATATGTAAAAGCATATTGTTATATGGAGAGGTTTTAGGGCAATGTTCAGAATCAGGTTGCTATGGTCAATGGGGCAAGCTATGTGGGATAGAAGCCTGGTTGGTGCATTCTCCTGACGAACCTGACCCACCACACTTGACAGAACTTACTTCAGCACTGTGTCCCATTTGAAATCCTTGTATTTCATGAAGCAAATACCAATCTCCCAGTGCAGCAGCAAGAAATACCACGAATAGTGGAGGATGACCAAATGGAATTACAGTCCACAAGGGGAGACACTTAGACCCCAGTGGCCACAGGTTACCTACAAATAGAAAATTCAGCACTGCTGCCTCATGTTCATTGGAAAATAAGAATCCATGTCATCCAGATCACATAGATGAAGACTCAGCTATGATGGTCTCACAACAAATGAAGCTAATGCTCCTGACAACAGCATATATTTCATTGCCCAACCTCAGAGGCAGTTTCTCCAGATGTTAGGCTGGCAGAACTTCATGTTTGTGGAGTTTTTACCCTGTCCCTTACTTTTGGAAACTCCTCTACCACCTGCAAATTTGTGAACTCCTGAGCATTTTTTATTACACATATGTATTCACAGATTTTCCAACTCTTCTCCTCTAATTGTGTCTTATGTGGGGCGAAGGTAATGTCAAGGCATTGTGCTGAATGAGGGTGGGAAGATTTTTGTGTAGCACATATTTGCATACACATTGGATACATTTTCCAATTTTCCATTCGAAATACTGAATCCCTGACACTAACACATACCCTACTAGACTTTGACTTTTAATCCTAATATGGTGGAGAAAAATAACCCAAACAGAATAGAAATACAAGAGGTTCACAGGAGGCATGGTGTATAGTTGGACTTGCCTTTCGTATGATAAATGGTAGGTGTTATAAATCTAGCGAATTTTAATTGAAATAGTTCTCCATGTGTTTTAAAAGTTAACAAACATGTGAATAACTGTCTCCCTTTCTCTGTAGCCTATTCATCACATGTATTTTTATATGCACATATAGAATTCTACCTGGTATCACTCGTACATTTTGTGAGGTGGCTGGCTTGGCAGATGCAAATTGTGAGAAGAGATCACTCCTACTAAATGCTGTTGGAACTGAAAATTCAACATATGAGTGAGCTTCTTATTTGAACAACATAAATCCATGTTCATTAAAATGAATATTTTTGGATCTGTGGATGATATATTACTTCGTGGTGAATTTCGATTGGCATACATAATGCTACTTTTTAATGTCTGTGTGTGTATGTGTATATATATATACATACATATATATATATATATATATATATATATATATATATATATATATACACACATATTCACTCTCCAGAGTTTTCAAAATATGAAGTATATTTTTCTTATTATACACTCCCTAAATTCACTCATATTCATGTATTTGGATTAATAATCAAGTTTTCACAAGAATATTCTCAGAATTATTCATCCACCAGAAATACATATTTGTTTCTTAGTACTGAAAACTAACTTTGGGGGCTCATATGATGGTGGTGAAGGGAGTGCATCACCCCCATGTACCGCGTCACTGTGCGGGAGAATGACGAGTTATAATGGCTAAAACCTATCTTGTTAGAAATTTCCAGCAAAATTGGGGTGCTCCAAAACCTAGTGGACATATTTCCATCTCACGAGGATCAGCTACGCGGGCTCAAACACGAGTGATTTGTCCGCATAGAGGGTCATGCTGCTTATTCAGGAAATCGGTCTGCGGCTAGAGTCTGTGGCGTGCACTGCGAAACGAAGAGATAGCAATGCAAATATACAGCGGTGTGGATTCTGTGGGCTCCTGACAGGTATGCAATCACTGTGCTAAGTGCTGAATTCTGGGTTTGAGACGGGAAAGGATGCGGTCCAATTCGGTTCTCCACACCGGTCAGACCACAGAGGAAGCCAGCGGCCACCATCTTGGAGAGCTGATGTCACCATCCCTGTTTTCGACTGATCGAAGCTCATTCAGCTATAGAACAGGTAATTTCAGGATGCCATTCACCTTTGTGTCGCAGACAAATTACTCAGGCTCAGTGCCAAAGAACCTGCAGAAACTCCGTCTTGGAGCCTGCTCCTATTAGAACATACACCAAGCCCAGAGCCGCCGAATTCCGCCTCTCGGAACTGATCTGGCCCAGGGCTAAAGAACCCGCGGAAACTGCTTCTCGTTCCGGGTCTTGCTGAATACTGTGGAGGTAAATATCAACCGAGCCTTCATAGGCAGTGGCAACAGGATTGAGACGCGGCTTGTGAGGGCCGGTCAGGACTCACCCATTGCTTTGGTCACCCAGAAAAGGGAATGAAATGCTGCCTTTCACATGGGATACCAACATGACAAATTTCTGATGTCATCAGAAAGCAGCGGAGGAGATAACTTCATTGATACCAGCAGTGACAGAAACAGTTGGTCTCCTGGTGAAGAAAGTGAGTCACAAACACCCGGGTCTCTCTCACTTTGTCATCAAGCCAGAGGGGCAGAGCAGAGCAGCTGCCCGCACCTGGAACAGACCCAGTGACACACCTGCATGGTAGTCACGTCAACCCAATTGGAGTAGAGGCAGAACAGAGCCGCTGCCCGGGCCCAGAACAGGCCCAGCGACCCACAGGTGTGGTAGTCACGTCACCCCAATTGGAGTAGTTGCAGAGCAGAGCCTTCTCCCGTGCCTAGTACAATCCCAGTGGGTCACCGGCATGGTAGTCACATTACCCCAATAGGAGTAGGGGCAGAGCAGAGCCTTCGCCCATGCCCAGAACAGGCCCAGCAACCTGCAGGCATGGTAGTCACGACACACCAATTGGAGTAGGGGCAGAGCAGAGCCACCACCCGCGCCCGCAAGGTAGCAGACCTGCACCTGACCAGAAGAAGAGGCCCAGCGGCCTGCTGGCGCAGCAGACACTTTACCCCATATGGAGTCGGGGCAGAACAGATCTGTAGCCCGTGCTCACAAGGTATCCTGACCTGCGACCAACCGGCAGACCAGGCCCAGCGGCCCACCGGCGTGGTAGTCACGTCTCCCCAATTGGGGTAGGGGTAGAGCAGTAGAGCAGAGCCGCCACCCACGCAAGCAAGGTAGGCAGACCTGCGACCGATCGGCAGAACACTGCAGGGGTCCACGGGCGTGGTAGACACGTCACACCAATTGGAGGAGGGGCAGAGGAGAGCAGCCTCCTGCGCCTGCATGGTAAGCAGACCTGCGACCAATCAGAATAACAGGCCTAGCGGCCCATCAGCGTGGTAGATATATCACCCCAATTGGTGGAACAGCACAGCCACCCCTGCCCCTGCAATGAAGACTTTTCAAATATACAAGAGCAATATAAATATATAGGGGGAAAATTTCAAAATCACAACAGTTTCACCAAGCAGAAAGAAACGCGAGCAGTATGAAAAGAAAAGGAAAAAAGAACCACAAGTAATGCAGGTCAACACAACTTTAGAAGAGGTAATAGCTGCAGCAAATGGAATGTCAGATAAAGAACTCAGGATATACATTCTTCAGATGATCTGAAGTCTCAAGGAAGACATTAGACAGCAAAATCAGACAATGAAAGATCACTTCAACAATGAATTACATAAACAAAACCAAGAAGCAAAAGATCAACTATACAGGGAGATAGAGGTTGTAAAAAATAACAAACAGAAATCCTAGAAATGCAGGAAGCAATAAACCATCTTAAAAACTCAATTGAGAATACTACCATCAGAGTAGAACACTTAGAAGATAGAACATCAGACAATGAAGACAAAGTATTTCAACTTGAAAAGAACATAGACAGCTCAGCCAAACTGTTAAGAAACCATGAACAGAACATCCAAGAAATATGGGATAAAATAAAGAGACCAAACTTAAGAGTCATTGGGATACAGGAAGGTATAGAGGTCCAAACCAAAGGAATGAGCAATCTATTCAATGAAATAATATGAGAAAACTTCCCAGACTTGAAGAATGAGACAGACTCCCAAGTTCTAAAAGCCTACAGGACGCCGAATGTGAAAAATCATAAGAGTTCCACACCTAGACACATTATAATGAAGATGCCCAACATACAGAATAAGGAGAGAATTTTAAAATCTACAAGAGAAAGGAAGCAGATTACATTTAGGGGTAAACCAATCAGGATAACAGCAGATCTTTCAACAAAGACTCTTAAAGCTAGAAGATCCTGGATGACATTTTTCAATCACAGAAAGAAAATGG
Organism: Callospermophilus lateralis; assembly: GCF_048772815.1. NCBI lineage: Eukaryota > Metazoa > Chordata > Mammalia > Rodentia > Sciuridae > Callospermophilus > Callospermophilus lateralis. The sequence continues at coordinate 557,794 of NW_027514433.1, forward strand.
GTTCCAACCATGTACTGTGTATCCAGCAAAATTAAGCTTCAGGATGGAAGATGAAATTAAAACTTTCCATGATAAACAAAAGTTAAAAGAATTTGTAGCTAGAAAACCATCTCTTCAAAACATCCTTGGCAAAATATTACAGGAAGAGTAATTGGAAAATAATGAAAACCAACAGTGGGAGGTAGGACATTAAAGGGGGGAAATAATCAAAGAGGAAAACAATCCATGTTTAATAACATAAATAAACAAATATGGCTGGAAGAACAACCCTTATGTCAATAATAACCATAAATGTTAATGGCTTAAACTCACCAATTAACAGACACAGGCCAGTAGAATGGATCACAAAACAAGACCCAATAATAAGCTGCCTACCGGAGACGCATTTGATAAGAAAAAGACATACATACACTGAAGGTGAAAGTTTGGAAAAAATCATATCACTCATATGGACTTCGGAAAAAAGCAGGAGTGTCCATACTCATATCAAATAAAATAGATTTCAAGCCAAAATTAATCAAAAGGAATAAAGAGGGACACTACATACTGTTCAAGAGAACCATACACCAGCAAGACATAACAATCATAAATATGTATGCCCCAAACAATGGTGCAGCTATGTTCATCAAACAAACTTTTCTCAAGTTCAAGAGTCTAATAGACCACCATACAATAATCATGGGAGACTTCAACACAGCTCTCTCACCACTGGACAGGTCTTTCAAACAAAAGTTGAAATAGGAAACTATAGAACTCAATAACACAATTAATAACCTAGACTTAATTGACATATATAGAATATACCACCCAAAATCAAGTAGTTACATTTTTCCTCAGCAGCACATGGATCCTTCTCAAAAATAGATCATATATTATGTCACAGGGCAACTCTTAGACAAATTAAAGGAGTAGAGATAATACCATGCATCTTATCTTATCATAATGGAATGAAACTAAAAATCAATGATAAAAGAAGGAAGGAAAAATCATGCATCATTTGGAGAATGAACAATAGGTTTCTGAATGATCAATGGGTTATAGAAGACATCAAGGAGGAAAATAAAAAATTCTTAGAGAAAAATGAAAACACAGACACAATATATCGGAATCAATGGGACACATTGAAAGCAGTTCTAAGAGGAAAATTTATTCCTTGGAGTTCATTCCTTAGAAAAAGAAAAAAACAACAAATAAATAATCTCATACTTCATCTCAAAATCTTAGAAAAACAAGAGCAAACAACAGCAAAAGAAGTAGAAGGAAAGAAATAATTAAAATCAGAGCAGAAATCAATGAAATCGAAACAAAAGAAACAATTGAAAAAATTGAAAAAACTAAAAGTTGGTTCGTTGAAAAAATAAATAAAATGGACAGACCCCTAGCCATGCTAATGAAGAGGAGAGAGAACTGAAATTACTATCATATGGGATGAAAAAGGCAATATCACAACAGATATTTCAGAAATACAGAAGATAATCAGAAATTACTTTGAATCCTTATACTCCAAAATAATAGAAGATAGTGAAGGCATCGAAATATTTCTTAAGTCATATGATCTGACCAGAGTGAGTTAGGAGGATATAGACAACCTAAACATACCAATATCAATTGAGGAAATAAAAGAAACCATCCAAAGACTACCAACTAAGAAAATCCCAGGACCGTATGGGTATACAGCAGACTTTTACAAAACCTTTAATATGAACTAATACCAATACTTTTCAAGCTATTTCAGAAAATTGAAAAGGAGGGAGATCTTCCAAATTCATTCTACGAGGCCAATATCACTCTGATTCCTTCACCAGATAGACACTTCAAAGAAAGAAGACTAAAGACCGATATCTCTAATGAACCTAAATGCAAAAATCTTAAATTAAATTCTGGCGAATCAGATACAAAAACATATCAAAAAAATGTGGACCATGATCAAGTAGGATTCATCCCTGGGATGCAAGGAGGATTCAATATACGAAAATCAATAAGTGTTATTCACCACATCAATAGACTTAAAAATAAAAACCATATTATCATCTAGATAGATGCAGAAAAAGCATTCGACAAAGTACAGCATCCCTTTATGTTCAAAACTCTCGAAAAACTAGGAATAACAGGAACATTCCTCAATATTGTAAAAACAATCTATGCTAAACCACAGGCTAGCGTCATTCTTAATGGAGAAAAATTGAAGACATTCCCTCCAAAATCTGGAACAAGACAGGGATGCCCGCTCTCACCACTTCTGTTCAATATAGTTCTCAAAATACTGGCCAGAGCAATTAGACAGATGAAAGAAATTAAAGGCATATAAATAGGAAAAGAATAACTTAAATTATCACTATTGCAGATGACATGATTCTATACCTAGCAGACCCAAAAGTGTCTACAAAGAAACTAATAGAGCTAATAAATGAATTCAGCAAAGTTGCAGGATATAAAATCAACACGCATAAATCAAATGCATTCCTGTATATCAGCGACAAATCCTCTGAAATGGAAATGAGGACAACCACTCCATTCACAATATCCTAAAAAAAAAAAATGGGAATCAACATAACAAAGGAGGTGAAAGTCTTATACAATGAAAACTACAGAACCCTAAAGAGAGAAATAGAAGAAGATCTTAGAAGATGTAAAAATATACCCTGTTCATGGATAGGCAGAACTAACATCATCAAAATGGCGATATTACCAAAAGTTCTCTATAGGGTTAATCCAATGCCAATCAAAATCCCAAAGGCATTTCTTGTAGAAATAGAGAAAGCAATCATGAAATTCATATGAAAAAATAAAAGACCCAGAATTGCAAAACAATGCTAAGCAGGAAGTGTGAATCAGGTGGTATAGCGATACCAGACTTCAAACTATACTACAGAGCAATAGTAAAAAAATAGCATGGTACTGGTACCGAAAAAGGAAGGTGGACCAATGGTACAGAATAGAGGACACAGAAACCAATCCACAAAACTACAACTATCTTATATTTGATAAAGGGGCTAAAAGCATGCAATGGAGGAAGGATAGCATCTTCAACAAATGGTGTTGGGAAAACTGAAAATCCATATGTAACAAAATGAAACTGAATCCCTTTCTCTCGCCATGCACAAAAGTTAACTCAAAATGGATCAAGGAGCTTGATATCAAATCAGAGACACACTGTCTGATAGAAGAAAAATTTGGTTACGATGTACATACTGTGGGGTCGGGATACAGATTCCTCAATAGGACACCCATAGTACAAGAGTTAATAACTAGAATCAACAAATGGGACTTACTCAACTAAAAAAGTTTTTTTCTCAGCAAAAGAAACAATAAGAGAGGTAAATATGGAGCCTACATCCTGGGAAGAAATCTTTACTACTCACACTTCAGATAGAGCCCTAATATCCAGAGTATACAAAGAACTCAAAAAATTAGACAATTAGATAACAAATAACCCAATCAACAAATGGTCCAAGGACCTCAACAGACACTTCTCAGATAAGGACATACAATCAATCAACAAATACATGAAAAAATGCTCACCATCTCCAGCAGTCAGAGAAATGCAAATCAAAACCACCCTAAGATACCATCTCACTCCAGTAAGATTGGCAGCCATTATAAAGTCAAACAACAAGAAGTGCTGGCAAGGATGTGGGAAAAGAGGTACACTTGTACATTGCTGGTGGGACTGCAAATTGGTGCAGCCAATTGGGAAAGCAGTATGGAGATTTCTTGGAAAGCTGGGAATGGAAGCACCATTTGACCCAGCTATTCCCCTTCTTGGTCTATTCACTAAAGACCTAAAAAGAGCATGCTACAGGGACACTGCTACACCGATGTTCATAGCAGCACAATTCACAACAGCAAGACTGTGGAACCAACTTAGATGCCCTTCAATAGAATAATGGATAAAAAAATGTGGCATTAATACACAATGGATTATTACTCTGCATTGAAAAATGAAAAAATCATAGAATTTGCAGGAAAATGGATGGCATTAGACTGGATTATGCTAAGTGAAGCTACACAATTCCTGTAAAACAAATGCCAAATGTCATCTTTGATATAAGGAGAGTAACTAAGATCAGATAGGGACAAAGAGCATGACAAGATGATTAACATTAAACAGGGATGAGAGGTGGAAGGGAGGTAGAAGGGAAATTGCATGGAATTGGAAGGAGACCCTCTGGGTTATACAAAATTACATACAAGAGGAATTGAGGGGAAAGGGAAAAATAATACAAGGGGGAGAAATTTATTACAGTAGAGGGAGTAGAGAGAGAAGTGGGGAGGGGCAGGGAGGCTAGGGGGGATAGTAGAGGATAGGAAAGTCAGCAGAATACAACAGACACTAGTATGGCAATATGTGAATCAATGGATGTGTAACTGATGTGATTCTGCAATCTGTATACAGGGTAAAAATGGGAGTTCATAACCCACTTGAATCAAAGTGTGAAATATGATATATCAAGAACTATGTAATGTTTTGAACAACCATAAATAAAAATAAAAAAAAAAACTATCTTTGGTGCATAATGCACACAATTCTAATATTTCTACAGTAACTGACCCAGTTTAACATCAATGCAAGTAGATTCCTATTGGACATGATGTGTATTTTGACATTCACTTTTATTCAACACTGATACATTACTATTTCATCAGTTTATGCACATAACAGGATATATATTTCATTCACAATTTAGAAAATTTATAGGCATTTGTTTCACTTTCAATCACTTCCTGCTTCAGAACACATGGATTCCTCCATATTTCTTGACTGGTCTTTTCATGAGACTTTTTTCCAAACATATTATTTTCGATTTCCATAATCACTTTTGAAACAAAACTCACACACACTTCATGATAAACAATAACCCTAAGATTACCATTAGATATATAACTGGTTGGAGTGAATGATTGTATGTCAATATATGATTTCCTATATATTTTCAGATATCAATTCAATCCATTATTTAAAGTGGAACCAGTTATAATATTTATTCACAGTATGGTCTATTCATGCATTATCTCTATATTCATAGACACAGGGTACACCACTTTGTACCCCCAATACTAATTTATATGTCTTCAAATATTGCTCCCAGTAATCGTGGAAGAAATACTCATGTCATATGATCTACATATACATTTGATCACAATATTTTTCTGGGCACAAAATGCAAAAATCACACTTATGATTGTACCAAATACTAAATGGAAAGTGAACATGGATTACTAAAACGATAAATGTCCTGGTTGCCTAATGCTTTCAAATGTCATTCCTATTGGTGACGACATATTTGTTTCTTCCTAAGATTATGTATTCAATCTCAACCCTATTGAAAATGTCTAATCCTATCACTCACTGTATAATTGCCTCATTTCGTAAGGTCTGTATTGATATTTTCCTTTCTACATATTTTCCCCAGTTAATCATTGTGACTGACTCTTCACATGTGCTGAAATTTACATTCACTCTATAACCAAAACACTATTGCTACAGAACTTTTGCTCCATGTCCTATACTCACTCTACTTCCTAAACCTACTGACTACCTTCCTAATCCCACCGACTATCTCAATTTGAGTGGATGTTCTCTTCTAAAATCAATCTTCCAAGGTGTAAGGTCCTATGCCATTGATTATCGATTTATCTGAGACATCTGTGCAGAACGTAATTATAAGCTAAGTATCCCAATCAAGGGCCTAATGCCCTTCTGGGCTTCAAATCTTACCTAGATTTCTGTTTCCATACTTATATTTCACCTCTATAATCTTATAAATATCGCAGGTTCCCAATACTATTAATCATCCTTCGCAATGATTCGTAACCCAAATCAAACATGTTATTAACCCTAACCATACACTCTTCCCTCAATCTAACTTTGCAGAAGAGCAGGGACAGAGTTCGTCTTACAATACAGGAATGTAGGGTATCTTCCTCCTGCTGAGAATCTCAAATGTCCATGCAGATTTGATCCCTGGAGAAGATGTAGGCATCTATGAAGGACCTGAAAGAGCAAATGTCATCTTCCATCGCAAACAACCTTTCCAGGATGAAGGGTTGTGTCTGAATAAGCCTCTCTCTTGTTAATGTACAGAAGATAGACCAAACCAGGCATGTGTGGAGAGCTGTTCCTGGGTGCCTATGGTTGATATACCATTCTAACTTGTAAAAGTGTCACAGGAAGTAAGGGCAGCCTCCATCTCATAGGACAAAGTGGTTGCCAAGGCAATGACCTCAAAGAATTCCTGAAGGAAGTAATCTCACCTCACTTCCTTGGTGATGGAACTCTCTGAACTTGGAATCCGGGAAGCCAGGCACCCAGAGCCAGTCTCAGTCCCAGTCCCAGTGGTCTTATTTTTTGGATTTACCAAGGACAGAGTCAGTCTTTCTTGGTACCTACTGAGGTGAGGATGAACAAATGTCAGGAAAGCTCTGAAGAGGGGCCTTTCCTGAGACACCAGGTAGTGGCTCACCGCTGGCTAGTGACAACTTCACAGATTTGGCCAACGAGACCATATCTGACACAGGACAGGCGATTTCATCAGAACATAGTTTGGCCCACCAGTCAGAAGACACTCCCAATAGTCACAGACCTACTTGGGGAAGGAGCTTCCTTTGTGTGTGTGGGTGTGGGTTTGAGATTTTGTATTATGTTCTGAGAATAGGTAGGAAAGGCGGTTTGTTTGGTTTGGAGTGAACTGTTTCTGGTAAGTCGTTTGACAAGGCCAGTGTTTCTTTGTCAGTGTATCCCACTGTGTCCGTGGTTTTAGATATTAGAAAAGAGAATGAATCATTGGATGTGTCCTGTCTAGACTCAACTTGCCCAATTTATGAATGGACTGCGGCTTGACTTATGGGTGGACAACTCCAACAATCTTCCTAAGTTCCGGTTTTCTTCCTGAATTCTGGCCACTCTCCAGAATAGGCTCATGGTTTTTTGTCCAAAATATGTACCACCTCCAAGCTCTGTGACATGGCCATGTACTGGATAGCTGAAATAAATGGGAGCATCTCAGAAAACTCAGATATTAGTTTGACCAGGAAATTCTAAGTGAAGAAACCCTGCTTTGGGCCTTTTGCTCACCAATTGTTCTGTTGCCCTGAATGTCAGGAAGGTCTTTGCCTCAGGCCACACCATTGTAGAGCCTAAAGAAACAGTTTTCAAATGGAAATGAAAGGGCATCACCTGTGGCTCTTTGCTTAATTGCTTTGGAAAGGGATATGTCTGAATCAGCCTTTTGGCCCTGTGTGAGACTGTGGCTTAGATTCTCAGCACCTGATGGATCTAAAGAAGGATCCCATGTGTGCATCCAAAACCAAAATGGACAAAAGAGCAGTCAGTGTGGATGAAGTCTCTCGCATTCCTCTGTAAGGTTCCTGTCATCCATCATGTGAGAATAGTGATAATTTGGTTCAAATGTGTTCCTCAAAACCCTGCAGAGGCTAGCCCATAAGTGCTTGGTTTTTCTCAAGACTCCAATTCACATAAAGAATCTAAAACACACAGTCAGTAGGCCTCAAATTGGAGAAGCAGTGCCATATTAATGGCAGGCCTATTTGATCACTCTTGGTTCACTGGAAGGATGTCCTGGCCACCCTTATTTTAGGCAAATGAGGGGCAAGGGAGGTTATATTGGACACTGTCTTGGGCTGCACCCCTCATGGAAACCTCCAGCCAGAGATTATGATGATTGTGTAAATGGAAGAAGATGAGTGCCATGTGGAAGTGTTTTGGATTTAATTGTGGATATTTGTGTGACACTTGGAAGACATAACAAGGTCTACCTGGGCTTGAACTCTGGTGTGATTCCCCTTATAGACTGAGTTCAGGAACTGATCTCAGAGAAGTATTGCCATGTATTGTGTTGTGATTTAAGAGGCGATGTATGAGAGTCACCCTTGGAAACTGAGATCTAGCCCCAGAGTGGCTTTCCACAGAGCACTGGGAATTTCAGCCAAGATATCACATGATTTAATTCGAAAGACTTGGCAGCCATAGTTGAGAGTGAAAACACACATGGACCTCATATTTTAGACCTTAATGGGCCTGGCTTAATGTGACCTTTTGGCCATTCTTTGGGAAACCTTGCCTGTGAGGGTTCTCCAGAGCTTTCATTGAAATAATCTTGCTCACCATTTACTGGTTCCTGAATGAATTGAAACCCACAGTGCCTTCAACTTCATCCTTGAAAAATGTCTAAATAAATACCATGAAATTTTTGAAATTCCCATGACCAGGTGGCACTGGAGAATCTTTGGATGTCCTGTTGCTGATCATGGATGTACCAGACAGTGCCTTGCTTGACTGGGTTTTATGAAAATTGTGTAGAACAGAGGTGCCAGAAAGTTGCAGCATGCTGAGAAGTGGGCCTAGAGCTGTGGTGGGCAGGAGTGTGATAAAACATCTGTGTTGGAGCAATGTGGATCTTCCATTGACTTCCAAATGGCTTGTGGATTACATGAAGCAGCCAGCAGACCCTTGTAATTAAAGGCATCTTGTTATATGGAGAGGATTCAGGGCAATGTTCAGAATCAGGTTGCTATGGACAAGGATGCAATGTGGCAAGCTTTGAGGGATAGAAGCGTGGTTGGTGCGTTCTTCTGCAGACTCTGAACCACCACACATGACAGAACTCCCTCCAGCACTGTGTCTCAGTTGAACTCCTTGAATTTCATGAAGCAAATACCAAACTCCCAGTTCAGCAGCAAAAACCCCACAAAAAGTGGAGGAGGACAAAATGGCTTCGCAGTCCAACGGGGAGACACTTAGCCCCCAGAGGCTACAGTTTACCTAAAAAGAAGAAAATCAACACTGCTACCTCATGTTCATTGGAAAATAAGATACCATGTCCTCCACGTCACATAGAGGCAGACCCAGTTTGATGGTCTCACTACAAAGGAAGCCAATTCTCCTGACAACAACATATTTTTCACGTTCCCAAACTCAGAGGCAGTTGCTCTAAAAGTTTTTAGGCCAGCAGGGCTCCATGTTTGTGGAGTGTTTACCCTGTCCCTTACATTTGGAAACTCCTCTACAACCTCCAAGGTTGTGAACTCCTGAGCATTTTCCATTCCAGATATGTATTCACTGATTTTCTATCTATTCTCCTCTAACTGTGTCTTACTTGGGGTGAAGGTAATTTCAAGGCATTGTTCTGGATGAGAGTGGGAGGATATTTGTGCAGCATATATTTGCATACAAATTGGATTCAATTTCCAATTTTCCTTTTGAAATACTGAATCCCTGACACTAACCCATACATACTAGACTCAGACAACTCATCCTAATATGATAGAGAAAAATAACACAAACCTATAGAAATACAAGCAGTTCAATGGAGGCATGTTGTATAGTTGGACTTGCATTTTGCATTATACAAGGTAGGAGTTATAAATCTAGTCAATGTTTAATAGAAAAAGATCTCCATGTGTTTTTAAAGTTAACAAATATGAGAATTCATGTTTCCCTTTCTCTTTAGCCTATTCACACTTGTATATTTATATGCGTATATAGAATCCTACCAGGTATCACACGTACATCTTTGTGAGGTGGCTGACTTGGCAGATACAAATTGTGAGAAGAGATCACTCCTCCTAAATGCTGTTGGAACTGAAAATTCAACCTATAGGGAGCGTCCTAGTAGAACAACATTATACGTAAACTCATGTTCAGTAAAATAAATATTTTTGCATCTGTGGATGATATATATTTACTGATGAATTTCGATTGGCATTTATATTGCTACTTTTTAATGTCTGTGAGTGTTTTGTGTGTGTGTGTGTGTGTGTGTGTGTGTGTGTGTACACTCTCCAGATTTTTCAAAATATGAAATATATGTGTCTAATATACACTCTCTAAATTCATTTATGTTCATGTATGTGGATTTTTAATCAACTTTTCACAAGATTATTCTCAGAAATATTCATCCACCTGAAATACATATTTGTTTCCTAGTACTGAAAACTAACTTCAGGGAATGATGCATACAAATCCTAATTATTCTACAGTAACTGACCCAGTCTAACATCAATGCAAGTAGATTCCAATGGGACATGATATGTAATTCTTTATTCATTTGTATTCGACACTTTTACATTATTATTTCTTCAGTTTTTGCACATCATAGGATATACATTTCATCCACAAGTTCACAAATTTGTAGGCATTTGTTTCAAATTTAATCACTTTTTGCTTCAGAACACATGTATTGTCAGGGTTTCTTTACTGGTATTTTCATGAGTCTTCTTTCCAAACACATTATTTCCATAGTCACTTTTGAAGCAAAACTCACACACTCTTCATGATAAACCAAAACACGAATATTACCATTAGATGTATAACTGCTTGGAATGAATGATTGTATATCAATATACGATTTCCTGTGATTTTTCAGGTATTAGATCAATTCATTTTTTAAAGTTGAAAAAAGTTATATTATTCATTCACATTACGGTCTATTCATTCTTTATCTCTATATTCATAGACACAGGGTACACCTCTTTGTACCCCCGATTCTAATTTTACATCTTCAATATATTGCTTGCAGAAATGGTGGAAGACATACTCATGTCACCTGATGTACATATACATTTTATCAAAGTAATATTCTGGACAAAAAAATGTAAAGGTCACATTTATGATTGTACCAAAGCCTAAATGTAAAGTGTACATGAATTACTAAAAACATCCATGTCCAGGTTGCCTAATGCTGTCAATTGTCAATCCTATTGGTGACTACATATTTGTTTCTTCCTAATTTATATATTCAAACTCAACCCTGTTGGAAATGTCTAATCCTATCACTCACTTTATACTTTGCCTGATTTCATAATGTTTCTATTGATATCTGCTTTTCAACAAATTTTCCCAAGTTGATCCTAGTGACTGACACTTCATATGTGCTGACATTTACATTCACTCTATAATCGAAACCCTATTGCTAAAGAACTTTTGGTCCAAATCCTATACTCACTCTTCTTTCTAAACCTACCGACTATCTTCCTAATCCTACCGACTATCCCTTTTTGACTGGATGTTCTCTTCTACATTCAATAAAATGTCCTATGCCATTGTATATCGAATTATCTGAGACAATTTTGCAGAGCATAATTCAAAGCTAAGTATCCCAATCAAGGGCCCAATGTCCTTCTGGGCTTCAAATCATACCTAGATTTCTGTTTTCATACTTATATTTCACCTCTATATTCTTGTAAATATCGCAGGTTCCCAATAGCATTATTCATCGCACAGAATGATTCGTAACCCAAATCAAACCTGTTATTAACCCTAAACATACTCTGTTCCCTCAATCTCATTTTACAGAAGAGCAGGGACAGAGTGGTTTTTACAATACAGGAAACTTGGGGACCTTCCACCTGCTGAGAACTTCAAAGGTCCATGCAGAAATGATACCTGGAGAAGTTGTAGGCAGGTATGAAGGATCTGAGAGAGCAAAAGTCATCTTCCATGGCAAACAACCTGGTCAGGATGAAGGGATATGTATGAATCAGCCTCTCTCTTCTTATTGTAGAGAAGATGGACCAAACCAGGCCTGTGTGGAGAGCTGTTCCTGGGTGCCAATGGTTGATATACCATACTACCTTGTGAAAGTGTCACGGGAAGTAGGGGAAGGCTCCATCTCATGGGACCTTTGGAAGCAAGTGTTAGGACAAAGTCGTTGCCAAGGCAGTGACCTCATTCAGTTCCAAAGAAAGTGACATACCTCATTTCCTTGGTGATGGAACTGTCTGAACTTGGTATCCAAAAAGCCAGGCACCAAGAGGCAGTCCCAGTCCCAGTCCCAGTGGGCTCACTTGTTTGGATTTACCAAGGACAGAGTCAGTTTTCTTGGTACCTAATGATGTGAGGATGGCCAAATGCCAGGAAAGATCTGAAGATGGACCTTTCCTGAGAAAGCAGATAGTGGTTCACCACTGGCTCCTGACAACTGCACAGAGTTGGCCAAGGAAACCAGATCTGAGAGAAGACAGACCATTTCAGGGGAACATAGTATGGCCCACCAGTCAGAGGACACTCTGGATAGTCACAGACCTACTTGGGTGAAGGAGGTGCCTTTGTGGGAGTGTGTGTGGGTTTATTGTTTTGTCTCATGTTCTGAGAATAGATGGGAAAGGCGGTTTGGTTTGGAGTGGACAGTTTCTAGTAAGTTGTTTCACAAGGTGAGTGTTTCTATGTCTGTGTATCCCAGTGTGTCCATTGTTGTAGACATTGGAAAAGAGAATGCATTAATGGATGTGTCCTGTCAAGTGTAAATCTTCCCATATTTCAACCTGCCCAATATATGAATGGAGTGCAGCTTGTCTTGTCGATGTGCAACACCTGCTATCTTTCTAAGTTGCTGTTTTCTTCCTGAATTCTGGCCACTCTCTAGAATAGGCTCATGGATTTGTGTTCAAAATATGTACCACCTCCAACTCTGTGACATGGCCATGTACTGGATAGCTGAAGAGAATTGCGAGCATCTCAGAAAACTCAGATATCAGTGTGACCAGGAAAGTCTCAGTGGAGAAACCCTGCTTTGGGCCTTTTGCTTACTTATTGTTGTTTTTCACTGAATGTCAGGAAGTTCTTTGCCTCAATCCACCCCTTTGTGAAGCCTGAAGTAAACAGTTTTCAAATGGAAATGAATGGCATCACCTGTGGCTCTTTGCTTAATTGCTTTGGGAAGGGATGTGTCTGAATTAGTCTCTTGGCCATGTGTGTGGCTTTGAGTTAGATTCTCAGCACCTGATGCATCTAAAGAATGATCCCATGTGTGCATCCAAAACCATAATGGCAAAAAAATCATTCATTATGGATGAAGTCTCTTGCCTTCCTCTGTTAGGTTCCTGAACTTCATCAAGTGAGAATAGGGATTCTTTGGGTCTATGAGTTCTTCAATTCCCTGCAGAGGTGCTTGGGTTTTCAAGTAACTCCAAATCACATAAGAAATTGATACCTGAAATCAGTAGGCCTCAAATGGGAGAAACACAGAAGTATTAACGGCAGGCTTATTTGATCACTCCTGGTTCACAGAAACGGGGTCCAGGCCACCCTGACTTTAGGCAAATGAGGAAAAAGCGAGCTGATATTGTACACTGTCTTGGCTTTTCTCATGACTCCAATTCACATAAAGAATCTAGACCCCACAGTCAGAGAGCCTCAAATTGGATAAGCGGAGCAGTATTAAGGGCAGGCCTATTTGATCACTCCAGGTTCACAGGAAGGGTGCCCAGGCCACGCTGAAGTTAGGCAAAAGAGGTGCAAGAAGCTTATTTTGGACATTTTCTTGGGCTTCACAACTCATGGAAAACTCCAGGAAGAGGTTATGATTAGTGTCTATATGGAAGAAGAATAGAGCCATGAGGGAGTTTTCTGGTTTTAATTGTTTTCATTTGAGTAGCGGTTGGAAGAGTTGTCTGGGTCCACCTGGACTTGAACTCTGGTGTGATTCTCCTTATAGACTGAGTTCTGGAACTGACCTGAGAGAAGTATTGCCATGAATTGTGTTGGGATTTTAGGAGGCCAGGCATGAAGTTGCCATTGGAACCTGAGATCTAGGCACAGGTTGGCTTTCCACAGAACACTGCGAATCTCAGCCAGGATATTACATGATTTTATTCTGAAAGACTTGGCATGCATTATAGAGATTCAAAACCCACATGGACCTCGCTTTATAGACCTCAATTGGCCTCGCTTCATGTGACTTTTTGGCCACTCATTGGGTAGCCTTGCATGTGAGAGTACTCCAGAGCTTTGCCTGAAATTAGTTTCCTAACCCTTTAAGGGTTCCTGAATGAATTGAAACCCACAGTGCCTGCAACTTCATCCATGAAAAATTGCTAGATAATTACCATGAAATTTTTAAAATTCCCATGACCAGATGTCACTGGAGAACCTTTGATGTCCTGTTGATGATCATGAATATACCAGACAGGGCCTTGATTGACTGGGTTTCATGAAAATGGTGTAGAACAGAGATGCTAGTAAGGAGGAGCCTGGTCAGTAGTGGGCCTAGAGAAGTGTTATGCAAGTGAGTGATAAAACATCTGTGGTGGGGCCATGTGGATCTTCCATTGGCTTCCAAATGGCTTGAGACTGACATGGTGCAGCCATCAGACCCATATACGTAAAGGCATATTTTTATATGGAGAGGTTTTAGGGCAATGTTCAGAATCATGTTGCTATTGTCAAGGGGGCAAGCTACGTGGGATAGAACCCTGGTTGGTGCATTCTCCTGGAGACCATGCCCACCACAGCTGACAGAACTCCCTTCAGCACTGTCTCCCATTTGAACTCATTGTATTTCATGAAGCAAATACCAAACTCCCAGTGCAGCAGCAAAAAACACGACGATAATTGGAGGATGACCAAGTTGTGTCACAGTCCACACGGGGAGACACTTAGCCCTCAGTGGCCACAGTTTACCTACAAAGAGAGAATTCAGCACTGCTGCCTCATTTTTATTGGAAAATAAATAACCATGTCCTCCAGGTCACATAGAAGCAGATCGAGCTTTGATTGTCTCACTACAAATAAAGCTAAAGCTAATGAAAACAACATATATTTTAAGTGCCCAACCTCAAAGGCAGGTTCTCAAAAAGTCTTTAGGCCAGCAGAGCTCCATGTTTGTGGAGTGTTTACCCTGTCCCTTACTTTTGGAAACTCCTCTACCACCTCCAAAGATGTGAAATCTGGAGCATTTTCCATTCCTGATAGCTATTCACAGATTTTCTAACTCTTCTCCTCTAATTGTGTCTTACTTGGGGCGAAGGTAATGTCAAGGCATTGTTCTGGAGGAGAGTGGGAAGAATTTTCTGTAGCATATATTTGCATACACATTGGATTCAGTTTTCTATTTTCCATTCAAAATACTGAATCCCTGACTCTAACCCATACCCGACCAGACTCTGACTACTAATTCTAATATGATGGAGAAAACTAACCCAAACAGAATAGAAATACAAGCAGTTCAGAGTAGGCCTGGTGTATTGTTGGACTTGCCTTTTGCATGATACAGAGTTGGAGTTATGAATCTAGTCGATTTGTTGTTGAAATAGTTGTCCATGTATTTTTAAGGTTAACAAATATGTGAATTCCTGTCTCCCTTTCTCTGTATTCTTATATGCACATATAGATTTCTACCTGATACCACACGTACATTCTTGTGAGGTGGCTGACTTGGCAGATACAAATTGTTAGAAGAGATCACTCCTACTAAGCTTGTTGGAATTGGATATTCAACCTATGGGTGAGCTTGCTAGTTGAACAGCATTATACATAAATCCATGTTCAGTAAAATTAATATTTTTAGATCTCTGGATGATGTATATTTTATAATGAATTTTGATTGACATCTATATTGCTACTTTTTTGTCTGTGTGTGTGTTTTGTATATATGTATATATATATATATATATATATATATATATATATATATATATATATATATACACTCTCCAGATTTTTCAAAATATGAAATATATGTGTCTTCTATACACTCCCTAAATTCATTCATGTTTATGTATGTTAATTTATAATCAACTATTCACAAGATTATTCTGAGAAATATTCATCCACCTGAAATTTGCCTAATGATCTCAAATGTCAATCCTATTTGTGACTACATATTTGTTTCTTCCTAAGATTATATATGTAAACTCAACCCTGTTCAAAATATCTAATCCTATCACTCACTTTATACTTTGCCTGTTTTCGTAATGTCTCTATTGATATCTGCTTTCCTACATATTTTCCCCAGTTCATCATTGTGACTGACTCTTCACCTGTGCTGACATTTACATTCACTCTCTAATCGAAACCCTATTGCTAAAGAACTTTTTTTCCAATTCCTATACTCACCCTTCTTCCTAAAAGTACTATCTTCCTAATGCTATAGACTATCCCTTTTTGACTGGATGTTCTCTTCTACATTCAATTATCCAAGTAAATGTGGGGCGAGCTTCAGAGGAGGAGACAACCAACAGACTATCTCATGCAACATCAAAGGGTTTTTTGGGTGTCCAGCATGCTGGGGCTCAGAGATCACTTGAATCGAGCAGATAGCCCTGAGAATAGCTTAAGTAGAGCTTATATACTTTCCCTGGAGAGGGCAGGGAGGGAATTTTATTGATGGGTCAGGGCGAGTGGGTGGTTTGCGTGCAACTGGGTGAGGGAGTACATTCTGCAGTTGTGCATTTGGGGACAGAACATTCTGGGAACAAGATTTGGAAGCATTTCTCAAATTTCAACAGTGTTTTGTTATGCATACAGAAAAACAAGAAGTGACAAGTACCTATTTTATTAACCTTTAATTCCCCACTTCTTCTTCTGGCTACTTTTAATCATAAAAATGATCATTGGAGGGTGTCACATTCTATGTCTGCTAGTGGGGTATTACCATAAGTTTAACTCGTCCAATTTGAGCCTGGAGAAAAGAAATTACACGGTTGAGCAAACAGGGTTTTATAGTTAGCAATAATATGAGGATTATTATTGGACCTGCCAGGTTGATAAAAACGTAGTTAACCAGGAGGAGTGTGTGAACCAAGACTCAAGCCACCCTTTTTGGGCCTCTCTCTCTTGTTGATGCTCTTCAAGGTGTCTTTTAAATTTACTCATAGATTTTATTACAACTCCAGTATGGTCAGCATAAAAACAACATTCTTCCCTCAATGCATCACAAAGGCCCCCTTCTCTAATAAAGAGGAGGTCCAACCCTCAACTGTTCTGTAAAACAACTTCAGAGAGAGAGGTTAAAGATTCATGCAAAGCTCTGATGGGGGTTTCTAATATCTTAGTTTTGCTCTATTGCTGCTTCTAATTGGGTCATTTGTTGTGTCCCATGGACAATGGCAGTGGCTCCTGTGCCCACCCGTGCAGCAACTCCTATTCATAATAGGATGGCTAAAGTGAGCGATACATGTTCCCAGTGGAACCGGTTGTATGCCCCCCCCATTTGATCTTCAAACGAACCTGCATCATGATAGAGCACTCTGGGAAACATCTGCACCATTTCAAAATTAATCCCATCTGTTGACCATTTCATGAAAACATAAACAATGTTTAAGTATATAGAATTATGCTGTTGTAGGGACAGACAAGGCAAGGCACCTAAGATAGCACTGAAGACAGGGAAACAGTCCTATTTTGTTGCAACCGGATTCAGAGGCATTGCTTCTGTTGTAATCAATTAATCCCCTGAAACTCAAGTTTAGGTAGTTTCAGAATTTTGTACCCAGCATATAAGGATGGGGCTCAGAAGTTTACAGTCTGCAGAAGTTCAAAAAAGCAGTATTTGTTTCTGATTTTTCCTCTGTTCTGGGCAAGTTAAATTTTCAAGGACACATGGGAGGGGGAGAGCTTTTTATTCCCTTTCTTATTTTCCCCCTGCCAGCTGTTACAACGGAGCCCATTTGGTAATTTCTTTATCTTAGAAATGTAGCCATTTCTGTGAAGCCCCAGCTGAAGGCCAGAGGCCTTGTTCACATATTTTGTGAAAAACAAGTTAGGGGTTGTCTAGCTTAGAAGTACTGAGTTTTTTAGCCAGTGGCCAAGTAGAACAGGGCAATACAAAAAGAGAAAGTTTATCTACATTGAACTCTTTATAGAAACTCTATGCTGAAAGCTCTAAATTCAGCCATGATGAAGACTTCTGGAGAAGGACATTTAAGACTTTTCTGTGGGCCTGGTACAGAGGGGGAATACGGGGAAGGTGGGGCTGAGAGAAGCTCTGAGGATCTGAGAATGAGGAAAAAGAGAGATGTAAAAGAATAATTGGAAAGGGGTTTGGGAATTTCCTAGCAACAAAACTTCAGCAGTAGAACAGGTAGAGCAGAGCAGAAAACGGGAGTGAGTATCCCAAAATTCTGTGAGGGACTTTAAATTTTAGTAACCTGTTTTCAGTGATGACAAAGCAACTTTAATGGCCATTTATATTACATCTTGGATAAGGGTCTGAGAGCTCTCCTCAGCTCGTTTGAGCTTTGGGTTAGCTGGAAAGAGGACCTGGTGGGACCCGGTGAGGGCACTGACAGGAGAAGAGAGGAATGAGTCGGTGGAGGGGTACCTCAGTACCTGCTACCTCACTAGTGGGCAATTGTCTGAGAACTGGTGAAGGTTTGGGTTTCTGATCTAGTAATTGGAGGGGAGAAATCAGGTTGCTGAGGTGGGAGTGACAGCAGAGAGTCTGGAGCAGAAGGCTGAGGATAAAAATCTATTGGAGAAGCATAGTTCAGGATGTGAGTGAAGGAGGGAAAAGGCTTCCACATAGGGGAATCTCCTTTCACCCTTTTGAGCACTTGCAGAAGTTAAAAAGGTCACGCAAAATTTGAGGATCTAGAGACCCGTCTGGGGGCCATCCTTTTTCTGTTTTCTACTTGGTAATATGGCCAATGCTGTGTACTGAATTTGATGAAGTATTGGGGTTCCATCAGGCAGCCCCTGTATGATCACATCTCCATGAAATACAGAAGAAGTCGGCTTTTCCCCCACACAGCCGTTACTGTTTGTGGCTTTGATAGTTTGCCGGGCAAACATAGTAATCTAGGCTAGCCAACCGCATCTGGCTCGCGTGTCCCTACATCCATAATGTTTGTTTCCATTATCTATGGTACGGAAGGGATTTAATGGTATTTTAGTGGGATTTTCTTCATCAGGGATATCCCAATAAAAAAGACCTATGGCCAGCTGACAAATGTCTGGGTGGAGAGATGGCCACCAGGTCCCTAAGGGGGCTGTATGCGAGATAGATTATACTCTTTTCCAGTAGGATTTGTGATCAGCCATCGCTGCTTAACAGGCTGATGAGGGTTAGGACTACTTGTGGCCAAGGGGAGAGTATATAACCTTATCCACATGGCGAATACACAATTTGAAACTGTTACCAGTCTTTTCCAGTTTCCAGAAAGATTCTGGACAAGGAGCAGGCTTGAGATGAGAGGCATGGATCCAGGAAGTGATTCTGTATACCTTTACCACTGTAGGTGTTATAAGTAGCACCTGGTATGGTCCTTTTCAGCAGGGTTTCAGGGATGACACCTGATGTCATCTTACATACATGAAGTCTCTTATTTGATATGGATGTGGAATCCCCTGGTACACAGTTTGGTAGGCAGTGGCCAGCTATTTTCACAGGTATCACTGAGTTCTTTCAAGAGCTTTAAGTCTGTCAACCAAGAGGGTGTGAAATGGATCCTTAGGTCTTACAGTTGGGCTTAGGACCCTTACTGGACGAGGGCCACCATAGAGAATTTCTCAGGGGGTAAGGCTACTCAAAGAAACAGAAGGATTTTTTCTTGCATGAAACATTGCATAAGTCAGGAGCATAGTCCAATCTTTTATGCTGGTCTCTAAGCTTAATTTCGTTAAGGTCTCTTTAATTGTTCTATTCATTCTTTCTACTTGTCCTGAACTCTGGGGTGTATAAGCACAATATAACTTCCAATTAATCCCCAGGTTCCTGGCTAACCCCTGACTTACCTGGGCCATGAACATCAGTCCATTATCAGATCCTATTACCGGCTTAGCTTCCTCCAATAGTAGAGAGGCTTAGTCAGAAGCAGGGGAATCACTTAGAGTGTGTTGTGTGTTAGGGGACGAGGGCAGTGGATAAGGAGGGGAAGAAGAGTCCATTAGAGTCAAATCTTGTGACTCAGGGAGAACAGAGGGTGGAGGAGGTGGAAGAGGTGAGGGTTTGAGAGATCATGGGGGAAGGAGTATGAGCAGAGGCATGGGCAAGGAAAGGCTTCACCCATGGAGGAGGAGATTTGCAGAGGTCGGCAAAGTTAAGATATATGGCTGTAGATCAGGATGGCTATGTGGCCCTGGCTGAAAGACAATATCTCTGACTTTTTAAATTAGTGGGAAGTAGAAAGATATTTCTAGGGGCCATACGACTCCAAAATGGGCCATTCTGAGGCACAGAGAGTCTGCCAGGTCTAGCGTTTTACTAAAAAAAGAAAGATACTGAGCCCTTAAGCGGACTTTGGTTCAGTGATCAAGGGTCAGGGACAGAGGCATTGAAGTGCTCTGTCCCATAATGAAAGGTACACAAACAGTAAAAGCAAAGTCACATGACACAGATAAGACAAGACCATGAAGACAGGAAATGGACGTCCAACACTGAGACCAGGAATGCGTAGCCGGCAAAACCCGATAGGATGGCAATACCTAATCTAAAACAAAATATCACTGAGTCGATGAAGCAATTGTTCCTTGATTCTCCGAGTCCTCTGCGGGGTCCCCCAGGGAGGTGCCCTATGTCTCTGTGACACGTCTCTCAGCCACCGTCGGAGAGACCCCAGGCTCTTCATCGCCAGCAATTTTGCCTAGCCCTAACATGACACCTGAAACCAGAAAGAGGCGCCTTACTTGCTCCGAGAGGAGCCCGTTGGGGGTCTCTCACCTGCCACTGCCAGAACTCGGTGGAACCTCAATATGTAAAGGTCAGGCGAGTGTCGGAGGAAGAGACTACCAAGAGACTGTCTCATGCAACAGCAAAGGGTTTTTTTTTGGGTCCAGCTTGCTGGGGCTCACAGCAAGCTTATGCAGAGCTTATGCAGAGCTTATGCAGAGCTTACATACATTTCTTGGAGAGGGAAGGGAGGTAAGTTTACTGATGTGTAAGGGTGAGTGGGCGGTTCGCGTGACACCGAGTGAGGCAGTACATTCTGCAGTTTGGCAGTTGGGAACAGTACATTCTAGAACAAGATTAGCAAACATTTCTCAAGATTTCAACAGTGTTTTGTTAAGCATAAAGAAAAACAGGAAATTACAAGTACCTATTTTATTAACCTTTCACTACCGACTATCCCTTTTTGACTGGATGTTCCTTCTACATTAATTCATGCAAGGTACAAGGACCTATGCCATTGTATATCGATTTATCTGAGACATCTCTGCAGAACATAATTCAATGCTGCGTATCCCAAACAAGGGCCCAATGCCCTTCTGGCCTTCAAATCATACTTAGATTTCTTTTTTCATACATATATTACACCTATATATTCTTATACACATAGCAAGTTCCCAATACCATTATTCATCCAGCACAATGATTTCTAACCCAAATCAAACATGTTTTTAACCATAATCATACACTGTTCCCTCAATCTAACTTTATAGAAGAGCAGGGAAAGAGTTGATTTTACAATAAAGAAATGTAGGGAAACTTCCACCAGCTGAGAATCTCAAAGGCCCATGCAGAAATGATCCCTGGAGAAGATGTAGGCAGCTATGAAGGACCTGAGAGAGCAAAAGTCATCTTCCATGGCAAACAACCCGGTCAGGATAAAAGGTTGTGTCTGAATCAGATTCTCTTCTTAATGTAGAGAACATGGACCAAAACAGGCCTGTGTGGAGATCTATTCCTGGGTGCCTATGGTTGATATACCATTCTAACTTGTGAAAGTGTCACAGGAAGTAGGGGCAGCCTCAATCTCATGGAACCCTTGGAAGCAACAGTTAAGACAAAGTGGTTGCCAAGACAGGGACCTCATTCAGTTCAGGAAGGAAATGACTTCACCTCACTTCCTTGGTGATGGAACTTTCTGAACTTTGGATCCTGGAAGCCAGGCACACAGAGCCAGTCCCAGTCCCCATCCCTGTGGTCTCACTTATTTGAATTTACCAAGGACAGTCAGTCTTTCTTGGTACCTTCAGACGTGAGAAGAACAAATGCCAGGAAAGCTCGGAAGCGTTGCTATTCTTGAGAAAGCAGTTAGTGGCTCACCGTTGGCTCCTGAGAAGTTCACAGAGTTTGCCAAGGAGACCAGATCTGAGACAGGACAGGCTATTTTGGGGGAACATATTATGGCCTACAAGTCAGAGGACACTCCGGATAGTCAAAGACCTACTTGGGGGAAGAAGGTGCCTTTGTGGGTGTGGTTGTGGGTTTGTGGTTTTGTCTCATTTTCTGAGAATAGGTAGGAAAGTCAGTTTGTTTCTTTGGAAGTGGACTGTTTCTAGTAAGTCGTTTAACATGGCGAGTGTTTCTCTGTCTGTGTATCTCCCTGTGTCCGTGGTTGTAGACATTAGAAAAGAGAATTCATGAATGGATGTGTCTTGTCTAGTAGAAAGCTTCTCAGCATTCATATTGCCCCATTTATGAATGGACTGTAGCTAGCCTTATTGATGTGCAACACCTGCTATCTTCCTAAGTTCCTGTTTTCTTCCTGAATTCCGGCCAATCTCAAGAATAGGCCTATGGTTTTGTGTCCAAGATATTTACCACCTCAAAGCTCTGTGACATAACAATGTACTGGATAGCTGTAGGTAATGGGGAGCATCTCAGAAAACTCAGATATCAGTGTGACCAGGAAAGTTTCAGTGGAGAAACCCTGCTTTGGGCCTTTTGCTTACCAATTGTTCTGTTGCCCTGAATGTCAGGAAGGTCTTTGCCACTGGCCACCCCTTTTTGAAGCCTGAAGAAAACAGTTTTCAAATGGAAATGATTGGGCATACCTGTGGCTCTTTTCTTAAGTGCTTTGAAAAGGGATGTGTCTGAATCAGCCCCCTGGCCCTGTGTGTGGCTGTGACTTAGATTCTCAGCACCTGATGGATCTAAAGAAAGTTCCCATGTTTGCATCCAAATGAAAAATGGCAAAAAGAGCAGTCATTGGGATGAAGTCTCTTGACTTCCTCTGTAAGGTTCCTGAAATCCATCAAGTGAAAATAGGGATCCTTTGGGTCAAATGAGTTCTTCAAAACCTGCAGAGGCTAGCCCATAGGTGTTTGGTTTTATCATGACTAAAATTCACATAAAGAATCTAAACCCCACAGTCAGTAGGCCTCAAATTGGAGAATTGGAGCGGTATTAATGGCAGGCCTATTTGATCACTCCTGGTTCACAGGATGGGTGTCCAGGCCACCTTGACTTTAGGCAAATGAGGGTCAAAGGAGCTTATTTTGGACAGTGTCTTGGTCTGCGCCCCTCATTTAAACATCCAGCCAAATTATGATGAGTGTCAATATGGAAGAAGATGAGGGCCATATGGGAGTGTTCTTGTTTTAATTGTGGTAATTTGTGTGGTAGTTGGAAGAGATGACTGGGATCACCTGGGCTTGAACTCTGGTGTGATTCCCCTTAAAGAATGAGTTCTGGATCTGACCTCAGGGAAGTATTGCCGTGAATTCTCTTGGGATTTTACTAGGCCACGCGTGAGAATCGCCTTTGGAAACTGAGATCTAGGCCCAGGATGGCTTTCCACGGAGCTCGGGGATTCTGAGCCAGGATATCACATGATTTACTTCTTGAAGACTTGGCAGCCCTAGTTGAGAGTCCAAACACATATGGACCTCACATTGTAGACCACAATGTGTCTGGATTCATGTGACCTTTTTGCCAGTCTTTTGGAAGGCTTTTCTGTGAGTGTTCTCCAGAGCTTTCATTGAAATGAGCTTCCTCACCATTTAATGGTTCCTGAATTAATTGAAACCCACAGTGCCTCTAACTTCATTTTTGAAATATGACTAGATTAATACCATGAAATTTCTGAAATTCCCATGACCAGGAGGCACTGGATAAACTTTGGATTTCCTGTTGCTGATCATGAGTGTACCAAAGAGTGCCTTGATTGACTGGGTTTCGTGAAAATGGTGTAGAACAGAGATGCCAGTAATTTGGAGCCTGCTGAGTAGTGAGCGTAGAGAAGTGGACTGTAGGTGTGTAAATAAATATTTTTGGTAGGACCACCTGGATCTTCCATTGGCTTTGAAAGACTTGCGACTGACATGGTGCAGGCAGCAGACCTTTATATGTAAAGGCATCTTGTCATATGGAGAGGTTTCAGGGCAATGTTCAGTATCAGGTTGCTATAGTCAAGGGGAAAGCTATGTAGGATAGAAGCCTGGTTCGTACATTCTCTTCGCGACCCTGACCAACCACACATGACAGAACTCCTCCAGCATTTTTATCCCAGTTGAACTCCTTGTATTTCGTGAAGCAAGTACCAAACTCCCAGTGCAGCAGTAAGAAACACCCTGGAAAGTTGAGGATCACCAAATGGCTTCACAGTCCACATGGGAGACACTTCAGCCCAGTGGCCTCAGTTTACCTACAAAGAGAGAATTCAGCACCGCTGCCTCATGATCATTGGAAAATAAGAAACCATGTTCTCCAGGTAACATAGATGCAGACCCAGATTTCATGGTGTCACTACAAACGAAGCTAAATCTCCTGACAATTACATATATTTCTTGTTCCCAACCTCAAAGGAAGTTTCTCAAGAAGTCTTTAGGCCAGCACAGCTCCATGTTTCTGGATTGTTTACCCTCTCCCTTACTTTTGGAAACTGTTCTACCACCTCCAGTGTTGTGAACTCCTGAGCATTTTCCATTCCACATAAATTCACAGATTTTCTAACTCCTCTCCTCTAATTGTGTCTTACTTTTAGCGATGGTTATGTCAAGGCATTGTTCTGGATGAGAGAGGGAAGATTTATGTGTATCACATTTTTGCATACACATTAGATTAATTTTCCTTTTTTCCATTTGAAATACTGAATCCCTGACACTAACCCATACCCTACTAGACTCTGACTACTAATCCTAATATCATGGAGAGAAAGAAACCTAACCGAATAGAAATACAGGCCTTTCATAGGAAGCATGGTGTATACTTCTATTTGCCTTCTGCATTATCAAGAGTATGTGTTTTAAATCTAGTCAACTTTTCATTGTAATATTTCTCCATGATTTTTTAAAATTATCACATATATAAATTCCTGTCTCCCTTTCTCTGTATCCTATTCAGCACATGTATTTTTTATGCATATATATAATATCCTACCTGGTATCACACGGACATTCTTTTGAGCTCCCTGACTTTGGAATATAAAATTGTGAGAACAGATGACTCTCCCTAAATAATGATGGAACTGAAAATTCAACCTATGGGTGAGCTTCCTAGTGAAAAACACTATACATAAATCCATGTTCAGTAAAACGAATATTTTTGGATATGTGGATGAATTATATTTCATGATGAATTTCGATTGGCATATATATTGCTAAATATTAATGTGTGTGTGTGTGTGTGTATGTGTGCATGTGTGTGTGTGTGTGTGTGTGTGTGTGTTTGTGTATTTTTTTTAAATCTGGAAAAAAAAAATATATATATATATATTTTTTTTTCTCCAGATTTTAAAAAAATATGAAAAATATGTGTCTTATTATACACTCCCTAAATTCATTTATATTCATGTATGTGGGTTCAAAATCCAATCTTTACAAGATTATTTTCAGCAATATTTATATTCCTGTAATACATATTTGTTTCCTACTACTGAAAACTAAGTTCAGTAGGTGGTGCATACAAATCCTAATATTTCTACAGTACCTGACCCAGTTTAACATCAATGCAAGTACATTGCTATGGGACATGATGTGTATTTTGAAGTTCATTTTTATTCAACACTGGTATATTACTATTTTATCTGTTTATAGACATCATAGGATATATTTTTTCATCCACAACTTCACAAAATTATAGGCATTTGGTTCACATTCATTTACTTACTACTTAAGAACACATGTATTCCTCCATGTTTCTTTACTGGTCTTTTCACTAGACTTCTTTCTAAACACATTATTTTTGATTCCATAATCATTTTTGAAGCAATACTCACCCTTCATGATAAACCGTAACCCTAATATTACCATTACATACATAACTGGTTGGAATGATTGTATATATATCAATATAAGATTTCCAATATATTTTCAGATGCAAACTCAATCCATTATTTAAAGTTGGAACTAGTTATATACTTTATCACAATATGGTCTATTCCTGCAACATCTCAATAATCATCAACACAAGGTACACCTATTTGTATCACCAGTACTAATTTATAAGTTTCCAGAATATTACTCCCCATAATGGTGGAAGAAATACTCATGTCACCTTATCTACATATACAATTTATCACGGTAGTATTCTGGACACAAAATGCAAAGGTCACACATATGATTGTACCAAAGCCTAAATGGAAAGTGACCATGGATTACTAAAAACATCCATGTCCAGGGTGCCTAATGCTCTCAAATGTCAATCCTATTGATTACTACATATTTGTTTCTTCCTAAGATTATATATTCAACCTCAAGCCTGTTGAAAATGTCTAATCCTATCACTCACTTTATACTTTGCCTGATTTCCTAATCTTTCTATTGATATCTGCTTTCCTACATATTTTTCCCAGTTCATCATTGTGACTGTCTCTTCACATGTGCTGACATTTACATTCACTCTCTAACTGAAACCCTATTGCTAAAGAACTTTTGGTCCAACTCCTAGAGTCACTCTTCTTCCTAAACCTACTGACTATCTTCCTAATCCTACAGACTATCCCTTTTTGACTGGATGTTCTCTTCTACATTCAATCATCCGAGGTACACGGTCCTATGCCATTGTATGTCGATTTATCTGAGACCGCGGTGCAGAACATAATTCAAGCTAAGTATACCAATCAAGGGTTCTGTTGCCCTGAATGTCAGGAAGGTCTTTGCCTCAGGCCACCCCTTTGTGAAGCCTGAAGAAAAAATTTTCAAATGGAAATAAATGGACATCACCTGTGGCTCTTTGCTTAATTGCTTTGGAAAGGGATTTGTCTGAATCTGCCTCTTGGCCCTGTGTGTGGCTGTGGCTTAGATTCTCAGCACCTAATGGATCTAAAGAAAGATCCCATGTGTGCATTCAAAACCAAAATGGCAAAAAGAGCAGTCATTGTGGATGAAGATTCTTGCCTTTCTCTGTTAGGTTCCTGACCCCCTTCTAGTGAGAATAGGGATCCTTTTTGTCAAATGAATTCTTCAATGCTCTGCAGATATGCTTGGGTTTTCTCATGACTCCAAATCACATAAAAAATCTATACCTGACATTCAGTAAGCCTCAAATTATAGAAACAGAGCGGAATTAATGGCAGGCCTTTTTGATCACTCCTGGTTCACAGGAAGGGTGTCCAGGCCACCCTGACTTTAGGGAAATTAGAGGCAAGGGAGCTTATTCTGGAAACTGTCTTTGGTTGCGACCCTCATGAAAACTTCCATCCAGAACTTTTGATGAGGGTCTTTATGGACGAAGATGAGGGCCATGTGGGAGTTTTTTTGTTCTAATTGTGGTCATTTGTGTGGGGGTTGGAAGAGATGACTTGGTCCACCTGGGCTTGAACTCTGGTGTGATTTCCCTTAGAGCCTGAGTTCTGGAACGTACCTCATAGAAGTATTGAAATGAATTGTGTTGGTTTTTAGGAGGCCACGCATGAATGTCACCCTTTGAAACTGAGATCTAGGCCCAAGGTAGCTTTCCACAGAGCAATGGGAATCTCAGCCAGGAAATCACATGATTTTATTCTGAAAGACTTTGTAGCCATTGTTGGCCCTCGGAAGCAAGAAGGAGTGGCCATACTCATATCGATTAAAATCAACTTAAAACCTAAGTTAATCAAAAGTGATAAAGAAGGACACTATATACTGTTAAAAGGCACCATTAACCAACAAGACATAACAATTATCAATTTGTATGCATCAAACAATGGTGGTGCAAAGTCATAAAACAAACTCTCCTCAACTTCAAGAGTCATATAGGCTATAACACAATAATTACGGGTGACTTCAGCACACAACTCTCGCCATTGGACAGATCCTCTAGAGAAAATCTGAATTAAGAAACTATAGAACTTAATAGCACAATCAATAACCTAGACTTAACCAACATATATAGAATATATCAAACATCATAAAGTGGATACATGTTCTTCTCAGCAGCACATTGGTCCTACTCAAATATAGACCATATATTATGCTATAAGGAAACTCTTAGTAAATATAAAAGTATGGAGATAATACCATGCACCATATCTGATCATAATGGAATGAAACTTGAAATTAATGATTGAAGAAGGAAGGAAAAATTCTACATCACATGGAAAATGAACAATATGTTACTGAATGATCAATGGGTTACAGAAGACATAAAGGAGGAGATAAAAAATTTCTTAGAGACAAATGACAATACAGACAAAACATACCGGATTCTATGGAAAACAATGAAAGCAGTTTTAAGAGGGAAATTCATTTCTTTTTAATTCTTTCCTCAAAAAAAAAAAAGAAAAAAACAACAAATAAATGATCTCACACTACATCTCAAAAACCTAGAAAAAAAAAGCAAAACAACAAATGTAGTAGAAGACAAGAAATAATTAAAATTAGAGGAGAAATCAACAAAATTGAAACAAAAAAATTGAAAAAATAAAAGTTGGTTCTTTGAAAATAAATTAAATCGACAGGGCCTTAGCCATGCTAATGAAGAGAAGTAGAGAGAGAACTCAAATTACTAACATATGGGATAAAAAAGGCAACATCACAACAGACACTACAGAAATTCAGATGATAATTAGAAAGTATTTTGAAACCCCATATTCCAATAAAACAGAAGATAATGAAGATATTGATAAATTTCTTATATCATATGATCTGCCAAGTTTGAGTCCGGAAGACTCACACAATTTAAATAGACCAATAACAAAGGAAGAAATAGAAGAAACCTTCAAAAGACTACCAACCAAAAAAAGCCCTGGACCAGATGGTTATACAGCAGAGTTCTACAAAACGTTCAAAGATGAATTAATACCAATACTTTTAAAGCTATTTCAAAAAATAGAAAAAGAAGGAGTTCTTGCAAATTCATTCTATGAGGGCAACATCACCCTGATCCCAAAACCAGACAAAGACACTTCAAAGAAAGAAAACTACAGACCAATATCTCTAATAAACTTGGATGCAAAAATTCTCAATAAAATCCTGGCAAATAAAAAACAAAAGCATTTAAAAAAATTGTGCTTCATGATCAAGAGGGATTCATCCCATTGATGCAAGGCTGGTTCAATATACGGAAATCAATAAATGTAATCCATCACATCAATAGACTTAAAGAGAAGAACCATATGATCATCTCGATAGATGCAAAAAAAGCATTCTACAAAGCACAGCATCCCTTTTTGTTTAAAACTCTATAAAAACTAGGAATAACAGGAACTTACCTCAACATGGTAATAGATATATATGCTAAACCTCAGGCTAGCATCATCCTAAATGGAGAAAAAACTGAAGGTATTCCCTCTAAAATTTGCAACAAGACAGGGATGCCCTCTATCACCACTTCTATTTAATTTAGTTCTTGAAATACTATCCAGAGCAATGATACAAACAAAGGAAATTAAAGGCATAAAAATAAGAAAAGAAGAACTTAAATTATCGCTATTTGTGGATGACATGATAATATATTTAACAGACCCAAAAGGGTCTACAAAGAAACTGCTAGAGTTAATAAATGAATTCAGCAAATTGGCAGGATATAAAATCAACACGCATAAATCAAAGGCATTCCTGTATATCAGCAACAAAACTTCTGAAATGGAAATGAGGAAAACCACTCCATTTACAGTATACTCAAAGAAAATAAAAAACTTGCAAATCAACCTAACCAAAGAGGTGAAAGATTTATACAATGAAAACTACAGAACCCTAAAGAGAGAGATAGAAGAAGATGTTAGAGGATGGAAAAATATGCCCTGTACATGGATAGGCAGAAATGACATCATCAAAATGGCGATATTACCCAAAGTTCTCTACAGGTTTAATGCAATGCCAATCAAAAACCCAATGGCATTTCTTGTAGAAATAGATAAAGTAATCATGAATTTCATATGGAACAACAAAAGACCCAGAATAGCGAAAGCAATTCTAAGCAGGAAGTGTGAATCCAGAGTTCAAACTGTACTACAAAGCAATAGTAACAAAAACAGTGTGGTACTGGTATCAAAACAGGCAGATGGACCAATGGTACAGAATAGAGGACACAGAGACATATCCACAAAATTACAACTTTCTTATATTTGAAAAGGGGCCTAAAAGCATGCAATGTAAGAAGGATAGCATCTTCAACAAATGGTGCAGGGACAATTGGAAATTCATATGCAACAAAATGAAACGGAATCCCTTTCTCTCACAATGCATAAAAGTTAACTCAAAATGGATCAAGGAGCCAGATATAAAATCAGAGACACTGCGTCTGATAGAAGAAAAAGTTGGCTACGATGTACATACTGTGGGGTTGGGCTCCAAATTCCTTAATAGGACACCCATAGCCCAAGAGTTCATAAAAAGAATAAACAAATGGGACTTACTTAATCTAAAAAAGTTTTTTCTCAGCAAGAGAAACAATAAGAGAGTTAAATAGAGAGCCTACATCCTGGGAACAAATTTTTACCCCTTACACTTCAGATAGAGCCCTAATATCTAGAATATACAAAGAACTCAAAACAATTAAACAATGAGATAACAAATAACCCAATCAACAATGGGCCAAGGATCTTAACAGACACTTCACAGAGGAGGACATACAATCAATCAACAAGTACATGAAAAAATGCTCACCATCTGTAGCAGTCAGAGAAATGCAATCAAAACCACCCTAAGATACCATCTCACTCCAGTAAGATTGGCAGCCATTATGAAGTTGAACAACAATAAGTGTTGGTGAGGATGTGGGGTAAAGGGTACACTTGTACACTGCTTGTGGGCCTGCAAATTGGAGAGTCCAATATGGAAAGCAGTATGGAGATTCATGGGAAAGCTGGGAATGGAACCACCATTTGACCGAGATATCGCCCTTCTCAGACTCTTCCCTGAGGATCTTAATAGAGAGCAGTATAAGGATACTGCCACATCGATGATCATAGCGGCACAATTCACAATAGACTGTGGAACCAAAGTAGATGCCCTTCAACAGACGAATGGATAATAAAAATGTGGCATCTATTCACAATGGAGTATTGCACAGCACTGAAAATGACAAAATCATAGAATTTGCAGGGAAATGAATGGCATTAGAATAGATTATGCTAAGCGAAGCTATCCAATCCTTAAAAAAACAAATGCCAAATGTTTCCTTTTATATAGAGAGAGCAAATAAGAACAGAACAGGGAGGAAGAACATGAGAAAAATATTAAAACTAAACAGAGATGAGTGGGGGGAGAGAAAGGGAGAGAGAAGGAAAATTATATGGAAATGGTAGGAGACTACTCAATGTTACACAAAATTACATATAAGAGGTTGTGAGGCTAAAGAGGGGAAAACAAGGGAGAGAATTAAACAACAGCAGATGAGGTAGAGAGGGAAGATGGGAGGGGAGGGGGAATAGTAGGGGATAGGAAAGGTAGCAGAATTCAACAATAACTAGTATGCTATTATGTAAAAACGTGAGTGTGTAACTGATGTGATTCTGCGATTTGTATTTGGGGTAAAAATGGGAGTTCATAACCCAATTAAGTCAAATGTATGAAAGATGATATATCATGAGCTTTATAATGTTTTGAACAACCATAAAAAAAGAATTGAATTTCCAATATTTGAGTCATATAACAACTTTATTTTTTAATAAAATTGTCTTTTATTTGTTATCTTACTTGCTGGTATCTGCCTTTCAGTTTTAAAAAACTATGTGCTTTAGCCATTCATCCATGTAGTATGTAACAGAAAATTTTGAGTGTCTCCATATAACCAGATTGGCAAGGCATCAAGGTTTCCTTCACAAACAAGGTGAAGGCTTTGCCATTAGAAATTTAATATTCTGCAAAACAATTTTTTTAACTTTCCAATTAAATTTCCAAAAAAATTTAGAAAAAAAAGAATCTAAACCCCACAGTAAGAAGGCCTCAAAGTGGAGAAGTGGAACATTTACGGCAGGCCTATTTGATCACTGCTGGTTCACAGGAAGCGTGTCCAATCAACCCTGATGTTAGGCAAATGAGGGGCAAGGGAGCTTATTTTGGGCACTGGTTTGGATGTGCCCCTCATGGAAAACTCCATCCAGAGGTTATGATGTGTGTTTATATGGAAGAAGATGAGGGCCATGTGGGAGTGTTTTGGTTTTAATTGTGGTCATTTGTTTGGTAGTTGGAAGAGATGACTGGGTCCACCTGGGCTTGAACTCTGGTGTGATTCCCCTTAGAGAATGAGATTTGGAACTGACTTCAGAGAAGTATTGCGATGAATGCTGTTGGGATTTCAGGAGGCCACGCATGAGAGTCGCCCTTGGAAACTGAGATCTTGGCCCAGAGAGGCTTTCCAGAGAGCACTGGGAATCTCAGCTAGGATATCACAGGTTTTTTTCTGAAAGACCTGGCAGCCATCGTTGAGAGTCAAAACACACATGGACCTCACATTGGAGACCTCAATGGGCCTGGCTTTATGTGACAATTTGGCCACTCTTTGGGAAGCCTTGCCTGTGAGAGATCTCCAGATCCTTCATTAAAATGAGCTTCCTCAACATTTAATGGATCCTGAATGAATTGAAACCCACAGTACCAACAAATTCATCTGTGAAAAATAGTTAGATAAATACCATGAATTTTTAAAAATTCTCATGACCAGGTGGCACTGGAGAACCTTTGGATGTCCTGTTGCTGATCATGAGTATACCAGACAGTGCCTTGATTGACTAGGTATCATGAAAATGGTGTAGAACAGAGATGCCAGTAAGTTGGAGCCTGATGTGTAGTGGGCCTAGAGCAGTGGTGTGCAGGTGTGTGATAAAACATCTGTGGTGGGGCCTGTGGATCTGCCATTGACTTTCAAATGCCTTGACACAGACACGGTGCAGCCAGCAGACCCTTCTATATAAAGGCATCTTGTTATATGGAGATTTTTCACGGCAATGTTTAGAATCAGGTTGCTATGGTCAAGGGGCAAGCTATGTGGGATAGAAGCCTAGTTGGTGCATTCTCATGCAGACAATTACCCACCACACGTGACAGAACTCGCTCCAGCACTGTGTCCCACTTGAACTCCTTGTATTTCGTGAAGCAAATACCAAACTCCCAGTGCAGCAGCAAGAAACACAATGAAAAGTCGAGGATGACCAAATGGCTTCACAGTCCACATGGGTTGACACTTAGCCCCCGTGGCCACAATTTAGCTACAAAGAGAGAATTTAGCACTGCTGCCTCATGTTCATTGGAAAATAAGAAACCATGTCCTCCTGGTCACATAGATGCAGACCTAGCTTTGATGGTCTCACTACATCGGAAGTTAAAGCTCCTGAAAACAACATATATTTCAAGTGCCCAAGCTCAGAGGCAATTTCTCAAGAAGTGTTTAGGCCAGCAGATCTACATGTTTGTGGAGTGTTTACCATGTCACTTACTTTTGGAAACTGCTCTATCAACTCCAAGGTTGTGAACTCCTGAGCATTTTCCATTCTAAATATATATTCACAGATTTTCTAACTCTTCTCCTCTAATTCTGACTTACTTGGGGCAAAGGGAATGTCAAGTCATTGTTCTGGATGAGAGAGGGAAGATTGTTTTGTAGCACATATTTGCATACACATTGGATTCATTTTCCAATTTTCTGTTTGAAATACTTAATCCCTGACACTAACCCATACCCTACTAAACTCTGACTACTAATCCTAATATAATGGAGAAAAATAACCCAAACAGAATAGAAATACAAGCATTTCAGAAGAAGCATGGTGTATAGTTGGAATTACCTTTTGCATGATATAAGGTAGGAGTTATAAATCTAGTCAATTATTTGTTGAAATAATTTTCTATGTGTTTTTAAAGTTAAGAAAAATGTGAATTCCTGTCTCCCTTTCTCTGTAGCCTATTAAGCAAATGTATTTTTATATGCACAAATAGAATACTACCTGGTTTCACATATACATTCTTGTGAGGTGGCTGACTTGGCAGATACAAATTGTGAGAAGAGATCACTCATCCTAAACGCTGTTTTAACTGAAAATTCAACCCATGGGTGAGCTTCCTAGATGAACAACAGTATACACATATTCATGTTCAGTAAAATGAATATTTTGGGATATGCGGATGAGTTATTTTTCATGATGAATTTCAATTGGCATATATATTGCTACATTATAATGTGTGTGTTTGTGTGTCTATATATATATATATATATATATATATATATATATATATATATATATATTCTCCATATTTACCAAAATATGAAATATATGTGTCTTCTTATACACCGCCTGAATTCATTCATATTCATATATGTGGATTTATAATCAACTTTTAAAAAGTTTATTCTCAGAAATATACATCCACTGAAATAAATATTTGTTTCCTAGTACTGAAAACTAACTTCAGGGAAGGGTGCTTACAAATCCTAATATTTCTACAGTAACTGACCAAGTTTAACATCAATGCAAGTAGATTCCTATTGGATATGATGTGTTTATTAAAGTTCATTTTAATCAAACCTGGTACGTTATTATTTCTTCAGTTTATAGACATCATAAATTATATCCTTTCATTCACAAGTTCACAAATTTATAAACATTTGGTTCACTTTCAATCACTTCCTCCTTCAGAACACTTATATTTCTCCATGTTTCTTGACTGGTCTTTTCACTAGACTTCTTTCTAAAGACATTATTTTCGATTCCATAATCATTTTTGAAGCAAAACTCACACACTATTTATGATAAATGGTAACCCTAATATAACCATTAGATATATAAGTGGTTGGAATGAATGTATGTATATCAATAAATGATTTCCTCTATTTTTTCAGATATCAATACAATCCATTATTTAAATTTGGAACCAGTCATATAATTTATTCACAGTATGGTCTATTAATGCATCATCTCTATATTCATCAACACAGGGTAAGCCGATTAGTATCCCCAGTACTAATTTTTATCTTTTCAAAATATTTCCCCCAGAAATGGTGGAAGAAATACTCATGTCACCTGATCTTCATATACATATTATCACAGTAATATTTTGGACACAAAATGCGAAGATCACCCTTATGATTGTACCAAAGCCTCAATGGAATGTGAACATGGATTACTAAATATATCCATGTCCAGGTTGCCTAATGCTCTCAAATGTCAATCTTATTGGTGACTACAAATTGGTTTCTTCTTAAGATTATGTATTCAACCTCAACCCTGTTGAAAATGTCTAATCCTATCACGTTATACTTTGCCTGATTTCCTAATGTCTCTATTGATGTCTGCTTTCCTACATATTTTCCCCAGTTCATCATTGTGCCTGACTCTTCACATATGGTGTCATTTATATTCACTCTCTAACCAAAACCCTATTGCTAAAGAACATTGGTCCAAATCCTAGACTCACTCTTTCTTCTAAACCTACTGACTATCTTCCTAATCCTACACACAATCCCTTTTTGACTGGATGATCTCTTCTATATTTAATCATCTGAGGTACAGGGTCTTATGCCATTGTATATCAATTTAACTGAGACCTCGGTGCAAAACATAACTCAAGCTAAGGATCCCAATCAAGGGTCCAAATCCTTCTGGGCTTCAAATATTACCTAGATTTCTGTTTTCATACTTATGTTCTACCTCTATATTCTTATAAATATCGCTGGTTCCCAATACCATTATTCATCCAGCAGAATGATTTCCAACCCAAATTGAACATGCTATTAATCCTAACCATACAATGTTCTCTCAATCTCACTTTACAGAAGAGCAGGGACAAAGTTGGTATTACAATACAGGAAGTTAGGAGATCTTCCAACTGCTGAGTACCTCAAAATCCATGCAGAAATGATCCCTGGAGAAGATGCAGGCAGCTATGAAGGACCTGAGAGAACAAAAGTCATATTCCATGGCAAAAAACATGGTCAGGATGAAAAGATGTGTCTGAGTCAGCCTCTCTATTCTTAATGTAGGGAAGATGGACCAAACCAGGCCTGTGTGGAGAGCTGTTCCCAGGTGACTATGGTTTCTATACCATTCTAACATGAGAAAGTATCACAGGAAGTAGGGCAGCCTCCATGTCAGGAGACAATAGGAAGAAACTGTTAGGACAAAGTGGTGGCCAAGACAGTGACCTCATTCATTTTCTGAAGGTAGTGACCTCACCTCACTTCTTTGGTGATGGAGCTCTCTGAATTTTGTGATCCAGGAAGCAAGGCACCCTGAGCCAGTCCCAGTCCCAGTCGCAGTGGGCTCATTTCTTTGGATTTTCCAGGAACAGAGTCAGTCTTTCTAGGTACCTACTGATGTAAGG
The DNA here is from genome assembly GCF_048772815.1 of Callospermophilus lateralis. NCBI lineage: Eukaryota > Metazoa > Chordata > Mammalia > Rodentia > Sciuridae > Callospermophilus > Callospermophilus lateralis. The sequence continues at coordinate 593,873 of NW_027514433.1, forward strand.
GTTGCCAAATACCAACAAAGCTCTGAAGAGGGGTCTTTCCTGAGAGGATAGGAATTGGCTCACCACTGCGTCCTTACAACTTCACAGATTTGACCAAGGAGACCAGATCTGAGACAGAAAGTCCATTTCTGGGGAACATTGTATGTCCTACCAGTCAGAGGACATTCCAGATAGTCACAGACCTACTTGGAAGAAGGAGGTGCATTAGTGGGTGTTGGTTTGTGTTTGTGGTTTTTTCACATGATCTGAGAATAGGTAAAAAAGGAGGTGTGTTTGGTTTGGAGTGGACTGATTCTAGTAAGTCATTTGACAAGGAGACTGTTTCTGTGTCTGTGTATCCCATTGTGTTTTTCTTTGTAGATATTAGAAAAGAAAATAGCTCATTGGGTGTGTCCTGTCTAGTAGAAAACTTCCCAGTATGCATCCTTCCCAATTAATGAATAGACTGAGGCTTGCCTTATCCATGGGCAACACCTGCTATCTACCTAAGTTCTCATTTTTTTACTGAATTCTGGCCACTTTCAAGATTAGTATCATGTATTTTTGTACAAGATACGTACCACCTCCAAGCTCTGTGACATGGCCATGTACTGGATAGCTGAAGAGAATGGCGAGCATCTCAGAAAACTCACATATCAGAGTAACCAGGAAAGTCTCCTAGGAGAAACCCTGCTTGGGGGCTTTTGATTACCTATTGTTCTGTTGCTCTGAATGTCAGAAAGGTCTTTGCCTCAGGCCAAACCTTAGTGAAGCCTGAAGAAAAGAGTTTTCAAATGGAAATGAATGGGAATCACCTGTGGCTTTTTACTTTATTGCTTTGGAAAAAGATTTGTCTGAATCAGCCTCTTGGCCCTGTGTGAGCCTGTGGTTTAGATTTTCAGCACCTGATGGGTCTAGAGAAAGATCCCATGTGGGCATTCAAAACCAAAATGGAAAAAAGATCAGTCATTTTGGATGAAGCCTCTCGCCTGCCTCTGTAATATTTCTGACCTCCATCAAGTGAGAATAGGGATCATTTGTGTCAAATGAGTTCTTCAAAGCCCTGCAGAGGCTGGACAATAGGTGCTTGCGTTTTCTCATGACTCCAATTCACACAAAGAATCTATACCCCACAGTCAGTAGGCCTCAAATTTGAGAAGTGGAGCAGTATTAACAGCAGTCCTATATGATCACTTCTGTTTCACAGGAATGTTGTCCAGGCCACCCTGACTTTAGGCAAATGAGGGGCAAGGGAGATTATTTTTGACACTGTCTTGGGCTGTGCCCCTCATGGAAACCTCCAGCTAGAGTTTATGATTAGTGTCTATATAAAAGAAGAAGAGGGCCCTGTGGGAGTGTTTTGGTTTTAATTGTCATCATTTGTGTGGCAATTGGAAGAGTTGCCTGGGTCCACCTGGGCTTGAACTCTGTTGTGATTCCCCTTAGAGACTGAGTTGTGGAACTGAACTCAGAGAAGTATTGCCATGAATTGTGTTGGGATTTTTGGAGGCCACGCATGAGATTCGCCATTGGAAACTGAGATCTAGGCCCAGGGTGACTTTCCACAGAGCACTGGGAATCTCAGCCAGGATATCACAAGATTTTATTTTGAAAGATTGTCAGCCATAGTTGAGAGTCAAAACACACATGGAATTCACATTGTAGACCTCAATGGGCCTGGCTTCATGTGACCTTTTGCCCACTCTTTGGGAAGCCTTGCCTGTGAAAGTTCTCCAGAGCTTTCATTAAAATGAGATTCCTCACCTTTTAATGGTTCCTGTATAAATAAAATCCCACAGTGCCTCCAACTTCATTATTGAAAAATATCTAGATAAATACCATGAATTTTTTGAAATTACTATGACCAGGTTGCACTGGAGAACCTCTGAATGTCCTGTTCCTGATCATGATTGTACCAGACAGTGCCTTGATTGACTGGGTTTCATGAAAAAAGTGTAGAACATAGATGCCAGAAAGTTGGAGCCTGCAGACTAGTGGGCCTAGAGCAGAGGAGTGTAGGTGTGTGAAAAAAACATTTGTGGTGGGGCCACGTGGATCTGCCATTGGCTTAGAAAGACTTGTGACTGACATGGTACAGCCAGCAGACCCTTCTATGTAATGGCATCTTGTTATATGGAGAGGATTCCTGCCAAAGGTCAGAATCAGGTTGCTATTGTCAAGTTGAAAAGCTATGTGGGATTGAAGCCTCACTGGTGCATTTTACTAACCCACCACACGTGAGAGTACATCCTCCAGCACTGTGTCCCAGTAGAACTCCTTGTATTTCGTGAAGCCAATACCAAACTCACAGTGCAGCAGTAAAAAACACCACGAAAGTGGATAATGACCAAATGGCTCTACAGACAACACAGTTAGATACTTAGACCCCAGTGGCCAAAGTTTACCTACAAAGAGAGAATTCAGCACTGCTGCCTCATGTTCACTAGAAAACAAAAAACCATGTCATCCAGGTCACATAGATGGAGACCCAGAATTGATGGTCTCACTACAAAGGAAGCTAAAACTCCTGACAACGATATATATTTTAACTGCCCGACCTCAGAGGCAGTTTCTCAAAAAGTCATTAGGGCAGCAGAGCTCCATGTTTGTGGAGTGTTTACCCTCTCCCTTTTTGTAACCCGTTCTACCTCCTACAAGTTTGTGAACTCCTGAGCATTTTTCTTTCCACATATGTATTCACAGATTTTCTAACTTTTCTCCACTAATTGTGTCTTATTTGGGGCGAAGGTAATGTCAAAGCATTGTTCTGGATGAGAGTGGGAAGATTTTTGTGTAGCACATATTTGCATACACATTAGATTCATTTTCATATTTTCCATTTGAAATACTGAATCCCTGACACTAACCCATACCCTACTAGACTCTGACTACTAATCCAAATATGATGGAGAAAAAGAAAGTTAAGAGAATAGAAATACAGGCCTTTCATAGGAGGCATGGTGTATACTTGGACTTGCCTTCGGCTTTATCAACGGTATGTGTTATAAATATAGTCAACTTTTCATTGTAATACTTCTCCATGAGTTTTTAAAATTAACACATATGTAAATTTCTGTCTCCCTTTCTCTGTAGCCTATTCATCACATGTATTTTTTAATGCATCTTTAGAATTCTACCTGGTATCACATGTACATTCTTGTGAGCTCGCTTATTTTGGAAGATACAAATTGTGAGAAGAGATCACTCCCTCTAAATACTGATGGAACTGGAAATTCAACCTATGGGTGAATTTCCTAGATGAACAATATTATGCATAAATAAATGTTCAGTAAAATGAATATTTTTGGATACGTGGATGATATCTATTTTATTATGATTTTCGAATGGCATATATATTGCTACATTTTAATGTCTGTGTATGTGAGTATCTATCTATCTATCTATCTATCTATCTATCTATCTATATAGATATAGATATCTACTCTTTAGATTTTCCAAAATATGAAATATATGTGTCTTATTATACACTTTCTAAATTTACTCATGTGTGTGTATGTGGATTTATAATCAAATTTTCACAAAATAATTCTTAGAAATATTCATCCACCTTAAATACATATTTATTTCCTAGTACTGAAAACTAAATTCAGTGAATGGTGCATACAAATCGTAATATTTCCACAGTGACTGACCCAGTTTCACATCAATGCAAGTAGACACCTATGGGACCATGATGTGTATTTTGAAGTTCATTTTTATTCAACACTGATACATTACTATTTCTGCAGTTTGTGGACATAATAGGATAAATTCTTTCATCCACAATTTCACAAATTTATAGGCATTTAGTTCACTTTCAATCACTTCCTACTTCAGAACACATGTATTCCTCCATGTTTCTTGACTGTTCTTTTCATGAGATTCTTTCCAAACACATTATTTTTGATTTTCATAAACATTTTTGAAGCAAAACTCAGACACTCTTCATGATAAACCATAATGCTAATATTACCATTAGATGTATAACTGGTTAGAATGAATTTATGTATATCAATATAAGATTTCCTATATATTTTCAGATATCAATTCAATCCATTATTTAAAGTTTGAACCAGTTATATTATTTATTCACAGTATGGTCTATTAAGGCATCATCTCTATATTCATAGACCGATGGTATACCTATTTGTATCCCAAATACTAATTTATAAGTCTTTAAAATATTGCTTTAAGAATATTGGAAGAAATACTCTAGTCACCTGATATACATATACATTTCATCACAGTAATATTCCTGACACAAAATGCAACGGACACACTTATGATTGTACCAAAGCCTATATTGAAAGTGAGCATGTATTACTAACAACATCCATGTCCTGATTAACTAATGATCTCAAATATCATTCCTATTGGTGAGTACATATTTGTTTCTTCCTAAGATTAAATATTGAAACTGAACCCTGTTAAAAATGTCTCATCCTATCACTCACTTTGTACTTTGCCTGATTTCCTAATGTCTCTATTGATATCTGATTTCCTACACATTTTCCCCAGTTCATCACTGTGACTGACTCTTGAAATATGCTGACATTTACATTCACTCTCTAACAAAACCCCTATATCTAAAGAACTTTTGGTCCAACTCCTAGACTCACTGAAATGGGTTCTTCAAAGCCCTGCAGAGGGTAGCCCATAGGTGCTTGGGTTTTCTCATGACCCCAATTCACATAAAGAAGCTATGCCCCACAAAGAGTAGGCCTCAAATTGGAGAAGTAGAGCAGTATTAATGGCAGGCCTATTTGATCACACCTGATTCACAGGAAGGGTTTCCAGGCCACCCTGAATTTAGGCAAATAAGGGGCAAATGAGCTTATTTTGGACACTGTCTTAGGCTTCGCCCCTCATGGAAACCTCCAGCAAGAGGTTATGATGAGAGTTTATATTGAAGAAGATGAGGGCCATGTGGGAGTGTTTTGGTTTAATTGTGGTCATTTGTGTGGTAGTTGGAAGAGATGACTGGGTCCACATGGGCTTGAACTATGGAGTGATTCCCCTTAGAGACTGAGTTCTGGAAATGAACTCAGAGAAGTATTGACATGAATTGTGTTGGGATTTTAGGAGGCCACACATGAGAGTTGCCCTTGGAGACTGAGATCTAGGCCCAGGATAGCTTTCCAAAGAGCACTGGGAATCTCAGCCAGGATATCACATGACTTTATTCAGAAAGACGTGGCAGCCATTGTTGAGAGTCAAAACACACATGGACCTCAATTGTAGACCTCAATGGGCCTGGCTTCATGTGACCTTTTGGCCACTCTTTGGGAAGCCTTGCCTCTGAGAGTTCTCCTGAGCTTTAATTGAAATAATCTTCCTCACCATTTCATGGTTCCTGAATAAATTGAAAGCCACAGTGCCTCCAACTTCATCGTTGAAAATTGGCTATATAAATACCATGAATTTTTTAAATTCCCATGAACATGTGGCACTGGAGAACCTTTGGATATCTGTTGCTGATCACGAGTGTACCAGACATTGCATTGATTGACTGGGTTTCATGAAAATGGTGAGAACAGAGATGCCAGAAAGTTGGAGCCTGCTGACTACTGGGCCCAGAGCAGTGGTGGGCAGGTGTATGATAAAACATCTGTCGTGGGGACACGTGGTTCTGCCATTGGTTTCCGAATGACTTGTGACTGACATGGTGCAGCCAGCAGAACCTTACAAGTAAAGGGACCTTGTTATATGGAGAGGTTTCAGGGCAATGTTCAGAATCAGGTTGCTATGGACATGGGTGCAAGCTTTTTGGGATAGAAGCCTGGTTGGTGCATTCTCCTGCAGACCCTCATCCACTACACGTGAGAGTACTCCCTCTAGCACTGTGTCCCAGTTTTTCTCGTTGTATTATGTGAAGCCAATACCAAACTCCCAGTGCAGCAGTAAGAAACACCACGAAAAGTGGAGTATGACCAAATGGCTTCACAGATCACATGGTTAGACACTTAGACCCCAGTGTCCTCAGTTTACTAACAAAGGGAAAATTCAGAACTTCTGCCTCATGTTCAATAGCATATAAGGAACCATGTCATCCAGGTCACATAGATGCCGACCCAGGTTTTATGGTCTCAATACAAAGAAAGCTAAAGATCCTGACAACAACAAATTTTTCAAGAGCCCAAACTCAGAGGCAGTTTCTCAACAACTCATTAGGCCACCAGAGTTCCATGTTTGTGGAGTGTTTACCCTGTACCTTACTTTTGGAAATTCCACTACCACCTCCAAGGTTGTGAACTCCTGAGCATTTTCTTTTCCAGATATATATTCACAGACTTTCAAACTCTTCTCCACTAATTGTGTATTACTTGTGGCAAAGGAAATATCAAGGCATTGTTTTGGAGGACAGTGGGAAGATTTTTGTCTAGCAAATATTTGCATACACATTAGATTCATTTTCCTATTTTCCATTAGAAATACTGAATCCCTGTCACTAACCCATACCCTACTAGACTCTGACTACTAATCTTAATATGATGTAGAAAAAGAAACCTAACAGAATAGAAATACAGGCCGTTCATAGGAGGCATGGTGTATACTAGAACTTGCCTTCTGCTTTATCAAGTGAATGTGTTATAAATCTAGTCAACTTTTCATTGTAATACTTCTCCATGAGTTTTTAAAGTTAACACATATGTACATTTCTGTCTCCCTTTCTCTGTACCCTATTCATCTCATGAAATTTATTATGCATATTTAGTATCCTACCTGGTATCACACGTACATTCTTGTGAGCTTGCTGTTTTAGGAAGATACAAATTGTGAGAAGAGATCACTCTCCCTAAATACTGATGGAACTGAAAATTCAACATATTGGTGAATTTCCTAGATGAACAGCATTATACATAAATCCATGCTCAGTAAAAAGAATATTTTTGGATATGAGGATGATATATATTTCATGATGAATTTTGATTGGCATACATATTACTACATTTTAATGTCTGTGTTTGTATCTTTATATATATATATATATATATATATATATATATATATATATATATATATATATATATGTATTTTTTTTCTCCAGATTATTCAAAATATGAAATATATGTGTCTTATTTTACACTCACTAATTTAACTCATGTTCCTATATGTGGATTTATAATCAAATTTTCACAAAATTATTCTCAGAAATATTCATCCACACACATGAAATACATATTTATTTCCCAGTACTGAAAACTAACTTCGGTGAAAGGTGCTTACAAATCCTAATATTTGTACAGTAACTGACCCAGTTTAACATCAATGCAAGTAAAATCCTATGGGACATGATGTGTATTTTGAAGTTCATTTTTATTCAACACTGGTACATTACTATTTCTTCAGTTTATGGACATTATAAGATAATACTTTTCATCCACAAGTTAACAAATCTGTACGCATTTGGTTCACTTGCAATTACTTCCTGCTTCAGAATATATGTATTCCTCCATGTTTCTTGACTGTACTTTTCATGAGATTATTTCCAAACACATTATTTTCGATTTCCATAATCATTTTTGAAGCAAAACTCCCACACTCTTCATGATAAACCATAATGCTAAAATTACCATTAGATGTATAACTGGTTAGACTGAACTTATGTATATCAATATAAGATTTCCTATATATTTTCAGATATCAATTCAATCCATTATTTAAAGTTTGATCAAGTTATATTATTTATTTACAGTATGGTCTATTAAGGCATCATCTTTATAATCATAGGCACAGGGTACACGTAATTGTGTCCCAATACTAATTTATAAGTCTTAAAATGTTGCTTTCAGAAATGTTTGAAGAAATACTGTAGTCACCTGATATACATTTACATTTCATCACAGTAATATTCCTGACAAAAAATGCAACGGACACCCTTATGATTGTACCAAAGCCTAAATTTAATGTGAGCATGTATTACTAACAACATCCATGTCCTGATTAACTAATGATCTCAAATATCATTCCTATTGGTGACTACATATTTGTTTCTTCCTAAGATTAAATATTGAAACTGAACCCTGTTAAAAACGTCTTATCCTATTACTCACTTTGTACTTTCCCTGATTTCCTAATGTCTCTATTGATATCTGCTTTCCTACACATTTTCCCCAGTTCATCACTGTGACTGACTCTTCACATATGCTGACATTTGCATTCACTCTCTAACCAAAACCCTATATCTAAATAACTTTTGGAACTATCCCTTTTTGTCTGGAGGATCTCTTCCTCATTCAGTCATCCAAGGTACAAGGTCCTATGCCATTGTATAACGATTTATTTGAGACAACTTTGCGGAAATAATTCAAAGCTAATTATCCCAATCAAGGGCCCAGTGTTCATCTGGGTTTCAAATCTTTCCTAGATTTCTGTATTCATACTTATATTACACCTATATATGCTTGTAAATATCGGAGGTCCCCAATACCATTATTCATCTCGCAGAATGATTCCTAACCCAAATTGAACATGTTATTAACCCTAACCATGCACTGTTCCCTCAATTTAACTTTACAAAGACCAGGGACAGAGTTGGTGTTATAATACAGGTAGGTAGGGGATCTTCCACCTGTTGAGAACCTCAAGTTCCATGCAGAAATAAACCCTGAAGAAGATGTAGGCAGCTATGAAGGACCTGAGAGAGCATCAGTAATCTTCCTTGGTAAAATACCTGGTCAGGATGAAGCGATGTGTCTGAATAAGCCTCTCTTTTCTTAAAGTAGAGAAGATGGACCAAACCAGGTCTGTGTGGAGAGCTGTTAACATGTGCCTATGGTTGATATACCATTCTATCTTGTGAATGTGACACAGGAAGTAGGGGAAGCCTCTCTCTCGTGGGACCCTTGGAAGCAAATGTTAGGATAAAGTGGTTACCAAGGTAGTGACCTCATTCAGTTCCTGAAGGAAGTGACCTACCTCACTTCCTTGGTGATGGAACTCTCTGAACTTGGGATCCAGGAAGCCAGGCACTCAGAGCCAGTCCCAGTCCCAGTCCCAGTGGGTTCACTTGTTTGGATTTACCAAGGACAGAGTCAGTCTTTTTGGTACATACTGATGTGTGGATGGCTAAATGCCAGGAAAGCTCTGAAGAGGGGCCTTTCCTGAGAAAGCAGGTAGTGACTCACTGATTGATGCTGAAAACTTTACAGAGTTGGTAAAGGAGACCTGATCTGAGACAGGACAGTCCATTTCGAGGGAGCAGAGTAAGGCCCATCAGTCTGAGGACACTCTGGATAGTCACAGACCTACTTGGGGGAAGGAGGTGCCTTTGTGGGTGTGGGTGTGAATTTGTGTTTTTTTATCATGTTCTGAGAATAGGTAGGAAAGGCAGTATGTTTGGTTTGGAGTGGACTGTTTTTAGTAAGTCATTTGACTTGGCGAGTGTTTCTATGTTTGTGTATCCCACTTTTTCCGTGGTTGTAGATATTAGAAAAGTGAATGCATCAATGGATGTGTCCTGTCTAGTAGAAAGCATCTCAGCACACATCCTTCCCAATTTATGAATGGACTGTGGCTTGCCTTATATGCACAACACCTACTTCTTTCCTTAGTTCCTGTTTTCTTCCTGAATTCTGGCCACTCTCCAGAATAGGCTCATTTTTTTTGTCCAAGATATGGACCTCCGTCGAGTTCTGTGACATGGACATGTACTGCATAGATGAAGGGAATTGGGAGCATCTCTGAAAACTCGGATATCAGTGTGACCAGTAAAGGCTCAGTAGAGAAACCCTGCTTTGTGCCTTTTGCTTACCTACTGTTCTGTTGACCTGAATGTCAGGAAGGTCTTTTCCTCAGGCCACCAGTTTGTGAAGCCTGAAGAAAAGTGCTTTCAATTGGAAATGAATGAGCATCACCTGTGGCTCTTTGCTTAATTGCTTTGGAAAGGGATGTGTCTGAATCATCCTTTCGGCTCTGAGAGAGGCTGTGGCTTTGATTTTCAGCACCTGATGGATCTAAAGAAAGATCCCATGTGTGCATCCAAAACCAAAATGGCAAAAAGATCAGTCATTGTGGATGAAGTCTCTTGCTTCCTCTGTTAGGTTCCTGACCTCCATCAAGTAAGTATAGGGATCCTTTGAGACAAATGAGTTCTTCAAAGCCCTGCAGCAGTGCTTGGGTTCTCACATGACTCCAAATCACATAAAGAATCTATACCTCACAGTCAGTAGGCTTCAAAATGAAGAAACAGAGCAGTATTACTGGCAGGCCTATTTGATCAATCCTGGTTTACAGGAAGGGTGTCCAGGAAACCCTGACTTTAGGAAAATGAGGGGCAAGGGAACTTATTTTGGACACTGTCTTGGGCTGCGCCCCTTATGGAAACCTCCAGCCAGAGGTTATGATGAATGTCTACATGGAAGAATATGAGGGCCATGTGGGAGTATTTTGGTTTTAATTGAACATATTGTTAACCCTAACCATACACTGTTCCCTCAATCTAAGTATTCAGAAAAGCAGGGACAGATTTGGTCTTACAATACAGGAATGCAGGGGATCTTCCACCTGCTGAAAACTTCAAAGTTCCATGCAGAAATGATCCCTGGAGAAGATGTAGGCAGCTATGAAGGACCTGAGAGAGCAAAAGGCATCTTCCATGGCAAACAGCCTGGTCAGGATGAAGGGTTGTGTCTGAATCAGATTCTCTCTTCTTAATGTAGAGGAGAGGCCTGTGTGGAGAGCTGTTCCCAGGTGACTATTGTTTCCTTACCATTCTAACTTGTGAAAGTGTCACAGGAAGTAGGGACATCCTCCATGTTATGAGACCTTAGGAAGCAAATGTTAGGACAAATTGGTTGCCAAGGCAGTGACCTCATTCAGTTACTAAAGGAAGTGACCTCACCTCACATCCTTGTTGATGGAACTCTCCAAATTTGGGTTCCAGGAAGCTAGGCACCCAGGCCCAGTCCCAGCACCAGTTCCAGTGTTCTCACTTGTTTGGATTTTCCAAGGACAGAGTCAGTCTTTTGTGGTACCTACTTATGTGAGAATGGCCAAATTCCAGAAAAATTCTGAAGAGGGGCCCTTCCGGAGAAAACAGGTAGAGGCTCACTGCTGGCTCCTGACAACTTCACAGAGTTGACCAAGGAGTCCAGATCTGAGACAGGACAGACCATTTCTGGGGAACATAGTATGGCCCTCCAGTCAGAGGACACTCTGGATAGTTCCAGACCCACTTGGGGGAAGGAGGTGCCTTTGTGGTTGTGGGTGTGGGTTTGTGGTTTTTTCTTTTGTTCTGAGAATAGTTAGGAAAGGGGGTGTTTTTGGTTTGGAGTGGACTGTTTCTAGTTAGTCCTTTGACAAGGCGAGTGTTTTTAGGTCTGTGTATCCCACTGTTTTCGTGGTTGTAGACATTAGAAAAGATAATGCCTCAATGGGTGTATCCTCTCAAGGAGAAAACTTCCCAGCATTCATCCGGCACAATTTATGAATGGAGTGTGGCTTGCCTTATCAATGGGCAACACCAACTATCTTCCTACGTTCCTGTTTTCTTCCTGAATTCTGGCCACTCTCCAGAATAGGCTCATGATTTTGTGTCAAATATATGTACCACTTCCAAGCTCTGTGACATGGCCATGTACTGGTAGCTGAAGGGAATGGCAAGCATCTCAGAAAACTCAGATATCAGTGTGGCCAGTAAAGTCTCAGTGGAGAAACCCTGCTTTGGGCCTTTTGATTACCTATTGTTATGTTGCCCTGAATATCAGGAAAGTCTTTGTCTCAGGCCACCCCTTTGTGAAGCCTGAAGAAAACAGTTTTCACATGGAAATGAATGGGCATTACCTTTGAGTTTACAATAAAACCTTCACAGATTTGGCTCTCATTAAGTTAAAAATACTTTTAGATTGTATCTCAGTGTAAAAAGTAACATGGAACTGTACATATCTTATTGATAACAAGTCCAATTATAGAACACAAATGATATACATAAATCTCCAACACTCCAACATGTTTGTCTTTTAAGCCTAGAATTACCATACAACCTTAGAACACCAGCTTGATACAATGGTCTTTGCAAGCTTCTACCTTACAGACTTGTATACCTGGAAGATATGAACACATTAACACCACAATTACATTGATGTTTTTGTATTAAACAAGTTTAGATTTTAAAGAAATAACATGGCACAATTTTATAAAAACAGTACTTGTTTTACCAGCTGTTTAATTTTTTAAGATTACTTGCTCAAAACTTACACATATAACCAAGTTACACACACCTTTTTTTATTATTTACTTAAACCCTTTTAATTACTTAATCATATAGACTCTCTTATCCAGAAATACGTATTTCCTCTATTATATCTATATCTAGAACCTTTTAGTTTCTCTTTTCCATCTACTAACCTCTTTCTGTTCACATTTCAATACAATGCTTTTCAATTTCTGAATTTAAGCAGATTATTTTATAGACATCTACATTTTATTAGGGCCTTTTTGAAAACCTAGAAAACTTATAGGCCTAATTTTAAAGACATCTTTATTTTTATCTGTTTACCCAATTTGAATTAATACATATGAATCACGTGAATCAAAGACATTTGGATACATTTTTAAATTTTTCATGAGCGCTCCTCATCTGTCAATTGTCATATCCCTGCATGATATATGGACATACACACATACAGACATACCAACATACAACACGTAACACAAATGTAACACATAACACAATAGTAAAGGCCTTGTAGCTTTTTTCAGGTGAAATCTCCATTGCAATGCTGAAAACTCCAGAGTCGATCAAAAATAGAACTGATCAGAAAACATTAACCCGTCAGCAGAATCAAGATCATGAGCTCAAAAAAAAAAAAAAAATTACAGAATCTAAGAAAAGCAAGAGTCCTAAAAATGATGACTGGCCAGTAATTAGTAAATACCATATTATATACTTTTTTGGTTAGGTCTAGTTTGAGTTCAGGTAAAAAGACACATTTACTCTTTTTATCTGTCTCCTGCTGAGTGCTGCAGGCTTCTTTTATTTGCATATCAAAGTAAGTCCTGGCTGAGGTCTGGAAAACTGGAAAGACTGGAATTCTGAGAAGAAACCTCACGCCTAAGGCATTTATCTATAAGTCATAATTTCCAGGTTTGGATGTTGAAAATTTTGATGCAAGTTTAAGATGTAATTCTCAAAATTTTATTTCTTTAGATTTTTCTACACTAGAAAAACTTGCTCACACAAAACTGAAAATAGGATCATTTTTTGATAATATTAATGCCACCATCAGAAGAAGTTTCTATAGGATCATTAAGCCCCTTTCTTTGTTATGAAGTTTCTAATAGTATTAAGTTAAATTAAATTGGCTGAAAAATTTTTAAAAAGAACCACATGCTACCATGTGTATCCGAAATTAAGCTTTAAAAATTTCCAAGACTGTTGCTAATTAATGTCATTTCAATAAGCCAGACCAACGTTTTAATTTAGTACCATTTTTTAAAATCTTACACACTGATGGGAATAGATACCATATCATAATTTATTATCTCTTCCCAAGTTAATGCACTGATATATCTAGTGAAATTTTTTCAGGCTGTCTAGTTCAAAATTAAAACTCTTTATTTTTTTTTTTACCCTAAGTATTTAAGTTTCCTAGCATGAACTACCTGAAATCAAACTAAACAATTGTTTAAACCCAACTTTTAACTGTAAGATAGTGCAATGCTTTAGAAACCCATTTAGATACCAGATGGCTAAAATAAAAAAATCATTTCTAGATACACATTCACCCTAGATCATCCCCAAGAAACAATCTATAATATCAACATATTAATGCATTCATTGTCCCTTTTGTTAAGTAAACAGAGGTGGAGAAATCCTTAAAGTGCACGTAAGGAATAAGGGAGTTCCCCACAGCAAAATGGATCTGGCAGCTGCTGGGAGTCCCTTAGCCTCACCATTTACTTACAGGATTAGTTCCTCTGGTTTGCTTTGACCCCAGGCACCAGGCATATTCTATGTCTCCCAACTTTGAAGTAGTCAGCTCCCAAAAATTTCATTCTCTGCTTCAGTTGTTTTGAGTGCTAGGCTTCCCCAAGAGGGCAGAGTGGGGTTTATTTAAAGTCCCCTCTGGGGTGTCAAAATTTATGACTGAAGGCTTGGTTCCCATCCCAAAGCCAATTAATGCCAATTTAATAATGAGGACAGGGTTTTGAGAAAAATTTAAGCGAGATATCAAAGTTCTTAGACCCCAGACATTTCCCTCTGCAGTGGGCATGCTCAATCCAACTACGGGAAGAAAAGTAATCACTGCTTCCGTAATCTTGCTTAACAAAGGGAAGTAAAGTTTATCAAAGTTCTTTAAAGCACAGCTAAGAGAGGTGAAAAGGTGAGAACAGAAAAACTGGTGGTTCTATTGACTTTTGGTCCCTCACAGGAGAAGCATTAGTTTAAAATTTAGCTAAAGTAACTTCCACATATGTAATGCAGGTTGGAACTCGGGACTCTGCATCGGACCAAACAATGCCATCACATTTAACAGAAACACAGATAAAATGACACACAAAGACCATCATGCAGCTCCCGTTTGTTCACAACCCCAAGATCTACAATCTTGTGACTCAGGGAGAATGGAGGGAAGAGGGGGAGGAGTAGAAGGTTTGAGTGATAGGATCCTGGGTGAAGGGGTCGGATTGGAGGCAGGGACCAGGAATGGCTTCAAGGACAGAGGCATGGAATGGCTTTGTCCCATAATGAGAGTTTCTCAAACAGAGACAAGGACAATACAAACGTGACACAAACATGTACACACAGTTAACATTTAACACGAGTTCAGAAGTAAAGATTAGAACCTAGTAACTGGCAAAACCTGATGGTTAGACCACAAAGACAGACAGTGAATTCAACCTGAGAGAAAAAAGTAGTCAGCAAGATATGATGGGTTGCCAGCAGAGTCACCTAATGTGGGCTCATTCGTCCCTCCTCACCTAATGAGAGCACATCCGTCAGTCCCCGAGTCTTCCAAGGCATCCCTTGCAAGGACATGGCCTGTGGCTTTAGGACACGTTTGTCCACCACTGACAGGGGGAACTTACGTTCTCCGCTGGAAGCCACTCTGCCAACCCAAACCAAAACCGAAAAATGGAACCTGAACAAAAAGCTCTGAGTGATCACAAGGAAAAATGAAAAGAAGCGCCTTACTTACCTCCAGAGGGGTCTGTTGGGGTGTCCTTGTCCTATGCTGCGTGATTCCCGGCCAACGCACCAAATGTAAGGGTCCGGTGAACGTCGGAAAAGAGACCACCAAGAGAACGCGGCTCATGCAACAGAAAAAGGCGTTCATTGAGGATCCAATCCAGCATGCTGGGGCTACGTGCTCACTCAAGAAGGGAGAGCAGCCCAGAGCCCCGAGCAGGGGTTGAGCAGTGCTTAAGTACACTTTTTGGGGAGGGCGGGACTTTACATATATCACAGTCTCCTTTAAGAAATCAACATACACCGCAGAAAAATCAAACAACAATTCCTAAACATGATTAGTTCATTCATTGGCAGGAACAGGTCAGGCAGGAGTGATAGGTGAGTTCTAAAGCGAGGTACACATTCAAACAGATTGGTTTAGGCCTTGCGATGCCTATGTGCCAGGCCACACAGGGTCCCAGGTTATTAAACAACCAGGCGGTCAGGGGGAATATTTACTGGGCAGTCCGGAATTGTACTACAAGCTACAGGAATTTCAGGTTTTGCATGTAGCATAGGAACTTAACAATACCTGGTCCTTTACATTTTAACTCAGGCCTTGCAGCTTAGAAACTTTACAAAACCCGGTCTTTTACACTTCAACTTTTACACTTTAATTTCAATTTATTTTACCCTTTCAGATCACTCCTGGTGCACAAGAAGGGTATCCAAGCCACCCTGAATTTAGGCAAATGAGTGGCAAGTGAGCTTATTTGGGACACTGTCTTGGGCTGTGCCCCTCATGGAAACCTCCAGCCAGATGTTATGATGAGTGCCTTTATAGAAGAAGAGGAGGGCCATGTGAGAGTGTTTTGGTATTAATTGTGGTCATTTGTGTGACGGTTGGAAGAGATGACTGGGTCCACCTGGGCTTGAATTCTTGTGTGATTCCCCTTAGAGACTGACTTCTGGAACTGAACTAAAAGAAGTATTGCCATGAATTGTGGTGATATTTTAAGAGGTCAAGCATGAGAGTCGCCCTTGGAAACTAAGATCAAGGCCGAGGGTGGCTTTCCACAGAGCACTGGGAATTTCAGCAAAGATATCCCATGATTTTATTCTTAAAGACTTGGTAGCCATAGTTGAGAGTCAAAACACACATGGACCTCACATTGTAGACCTCAATGGGCCTGGCTATATCTAACCTTTTGGCCACTCTTTAGGAAGCCTTGCCTATGAGAGTTCTCCAGAGTTTCATTGAAATGAGCTTCCTCAACATTTAATGGTTCTTGAAACCCACAGTGCATACAAACACAATAGAAATACAAGCAGTTCAAAAGAGGCATGGTGTATAGTTGGACTTGCCTTTTGCATTATGTAGGGTAGGTGTTATAAATCTAGTTAATTTTTAATTGAAATAGTTCTCCTTGTGTTTTTAAAGTTAATAAATATGTGAATTCCTGTATCCTTTTCTCTGTAGCCTATTCATCACATGTATTTTTATATAAACATATTGAATCCTACCTGGTATCACATATACATTCTTGTGAGGTGGCTGACATGGCAGATACAAATTATGACAAGAGATCACTCCTCCTAAACGCTATTGGATCTTAAAATTCAGCCTAAGGATAACCTTTCTAGTTGAACAACATTATTCATAAATCCATGTTCAGTAAAATTAATATTTTTGGATCTGTGGACGATATATATTTCATCATGAATTTCAATTGGCATATATATTGCCACTTTATAATGTCTGTGTGTGTTTTGCTCTTTGTTTAATTGCTTTGGAAAGAGATGTGTCTGAATCAGCCTCTTGGCCCTGTGTGAGGCTGTGGCTTAGATTCTCAGCACCTGATGGATCTAAAGAAAGATCCCATGGGTGCATCCAAAACCAAAATGGTCAAAAGAGCAGTTATTGTGGATGAAGACTCTCACCTTCCTCTCTAATGGCCCTGACATCCATCAAGTGAAAATAGGGATCCTTTGGGTCAAATGAGTTCTTTAAAGCCCTGCAGAGTTTAGCCCATAGGTGCTTGGGTTTTCACATGAATCCAATTTACATAAAGAATCTAAACCCCACAGTCATTTGGCCTCAAATTGAAGAAGATAAGGGGCATGTGGGAGCATTTTGTTTTGAATTGTGGTAATTTATTTGGCGCTTGGAACAGATGACTGGGTCCACCTGGGCTTAAACTCTGGTATGATTCTCCTTAGAGACTGAATTCTGGAAGTGACATAAGAGAAGTATTGTCATGAATTGTGTTTGGATTTTACTAGGCCATGCAACCTAGATCTCAGGTATTAATTGTGGTGCATGGAGATCTAGGTGCAGGGTGGCTTTGCCCAGAGCACTGGGAATCTCAGCCTGGATATCACATGATTTTATTCTGAAATTCTTTAAAGCCACTGTCAAAACACACATGGACCTCACATTGTAGACCTCAATGGGCCTGACTTCATGTGACCTTTTGGCCACTCTTTGGGAAGACTTGCCTGTGAGTGTTCTCAAGATCTTTCATTGAAATGAGCTTCTTCAACATTTAATGGTTCCTGAATGAATTGAAACCCACAGAGCCTCCAACTTTATCCTCAAAAAATGGCTTGATAAATACCATGAAACTTTTGAAATTCCCATGACCAGGTGGCACTGGAAAACTTTTGGATGTCCTGTTGCTGATCATGAGTGTATCTCACAGTGCCTTGACTGACTGGGTTTCATGAAAATTGTGTAGAACAGTGATGCCAGTATGTTGGAGCCTGTTCATTAGTGGGCCTAGAGCAGTGGTGTGAAGGTGTGTGATAAAACATGTGTGTTGGGGCATGTGGATCTGCCATTGGCTTCCAATTGCCTTGTGACTGACAGGGTACAGCCAGCAGACCCTTATATGTAAAGGCATCTTGTTATATGGATAGGTTTCTGGGCAATGTTCAGAATCAGGTTGCTATGGACAAAGGGGCAACGTATGTGGGACAGAATCCTGGTTGGTGCATTCTCATGCAGACTGTGTCCCTCCACACGTGACAGAACTCCCTCCAGCACTGTGTCCCAGTTGAACTCCTTGTATTTCATGAAGCAAATACCAAACTCCCAGTGCACCAAGGAGTAACACCACGAAAATTGGAGCATGACTAATTGGCTTCACAGTCAACCCGGGGAGACACTTACACCCCAGTGGCCATAGTTTAACTCCAAAAAGAGTATTCAGCACTGCTGCCTCATTTTCATTGGAAAATTAGAAACAATGTCCTTCTGGTCACATATTTGCACACCCAGATTTGATGGTCACACAACAAAGGAAGCTAAAGCTCCTGACAACAACATGTATTTTAAGAGCCCAACCTCAGAGAGTTTCTCAAGAAGTCTTTACACAAGCAGAGCTCAATGTTTGTGGAGTGTTTACCCTGTCCCTTACTATTGGAAACTCTTCTACCACCTACAAGTTTGTGAACTCCTGAGCATTTTTTATTCCTGATATGTATTTACAGATTTTCTAACTTTTCTCCTTTATTGTATCTTACTTGGAACTAAGGTAATGCCAAGGCAATCTTCTGGATGAGAGTGTGAACATTTTTGTGTAGCACATATTTGCATACCCTTTAGAGTCATTTTCCAATTTTCCATTCGAAATACTGAATCCCTGACACTAACGCATACCCTAATAAACTCTGACTACTACTCCTAATATGATGGAGAAAAATAACACAAACAGAATAGGAATACTATCAGTTCAGAGGAATCATGGTGTATAGTTGGACTTGTTTTTTGCATGATAAATTGTAGGTGTTATAAATCTAGTCAATTTTTAATTGAAATAGTTCTCCATGTGTTTTTAATGTTAACAAATATGTGAATTCCTCTCTCCCTTTCTCTGTAGCCTATTCAGCACATGTATTTTTAAATGCACATATAGAA
Organism: Callospermophilus lateralis; assembly: GCF_048772815.1. NCBI lineage: Eukaryota > Metazoa > Chordata > Mammalia > Rodentia > Sciuridae > Callospermophilus > Callospermophilus lateralis. Next base: position 612,886 of record NW_027514433.1, read on the forward strand.
CACTACCTGGTATCACACCTACATTCTTGTGAGGAGGCTAATTTGGCAAATACAATTTGTGAGAAATGATCACTCCTGTTAAACTCTGTTGGAACTGAAAATTTTACCTAGGGGTGTGTTTCCTAGAAGAACAACATTATACATAAATACATGTTCTAAAAGAAATAATTTTGCATCTGTGGAGGATATATATTTCATGATAAATTTGATTGCTATATTATTGTCTGTGTGTGTTTTTTTGTATATATATATATATATATATATATATATATATATATATATATATAAATATACATACACTCTCCAGATTTTTCAAAATATGAAATATATGTGTCTTATATACACTCCCTAAATTCATTCATGTTCATATATATGGATTTATAATCAACTTTTCACAAGATCATTCTCAAAAATATTCATCTACCTGAAATACATATTGTTTCCAGTACTGAAAACTAACTTCAGTTAATGTTGCATACAAATACTAATACTTCTACAGTAACTGACCCAGTTTAACATCAATGCAAGTACATTCCTATGTGACATGATGTGTATTTTGAAATTCATTTTAATTCAACACTGGTACATTACTATTTCTTCAATTAATGCACATCATAGGATATATATTTCATCCACAAGTTAGCAAACTTATAGGCATTTGTTTCACTTTCAATCACTTCCTGCTTCAGAACACATGGATTCTTCCAGGTTTCTTGACTGGTCTTATAATGAGACTTCTTTCGAAATATATTATTTTTGATTTCTTTTATCACTTTTGAAGCAAAACTGACACTCACTTCATGATAAACCATAACTATAATATCACCATTAGATGTATAACTGGTTGGAATGAATGATTTTATAACAATATAGTATTTTTTATATATTCTCTTATATCAGTTTATTCCATTATTTAAAGTGGAACCAGTTATATTATTTATTCACTATATTGTCTATTCATGCATTATCTCTATATTCATAGACACAGGGTACACCTCTTAGTACCCCCAATACTAATTTATTAGTCTTCTAAATATTGCTCCCAGAAATGGTGGAAGAAATACTCATGTCACCTGATCTACATATGCATGTTATCATAGTAATATTCTGGACACAAAATGCAAAAGTCACACGTATGATTGTACCAAAGCCTAAATGGAAACTGAACATGGATTACTAAAAACATCCATATCCAGGTTGCCTAATGCTCTCAAATGTCAATCCTATTGGTGACCACATTTTTGTTTCTTCCTAAGATTATATATTCAACCTCAAAACTGTTGGAAATGTCTAGTTTTTTCACTCACTTTATACTTTGCCTGATTTCCTAATGTCTCTATTGATATCTACTTTCCTACATATTTTTTCCAGTTCAACATTGTGACTGACCCTTCACATGTTCTGACATTGACATTCACTCTCTAACCGAAACCCTATTGCTAATGAACTTTGGTCCAAATCCTATACTCTATCTTCTTCCGAAACATACTGACTATCTTCCTGATCCTATCGACTATCCCTTTTTGAGTGGATGTACTCTACTACATTCAATCATCTGAGGTACAAGGTCCTATGCCATTGTATATCGATTTTTCTGAAACATGTATGCAGAACATAATTCAAAGCTACGTGTCCCAATCTATTGCCAAATGCACTTCTGAGCTTCAAATCTTACCTAGATTTCTGTTTTCATACTTATATTTAACCACTATATTTCTATATATTGCAGGTTCCCAATAACCTTATTCATCCCGCAGAATGATTCCTAACCCAAATCGAACGTGTTATTAATCCTAACCATACACTGTTGCCTCAATCTAACATTACAAAAGAGCAGGGACAGGGCTATTCTTTCAATTAGGGATGTAGGTAATCTTCCAACTGCTGAGAACCTCCAAGTTCGATGCAGAAATCATCCCTGGAGAAGATGTAGGCAGCTATGAAGGACCTGCATGAGCAAAAGCCATCTTCCATGGCAAACAACCTGGACAGGATGAAGGGATGTGTATGCATCAGACTCTCTCTTCTTAATGTAGAGAAGATGAACCTAACCAGGCCTGCGTGTAGAGCTGTTCCATGGTGTCTATTTTGATATACCATTCTAACTAGTCAAATTGTCACAGGAAGTAGGGGCACCCTCCAACTCATGGAACCATTGGAAGCAAGTGTTAGGACAAAGTTGTTGCCAAGGCAGTGACCTCATTCAGTTGCAAAGAAAGTGGCATACCTCATTTCCTTGGTGATGGAACTCTCTGAAATTGGGATGCAAGAAGCCAGGCACCAAGAGCCAGTCCCAGTCCCAGTCCCAGTGGGCTCACTTGTTTGGATTTACCAAGTACAGAGTCAGACCTTCTTGGTACCTACTGATGTGAGGATGGCCAAATGCCAGTAGAGGTCTGAAGAGGGGCCTTTCTTGAGACAGCAGGTTGTGGCTAACAGCAGGCTCCTCGCAGAATAACAGAGTTGGCCAAGGAGACAAGATCTGAGACCAGACAGGCCATTTTGAGTGGAACATAGTATGGCCCACCAGTCAGAGGACACTCCAGATAGTTAAAGACCTATTTTTGGGAAGGAGGTGCCTTTTTGGTTGTGGGTGTGAGTTTGCGGTTTTGTTTCATGTTCTGAGAATAGGTAGGAAAGGTGGTTGGTTTGGTTTGGAGTCGACTGTTTCTAGTAAGTCTATAGACAAGGCGAGTGTTTCTATGTCTGTGTAGCCACTGTGTCCGTGGTTTTAGACATTAGAAACGAGAATGCATCAATGGAGGTGTCCTGTCTAGTAGAAAGCTTCACAGCATTCATCCTGCACAATTGATTAATGGACTGTTGCTTGCCTTATGGATGGGAAACACCTACTAACTTCCTAAGTTGATGTTTTCTTCCTGAATTCTGGCCACTCTCCAGAATAGTATCATGGTTTATTGTCCAAGATATGTACCACCTCCAAACTCTGTGACATGGCCATGTCCTTGATAGCTGAAGGGAATGGGAACATCTCAGAAAACTCAGATATCAGTGTGACCAGTAAAGTCTCAGGGGAGAAACCCTGCTTTGCTCCATTTGCTTATCTATGTTTCTGTTGCCTTGAATGTCAGGAAGGTCTTTGCCTCAGGCCACCCCTTTGTGAAGCATGAAGAAACAGTTTTCAAATGGAAATGAATGGGCATCACCTGTGGCTCTTTGCTTAATTGCTCTGGAAAGGGATGTGTCTTAGTCAGACACTAGGCCCTGTTTGAGGCTGTGGCTAAGATTCTCAGCTCCTGATAGATCTAAAGAAGATCCCATGTGTGCAACCAAAACCAAAATGGCAAAAAATCTGTCATTGTGGATGAAGTCTCTTGCCTTCTTCTGTTTGGTTCCTGACCTCCATCAAGTGAGAATAGGGATCCTTTGGATCAAATGAGTTCTTCAAAGTCCTGCAGAACTGCTTGGGTTGTCTCATGATGCCAAATCACATAAAGAATCTATACCTGACAGTAAGTAGGCCTCAAATTGGAGAAGCAGAGCAGTATTTATGGCAGGCCTAGAGCAGTTGTGTGCAGGTGTGTGACAATACATCTGTGGTGGGGTCATGTGGATCTTACATTGGCTTCCAAATGGCTTGTGACTGACATGGTGCAGCTAGCAGAACTTTGTATGTAAAGGCATCATGTTACATGGAGAGTTTTCAGGGCAATGTTCAGAATCAAGTTCCTATGGTAAAGGGGGCAAGCAATGGGGGACAGAAGCCTGGTTGGTGCATTCTCCTGCAGACCCTGACACACCATACGTTACAGGACTCCCTCCAGCATTGTGTCCCAGTTTAACTCCTTGTATGTCATGAACCAAATACAAAACACCCACTGCAGCAGCAAGAAACACCACGAAAAGTGGAGGATGACCAAATGATTTCAAAGTCCAGACGGGGAGACACTTATCCCCCATTGGCCACAGTTTAGTTACAAAGAGTGAATTCAACACTGCTGCCTCATGTTCATTGGACAATAAGAATTCATGTCCTCCAGGTCACAAAAATGCAGACCCAAGTTTGATGGTCTCACTACAAAGGAAGTTAAAGCTTCTGAAAACAACATATATTTCAAGTACCCAACCTCATTGTCAGTATCTCCAGAAGTGTTTAGGCCAGCAGAGATCCATGTTTGTGGAGTTTTACCCTGTCCCTAAGGTTTGGAAACGTCTCTTCCACCTCAAAGGTTGTGAACTACTGAGCATTTTCCATTCTACGTATGTATTCACAGATTTTCTAACTCTTCTCCTCTAATTGTTTCTTACATGGGGCGTGGTTATTTCAAGCCATTGTTCTGAATGAGAGTGGGAATTTTTTTGTGTGTAGCACGTATTTGCATACACATTGGATTCATTTTCCAATTTTCCATTCGAAATACTGAATCCCTGACACGAACCCATACCCTACTAGACTCTGACTACTAATTCTAATATGATGCAGAAAAGTAACACAAACAGAATTGAAATACAAGCAGTTCAGAGGAGGCATGGTGTATAATTGATCTTGCCTTTTGCATGATAAATGTCAGGTGTTATAAATCCAGTCTAATTTAATTGAAATAGATCTCCATGTGTTTTTAAAGTTAACAAATATGTGAATTCCTGTCTCCCTTTGTCTGTAGCCTATTCAGCACATGTATTTTTATATGCACATATCAAATCCTACCTGGTGTCACACCTACATTCTTGTGAGGTGACTGACTTGTGAGATACAATTTGTGAGAAGACATCACTCCTCCTAAACGCTGATGGAACTGATAATTCAAATAATGGGTGAGCTTCCTAGTAGAAAAACATTATACATAAATCCCTGTTAAGAAAATTGAATATTTTTGGATCTGTGATTGATGTATATTTCATGGTGAATTTAGATTTGCATATATGTTGCTACATTTTAATATCTGTATGTGTCTGTGTGTGTATACACACACACACACACACACACTCTCTCTCTCTCTCCAGATTTTTCAAAATATGAAATATATGTATCTTATTTACACTCCCTAAATTCATTCATGTTCAAGTATGTGGATTTATAATCAACTTTTCACAAGATTTTTCTCAGAAATATTTATCCACCTGAAATACATATTTGTTTCCTAGTACTGAAAACTAACTTCAGTGAATGGTACATACAAATCCTGTTGATAGCCACAGCCAAGGGTCTCCAGTAAATACCATATGTACTACTGCACAACCTAAGGCAGGCATGGTCCCTAAGCCACATGCTCGTTGTTTAAACAGAGAGGGGGAGATGTTGAAAGCCACAGCCAAAGGGGCCCCAGGAAACCTCCAGCTGCCAGCAAACTTCCAGCTGCCGGCTAATGATTGGCTCCACAGCGGCCCCAGCAACATCTAGCTGATTGGCTCCTCTGCGGTGATGCTCATTGCAGATGCTCATTGAGCTGTTTCCCCGCCCTTTCAGACTGCCAGTGGATGATTGGCTGACAGAGGCCCCAGCAACATCTAGCTGATTGGCTCCTCTGTGGTGATGCTCAATGGGATGTTTCCCTGCGCTTTCAGACAACGGAGCTGCTCATTGGTGGACTTTTTTGGCTCTGCCCATGTGACCCAGCCAATCGGCCTCAAAATGAGGAGGCTTGTGGTTGAGGGAGAGGCTTGTGGGAAGACTGTGGTGGCAGTTGGGCTCTGAGGGTTTTTCCTGAGAAGCTGTTTTGTTTGGCTTGTGTGGTTCTAAAAATAAAGTTTGTTTCTTTTGACAATTGGCTCCTGAATTGTGCCCAGCCAGACTGATGATAATCATGTAAAATGTTGATTTTAAATCGCATACATGAACTTGAATGAATTTAGGGAGTGTATAATAAGACACATATATTTCATATTTTGGAAAATCTGGAAAATCTGGTATATATATATATATATATATATATATATATACATATACACACACACACAACAATAAAATGTAGCAATATATATGCCATTTGAAATTTATCATGAAATATATATCATCCACATATCTAAAAATATTCATTTTACTGAACATGGATTTATGTATGATGTTGTTCACTAGGAAGCTCACCCATAGTTTGAATTTTCAGTTCCATCAGTATTTAGGGGAAGTGATCTATTCTCATAATTTGTATATTCCAAAGTTAGTGAGATCACAAGAATTTACGTGTGTTACCCGGTAGGAGTCTATATATGCATAAAAATATACATGTTCTAAAGAGGCTACAGAGCAAAGGAGACAGGAATTTACATATGTGTTAACTTTGAAAACTCATGGAGAAATATTACAATGAAAAGTTGACTAGATTTATAACACATATCCTTGATAAAGGAGAAGGAAAATCCAAGTATACACCATGCCTCCTACAAAAGGCCTGTATTTCTATTCTGTTAGGTTTCTTTTTCTCCATCATTTTAGGATAGTAGTCAGAGTCTAGTAGGGTATGGGTTAGTGTCAGAAATTCAGTATTGCAAATGGAAAATAGGATAATGTATCCAATGTGTATGCAAATATGTGCTACACAATAATCTTCCCACTCTCACCTAGAACAATGCCTTGACATTACCTTTGCCCCAAGTGATACACAATTAGAGAAGAAGAGTTAGAAAATCTGTGAATACATATCTGGAATGGAAATTTCTCAGGAGTTCTCAACCTGGGAGCAGGTAGAGGAGTTTCCAGAAGTAAGGGATTGTGTAAACACTCCACAACCATGGAGCTCTGCTGGAAAAAAGACTTCTGGAGAATCTGCCTCTGAGGTGTGGCACTTGAAATATATATTGTTGTCAGGAGCTTTGTCTTCATTTGTAGTGAAACCATCAAAGCTGGGTCTGAATCTATGTGACCTGGAGAACATGGTTTCTTATTTTCCAATGAACCTGAGGCAGCAGTGCTGATTTCTCTCTTTGTAGGTAAACAGAGGCCACTGGGCCAAAGTGTCTAACCATGTGGACTGTGAAGCCATTTAGTCATCCTCCAATTTTCATGGTGTTTCTTGGTGCTGAACTGGGAGTTTGGTATTTGCTTCAAGAAATACAAGGAGTTCAACTGGGACACAGTGTTGGAGGGAGTTCTGTGACATGTGCTGGGTCAGAGTCTCCAGGAGAACGCACTAACCCGGCTTCTATCCCACATAGCTTGCCCCCTTGACCATAGCAACCTGATTCTGAACATTTCCCTGAAACCTCTCCATATAACAAGATGCCTTTGCATATAAGGGTCTGCTGGGTGCACCATGTTAGCTAAAAGCCATTTGGAAGTCAATGGCAGATCCACATGGCACCACCATAAATATTTTATCACACACCTGCACACCACAACTCTGGGCCAACTACTCCGCAGTCTCCATCTAACCGGCATCTCTGTTCTACACCACTTTCATTATACCCAATCAATCAAGGCACTGTCTGGTACACTAATGATCAGCAACAGGACATCAAAGGTTCTCCAGTGCCACCTCATCATGCGAATTTCAAAAATTTCATGGTATTTATCTAGCCATTTTACAAGGATGAAGTTGGAGGCATTGTGGGTTTCAATTCTTTCAGGAATCATTCAATGTTGAGGAAGCTCATTTCAATGAAAGTTCTGGAGAACTCTCACAGGCAAGGCTTTCCAAAGAGTGGCCAAATAGTCACATGAAGCCAGGCCAATTGAGGTCTACAATGTGAGGTCCATGTGTGTTTTGGCTCTCAACTATGTCTGGCAAGTATTTCAAAATAACATCATATGATATTCTGTCTGAGATTCCCAGTGCTCTGTGGAAAGCCACCCCGGGCCTAGATCTCAGTTTCAACGGGCGACTCTCATGGGTGGCCGCCTAAAATCCCAACACAAATCATGGCAATACTTCTCTGAGGTCAGTTCCAGAACTCAGTCTCTAAGAGAAATCACACCAGAGTTCAAGCCCTGGTGGACCCAGTCATCTTTTCCGACTGCCACATAAATGACCACAATGAAAACCAAAACACTCCCAAATGGCCCTCATCTTCTTCCATATAGACACTCATCATAACCTCTGGCTTGACATTTCCTTGAGGGGCACAGCCCAAGACAGTGTCCAAAATAATCTCCCTTTCCTCTCATTTGCCTAAAGTCAGGGTGGCCTGGACACCCATTCTGTGAACCATGAGTGATCAAATAACCCTGACTTTAATACTGCTCTGCTTCTCCAATTTGAGGCCTACTGTCTGTGGAGTATAGATTCTTGATGTGAATTGGAGTAATGAAAAAACCCAATAACCCATTGGCTACACTCTGCAGGGTTTTGAAGAACTCATTTGACCCAATAAATCCCTATTCTCATTTTATGGAGGTCAGGAACCTTACAGAGGAAAGTGAGAGACTTCATCCTCAATGACTGGTTTTTGGGCCATTTTGGTTTTTGATGTGCCTTCTGGAATGTTACATATTTTTTTTTTTTGGTTTTAGTGCCTTCTGGAATATTACATAATTTTTTTCTTTAGACATTATTGCCAGAGTTCCTATCTTCATCCCAGTGCAGGTGAAATCAAAGAAAATACCAATCTACAGCTTCTGCAATAGCCATCCCTGTACTGCTTGCAGAACTTGCCTGGACACATTGTGAACTCACCTAAATGCATTGTGAGTGAACTATCTGTTGGTGCAGCGACTTGTGGTAGTGTTGGGGTATATTTGCTGATGATGTCATCGGTGGTACAATTTTTCCAAAAGGACCCACCAATTGGCTTGGTGTATCTTCCTCCCTCTGCGTGTCATGATCGTCCAGCTAAAATTTGGGGGGCCAACAAAGGTGAGGCAAAGAACCTCACCCACCCCCGCTGGTACAAAGACCTCTCCACAGGTGTGGCTCTATACTGGACGGGTAGTCAGTGACGGGTAAGATCCAATTGCAATGGTACCAACGGGTAAAGACCATATGTACTATTGGACAACCTAAGGCAGGCACGGTCCCTAAGCCACATGCGTGTTGTTTAAACAGAGAGGCGAAGATGTTGAGAGCCACAGCCGAAGGGGCCCCAGCAAAATTCCTGCTGCCAGCAAACTTCCAGCTGCCGGCTGATGATTGGCTCACAGCGGCCCCAGCAACACCTAGCTGATTGGCTCCTCTGCGGTGATGCTCAATGGGCTGTTTCCCTGCCCTTTCAGACCACAAAACTGCTCATTGGGGGACTTTTTTTGACTCCGCCCACATGACCCAGCCAATCGCCCTCAAGAGCAGGAGTATTGTGGGAGGCGGAGAGAGGCTCCTGTGGGAGGGAGAGGTTTTGGGAAGCCAGTGGTGGCAGTTGGGGCTCTGAAGGTTTTTCCTGAGAGGCTGTTTTGTTTGGCATGTGTGGTTCTAAAAATAAAGTTAGTTTCTTTTGACAAGTGGCTGCTGATTGTGCCCAGCAAGACTGCGGCATTATCCTAATATTTCTACAATAACTGACCCAGTTTAACATCAATGCAAGTAGATTCCTGTGGGAGAGGACATGTTGTGTATTTTGACGTTCATTTTTATGTAACAGTGGTACATTACTATTTCTTCAGTTTACGCACATCATAGTATATATATTTGATCCACAAGTTCACAAATTTATAGGCATTTGTTTCACTTTCAATCACTTTCTGCTTCAAAACACATGTATTCCTCCAGGTTTCTTGACTGGTCTTTTCATGAGACTTCTTTCCAAACACATTATTTCCGATTTCCATAATCACTTTTGAAGCAAAACTCACACATTCTTCATGAAAAACCATAATGCTGATATAACCATTATATATATTACTGGTTGGAATGAAGGATTGTATATCAATGTAAGATTTTCTGTATATTTTCAGATATCAATTCAATCCATTATTTAAAGTTAGAACCAGTTATAATATTTCTTTACAGTATGGTCTATTCATGCATTATCTCTATAATTATAGACACAGTGTACACCATTTTTACCTCCAAAAATAATTGATACGTCTTCAAAATATTGCTGCCAGAAATGGTGGAAGAAATACTCATGTCACCTGATCTACATATACATTTTACCACAGTAATATTCTGCACACAGAAAGAAGAGGTCAAACTTATGTTTGTACCAAAGCCTAAATGAAAAGTGAGCATGGATTACGGAAAACATCCATGTCCATATTGCCTAATGCTCTCAAAAGTTCATCCTATTGGTGACTACATGTTTGTTTCTTCCTAAGATTATATATTCAAACTCAAGCCTGTTGAAAATGTATAATTCTATCACTCACTTTATACTTTGCCTGATATCCTAATGTCAATTGATATCTGCATTCCTACTTTTTACCCCAGTTCATCCTTTTGACAGACTCTCCACATGTGCTGACAATTACATTCACTCTCTATCCGAAACCCTATTGCTAAAGATCTTTTCATCCAAATCTTATACTCACTCGTCTTTCAAAACCTACCAACAATCTTACTAATCTTACAAATTATTTCTTTTTGACTGGATGTTCTCTTCAACATTCAATTCACCAAGGTACAAGGAATTATGCCATTGTATATCGATTTATCTGAGACATCTGTGCAGAATATAATTCAAAGCTAAGAATCCCAGCCAAGGGTCCAATGCAATTCTGGGCTTCAAATATTACCTAGATGTCTGTTTTCATACTTTTATTTCACTTATATTCTTATAAATATCGCACGTTCCCAATACCATAATTCATCCCGCAGAATGATTCCTAACCCAAATGGAACATGTTATTAACCCTGACCATACACTGTTCTCTCAATCTAACTTTACTGAAGAGCAGGGACAGAGTTGGTCTTTCAATACAGAAATTAGGGGATCTTCCACTTGCTGAGAACCTCCAAGGTCATTAAAGAAATGATCCCTGGATTAAATGTAGGCAGCTATGAATGACGTCAGAGAGCAAAAGTCATCTTCCATGACAAACAACCTGGTTAGCATGAAGGGATGTGTCTGAATCAACATTTCTTTTCTTAATGTATAGAAGATGGACCAAACCAGGCCTATCTGGAGAGCTTTTTTTGGGTGCCTATGGTTGATATACCATGCAAACTTGTGAAAGTTTCACTGGAAGAAGGGGCAGCCTCCAACTCATTGGACTTTGGAAGCAACTGTTAGGACAAATTGGTTGACAAGGAAGTAACCTAATTCAGTTCCTGAAGGAAGTGACCTACGTCACTTCCTTGGTGAAGGAATTCTCTGAACTTGGGATCCATGAAGACAGGTACCCAGAGCCAGTCCCAGTCCCAGTCCCAGTGGGCTCACTTGTTCAGTTTTACCAAGGACAGGGTCAGTCTTTCTTGGTACCTACCTATGTGAGGATGGCCAAAGGCCAGAAGAGCTCTGAAGAGGGACCTTTTCTGAGAAAGCAGGTAGTGGCTCACCGCTGGCTCCTGACAACTTCACAAAGTTGGCCAAAGAGACCAGATCTGAGTCAGGACAGGACATTTCGGGAGAACATTTTATGGCCCACCAGTCAGAGGACACTCTGGATAGTCACAGACCTACTTGGGGGAAGGAGGTGCCTTTGTGGGAGTGGTTGTGGTTTTGTGGTTTTGTCACATGTTCTGAGAATAGGTAGGAAATGTGGTTTGTTTGGTTTGGATTGGACTGTTTCTAGTAAGTCGTTTGACATGTAAGTGTTTCTATGTCTGTGTATCCCACTGTGTCTGTGGTTGTAGACATTAGAAAAAAGAATGAATTAATGGATGTGTCCTGTCTAGTAGAAAGCTTCCCAGCATTCATCCTGCCCAATTGATGAATGGACTGCGGCTTGCGTTCTGGATGGGCAAAACCTTCTATCTTCCTAAGATCCTGTTTTCTTCCTGAATTCTGGCCACTCTCCAGAATAGGCTCATGGTTTTGTGTCCAAGATATATACCACCTCCAAGCTCTGTGACATGGCCATGTACTTGATAGCTGAAGTGAATGGGGAGCATCTCAGAAAACTCAGATATTAGTGTGACCAGGAAAGTCTCAGTGGAGAAACCCTGCTTTGTGTCTTTTGCTTACCTGTTCTTCTGTTGCCCTAAATGTCAGGAAGGTCTTTGCCTCTGGCCACCCCTTTGTGAAGCCTGAAGAAAACAGTTTTCAAATGAAAATGAATGGGCATCACCTGTGGCTCTTTGCTTAATTGCTTTGTAAAAGGATGTGTCTGAATCAGCCTCTTGGTTCTGTGTGAGGTTGTGGCTTAGATTCTCCGCACCTGATGCATCAAAAGATAGATTCCATGTGTGCATTCAAAACAGAAATGGCAAATGAGTCTCTTGCCTTCCTCTATTAGATTCCTGACCTTCATCAAGTAAGAATCAGGATCCTTTAGTTCGAAAGAGTTCTTTGAACCCCTGCAGAAGTGCTTGGGTTTTCTGATGACTCCAAATCACATAAAGAATCTATACCTGACAGTCAGTAGGCCTCAAATTGGAAAAGCAGAACAGTATTAACGCCATGCCTATTTGATCAGTTCTGGTTCACAGGAAGGGTGTGTAGGCCACCCTGACTTTCGGCAAATGAGGGGAAAGGGAGCTTATTTTGGACAGTGTCTTGGTCTGCGCCCCTCATGGAAACTTCTAGCCAGAGGTTATGATTAGTGTCTATATGGAAGAACATGAGGGCCATGTGAGAGTGTTTTGGTTTTCATTGTGGTCATTTGTGTGGCGGTGGGAAAAGATGACTGCGTCCACCTGTGTTTCAACTCTTGTGGGATTCCCCTTGGAGACTGAGTTCTGAAACTGACCTTAGAGAAGTATTGCCATGAATTGTGTTGGGATTTTCGGAGGCCACGCATGAGAGTCACCCTTGGAAACTGAGATCTAGGCCCAGGGTGGCTTTCCACAGAGCACTGGGAATCTCAGCGAGGATATCACTTGATTATATTCTGAAAGACTTGGCAGCAATAGTTGAGAGTCAAAACACACATGGACCTCACATTGTAGACCTCAATGTGGCTGGCTTTATGTGACCTTGGGCCACTCTTTCAGAAGACTTGCCTGTGAGAGTTCTCTAGAGCTTTCATTGAAATCAGATTCCTCAATATTTAATGGTTCCTGAATGAATTGAAACCCACAGTAACTCCAACTTCATCCTTGAAAAATGGCTAGAAAATACCATGAAATTTTTGAAATTTCCATGACCAGCTGGCACTGGAAAACCATTTGATGTCCTGTTGCTTATCATGAGTATACAAGACAGTGCCTGGTTTGACTGAGTTTCATGATAATGGTGTAGAAAAGATATGCCAGTAAGTTGGAGCCTGCTGAGTAGTGGGCCAAGAGCAGTAGAGTGTAGGTGTGTGAAAAAACATCTGTGGTGGGGCCACGTGGATCTGCCATTGGCTTAGAAATGGTTTGTGACTGACATGGTGCACTTGGCAGACCTTTGGATGTAAAGGCATCTTGTTGTATGGAGAGGTTTCAGGGCAATGTTCAGAATCATGTTGCTATGGTCAAGGGGGCAACTATGTGTGATAGAAGCCTTCTTGGTACATTTTCCTGCCGATCCTGACCACCACACGTGACAGAACTCCCTGCAGCACTGTATCACAGTTAAACTCCTTTATTTCGTAAAGTAAATACCAAACTTTCAGTGCAGCATCAAATAACATGATTAAATGTGAAGGATGATCAAATGGCTTCACAGTCCACATGGGGAGACACTTAGCCCCCAGTAGCCCCAGTTTGCCTACAAAGAGAGAATTCAGTACTGCTGCCTCGTGTTCATAGGAAAATAAAAAAAAAACATGTCGTCCAGGTCACATAGATGCAGACTCAGCTTTGATGGTCTCACTACAAAGGAAGCTAAAGCTCCTGACAACAACATATATTTCAAGTGCCCAACCTCAGAGGCATTTTCTCAAGAAGTCTTAAGGCCGACACAGCTCCATGTTTGTGGTATTTACCCTGTCCCTTACTTTTGGAAACTCCTCTACCACCTTCAAGGTTGTGAACTCCTGAGCATTTTCCATTCCAGATATTTATTATGAACTCAAACAACAACAAGTGCTGGTGAGGATGTGGAGAAAAGGGTAAACTTGTACATTGCTGGTGGGACTGCAAATTGGTGCAGCCAAATTGGAAAGCAGTATGGAGATTTCTTGTAGAGGTGGGAATGGAACCACCATTTGACCCAGGTATTCCCCTTCTCAGTCTATTCCCTAAAGACCTAAAAAAATGCTACAGGGACACTGCTACATTGATGTTCATAGCAGCACAATTTACAATAGCAAGACTGTGGAACCAACCTAGATGCACTTCCATAGATGAATGGATAAAAAATGAGGCATCTATACACAATGGAGTATTACTCTGCATTAAAAAATGACAAAATTTTTACAGAGAAATGGATGGCATTAGAGCAGATTATGCTAAGTGAAGCTAGCCAATCCCTAAAACCAAATGCCAAATGTCTTTTTGATATAAAGAGAGTAACTAAGAACAGAGTAGGGACGAATAGAATGAGAAGAAAATTAACATTAAACAGGGATTAGAGGAGGAAGGGAAAGGGAGAGAGAAGGGAAATTGCATTAAAATAAAAGGAGACCCTCAGGGTTATACAAAATTACATACAAGAGGAGGTGAGGGAAAGGAAAAAATTAAACAAGGGGGAGAAATGAATTACAGTAAAGAGGTAGAGAGAGAAGAGGAGAGGGGAGGTAAGGGGAGGGGGATAGTAGAGGTTAGGAAAGGCAGCAGAATACGACAGACACTAGTATGGCAATATGTAAATCAATGGATGTGTAACTGATGTGATTCTGCAATCTGTTTATGGGGTAAAAATGGGAGTTCATAACCCACTTGAATCACAGTGTGTAATATGATATATCAAGAACTATGTAATGTTTTGAACAAGCATAAATAAAAATTAAAAAAAAGAAAACTAACTTTGGTGAATGGTGCAAAAAAATCCTAATATTTCTACAGTAACTGACACAGTTTAACATCAATGCGAGAAGATTCCTGTGGGACATGATGTGTATTTTGATGTTCATTTTTATTCAGCACTGGTACATTACTATTTCTTCAGTTTATTCACATCATATTATAATATTTCATCCACAAGTAAGCAAATTTATCGTCATTTTTTTCAATTTCAATCACTTCCTGCTTCAGAACTCATGAATTCCTCGGTGTTCCTTGACTGGCATTTTCATGAGACTTCTTTCCAAACACATTATTTTCGATTTCCATAATCACATTTGAAGCAAAACTCACACAAACTTCATGATAAATCGTACCCTAATATTAACATTAGGTGTATAACTGGTTGTCATGAATGATTGCATATCAATATAAGATTTCTTATATATTTTCAGATGTCAATTCAATCCATTATTTAAAGTGGAACAAGTTGTATTATTTATTGAAATTAAGGTCTATTCATGCATTATCTGTATATTCATAAAAACAGGGTACACCTCTTTTTACCCCCAATGCTAATTTATACGTTTTCAAAATACTGCTCCTAGAAATGGTGGAAGAAAAAATCATGTCATCTGATCTACATATACATTTTATCACAGTAATATTCTGGAAACAAAATGCAAAGGTCCCACTTAGGATTGTACCAAAGCCTAAATGTAAAGTGAACATGGATTACTAACAATATCCATGTCCATGTTGCCTATTGCTCTCAAATGTCAATCCTATTGGTGACCTACATATTTGTTTCTTCCTAAGATTAGATATTCAATCTTAACACTGTTGAAAATGTCTTATTCTATCACTCACTTTATACTTTGCCTGATTTCCTAATGTCTCTATTGATATCTGCTTTTCTACAAATTTTCCCCAGTTCATCATTGTGTCTGATTTCTTCATATGTGCTGACATTTATATTCACTCACTGCCCGAAAAAAATTGCTAAAGAACTTTTGTTACATATCCTATACTAACTCTACTTGCTAAACATAACGACTATCTTCTTTTTTTTAAAAAAATTTTTTTATTGGTTGTTCAAAACATTACAAAGCTCATGGCATATCATCTTCCATACATTTGATTCAAATGGGTTATCAGCTCCCATTTTTACCCCAAATACAAGTTGCAGAATCACATCGGTTACACATCCACATTTTTACATAATACCATATTAATGACTGCGACTATCTTCTTAATCCTACCGACAATCCCTTTTGACTGGATGTTCTCTTCAGCATTCAATCATCCAAGGTTCAAGTTTCTCTGCCATTGTATATCGATTTATTTGAGACATGTGTGCAGATAGTAATTCAAAGCTAAATATCCCAATCAATGGCCCAATGCCCTTCTGGGATTCAAATCTTACTTTAATTTCTGTTTTCATACATATATTTAACCTCGATATTCTTATAAATATCACAGGTTCCCAATACCATTATTAATCCAGCAGAATGATTCCTAACCCAAATCGAACATGAAATTAACCCTAACCATACACTGTTCACTCAATCTAACTTTACAGAAGAGCAGAGACAGATTGTTCTTACAATACAGGAATGTAGGGGATGCTCTACCTGTTAAGAACCTCAAAGGTCCATGCAGAAATGATCCCTGGAGAATATGTAGGCAGCAATGAAGGACCTGAGATACAAAAAGTCATTTTCCATGGCAAACAACCTGGTTAGGATGAAGGGTTTTGTCTGAATCAGCCTCTATCTTCTTACTGTAGAGAAGATGGACCAAACCAGGCTTGTGTGGAGAGCTGTTCTCGGGTGCCTAAGGTTGATATACCATTCTAAGTTGTGAAAGTGCCAAAGGAAATAGGGGCAGCCTCCATCTCATGGGACCCTTGGAAGCAACTGTTAGGACAAAGTGGTTGCCAAGGCAGTGACCTCATTCAGTTCTTAAAGGAAGTGACCTACCTCACTTCCTTGTTGATGGAACTTTCTGAACTTGGGACCAAGGAAACCAAGCACCAGAGCCAGTCCCAGTCCCAGTCCAAGTGGTCTCATTTGTTTGGAATCACCAAGGACAGAGTCAGTCTTCTTGGTACTGACTGATGTGAGGATGGCCAAATGCCAGGAAAGATATGAACAGGGGCCTTTCCTGACTAAGCAGGTAGTGGCTCACCGCTGGCTCCTGACTGCTTTACAGAGTTGTACAAGGAGACCAGATCTGAGACAGGACAGACCATTACCGGGGAACATAGTATGGCAAACCTGTCAGAGGACACTCCGGATAATCACAGCCCTACTTGGGGGAAGGAGGTGTCTTTTTGAGTGTGGGTGTGTGGTTTTGTCTCTGTTCTGAGAATACGTAGGAAAGGAGGTTTCTTTGGTTTGCAGTGAACTGTTTCTAGTAAGTCGTTTTACAAGGTGAGTGTTTCTATATCTGAGTATCCCACTGTGTCCGTGGTTGTATACATTAGAAAAGAGAATGCATCAATGCATGTGTACCCTCTAGTAGAAAGCTTCCCAGCATTCATCCTGCCCAATTAATGAATGGAGTATGGTTTCCATATCGATAGGCAACACCTACTACCTTATTAAGTCCCTGTTTTCTTTCTGAATTCTGACAACTCTTCAGAATAGGCTCTTGGGTTTGTGTCCAAGATATGTACCACCTCCAATCTCTGTCACATGGCCATGTACTGGATATCTGAAGGGAATGGCCAGCATCTCAGAAAACTCAGATATCAGTGTGACCAGAAAAGTCTCAGTGGAGAAACCCTGCTTTGGGCCTTTTGCTAACCTATTGTTCTGTTGCCTTGAATCTCAGGATGTCTTTGCCTCTGGCCACCCCTTTGGGAAGCCTGAGGAAAACATTTTTCAAATGGAAATGAAGGGCATCACCTGTGTCTCTTTGCTTAATTGCTTTGGAAAAAGATGTGTCTGAATCATCCTCTTGGCCCTGTGTGAGGCTGTGGCTTAGATTCTCAGCACCTGATGGATCAAAAGAAAGATCACATGTGTGCATCCAAAACCAAAATGGCAAATATTCACTCATTGTGAATGAATTCTTTTACCTTCCTCTGTTAGGATCCTGACTTCCATCAAGTGAGAATAGGAATCCTTTGGGCCAAATGAGTTCTTCAAATCTCTGCAGAGGGGCTTGGATTTTCTCATGACTCAAATTCACATAAAGAATCTAAACCACAGAGTCAGAAGACCTCAAATTGAAAAAGCCAAGCAGTATTAATGGCAGGCCTATTTGATCATTCCTGGTTTACAGGAAGTGTGTCCAGGCCACCTTGATGTTAGACAAATGTGGGGAACAGGACCTTAATTTGGACACTGACTTGGGCTGTGGACCTCATTGAAAACTCCAGCCAGACGTTATAAGGAGTGTCTATATGGAAAAAGATGAGGACCATGTGGGAGTGTTTTGGTTTTAATTGTGGTCATTTGTGTGGCGGTTGGAAGAGATGACTGTTCCACTGGGCTTGAACTCTGGTGTGATTCCCCTTAGAGACTGAGTTCTTTAACTGACCTCAGAGAAGTATTGCCATGAATTGTGTTGGGATTTTAGGAGGCCACACATGAGAGTCGCCCTTGGAACCTGAGATCTAGGCCCAGGTTGGATTTCCACAGAACATTGGGAATTTCAGCCCGGATATAACATACAATTTTTCTTAAAGACTTGGCAGCCATATTTGCGTTTAAAACACACATGGACCTCATATTGTAGATCTCAATGGGCCTGGCTTCATGTGACATTTTGGCCACCCTTAGGGAAACCTTGCCTGTGAGAGTGCTCCAGAGCTTTCATTGAAATTAGCTTCTTCACCATTTAATGGTTCCTGAATTAATTGAATCCCTCAGAGCCTCAAACTTCATCCGTGAAAAATGGCTAGAAAATTACCATGAAATTTTTGATATTTTCATGATCAGCTGGCACTGGAAATACTTTGGATGTCCTGTTTCTGATCCTGAGTATACCAGACACTGCCTTGATTGCCTTTGTTTCATGAAAATGGTGTAGAACAGATATGCCAGTAAGTTGGAGCCTGGTGAGTAGTGGGCCTAGAGCAGTGGTATGCAATTTTGTGATAAAACATCTGTGTTGCGGCCATGTGGATCAGCCATTGGCTTCCAAATGGCTTGTGACTGACATGGTGCAGCCAGCAGACCCATATATGTAAAGGCATCTTGTTATATGGAGAGGATTCACTGCAATGTTCAGAATCATGTTGCTATTCTCAAGGGGGCAATCTACATGGGATAGAACCTTGGTTGGTGCATTCTCCTGAAGACGCTGACTCACCACACCTTAAAGAACTACCTCCACCACTCTGTCCCATTTTAACTCCTTGTATTTTTTGAAGCAAATACCAAACTCCCAGTGCAGCAGCGAGAAACACCACGAAAAGTGGAGGATGACCAATTGGCTTCACAGTCCACACTGAAAGACACTTAGACCCCAGTGTCCATAGTTTACCTACAAAGAGAGAATTCAGCACTGCTGCCTCATGTTCATCGGATAATAAGAAACCATGTCCTCCAAGTAACATAGATGCAGACCCAGCTTTCATGGTTTCTCTACAAAGGAACTAAATCTCCTCAGAACATCAAATACTTCAAGTGCCCACTCTTAGAGGCAGTTTCTCAAAAAGTATTTAGGCCAGCAGAGCTACATGTTTGTGGAATGTTTACCCTGTCCCTTACTTTTAGAATCTTCTCTACCACCTCCAAAGTTGTAAACTCCAGAGTATTTTCCATTCCAGATATATATTCACAGATTTTCTAACTCTTATCCTCTAATTGTGTCTTACTTGAGGAGAATGTAATGTCAAGGCATTGTTCTGGATGAAAGTGGGAAGATTTTTGTGTAGCACATATTTGCATACACATTGGATTCAATTTCCTATTTTCCATTAGAAATGCTGAATCCCTGAAACTAACATATACCCTATTAGACTCTGACTACTAATCCTAATATGATGGAGAAAAATAACACAAACAGAATAGAAATACAGGCAGTTTAGAGGAGGTATGTTTTATAGTTGGAGTTGCCTTTTGCATGGTATAGTGTAGCAGTTATAAATCTAGTCAATTATTTGTTGAAATAGTTCTCGATGCGTTTTTAAAGTTAACAAATAAGTGAATTCCTGTCCCCCTTTCTCTGTAGCCTATTCAGCACACGTATTTTTATATGCACATATAGAATCCTACCTGGTACCACACGTACATTCTTGTGAGGTGGCTGACTTGGCAGATACAAATTGGAAGAAGAGATCACTCCTCCTAAACGCTGCTTGAACTGGTAATTCAAATGTGAGTGAGCTTCCTAGTTGAACAACATTATACATAAATCCATGTTCAGTAAAATGAATATATTTGGATCTGTGGATGATATACATTTCATGGTGAATTTCGTTTGGCATATATATTGCAATTTTTAATGTCTGTCTCTGTGTGTGTATATAAATATATATATAGATACACTCTCAGGAGTATTCAAAATATGAAATATGTGTCTTATTACACACTCCTAAATTCATTCATATTTATGTTGTGGATTCATAATCAACTTTTCACAAGATTATTCTCAGAAATATTCATCCACCTGAAATACGTATTTGTTTCTTAGTACTGTTTCCACCCCAGATATGCATTCACGGATTTTCAAACTCTTCTACCCTAATTGTGTCTTACTTGAGGTGAAGGTAATGTAAAGGCATTGTTCTGGATGAGAGTGGGAAGATAATTGTGTAGCATATATTTTTATACACATTGGATTCATTTTCTTATATACCATTGAAAATACTGAATCCTGACAATAACCCATACCCTACTATACTCTGTCTACTAATCCAAATGATGGAGAAAAACAACCCAAACAGAATAGAAATACAAGCAGTTCAGAGGAGGCGTGGGGTATAGTTGGACTTGCCTTTTTCATGATAAATGGTAGGTGTTATAAATCTAGTCAATTTTTAATTGAAATAGTTCTCCATGTGTTGTTAAAGTTAACAACTATGTAAATGCCTGTCTGCCTTTCTCTGTAGCCTATTCAGCACATGTATTTTTATATGCTTTATAGAATCCTACCTGGTATCACACGTTCATTTTTGTGAGGTGACTGACTTGGCAGATACAAGTTGTGAGAAGAGATCACTCCTCTAAACGCTGTTGGAACTGAAAATTCAAACTATGGGTGAGCTTCCTAGTAGAACAACATTATACATAAATCCTTGTTCAGTAAAATAAATATTTTTGCATCTGTGGATGCTATATATTTTATGATGAACTTCGATTGGCGTATATATTCCTACATTTTAATGTCTGTGTGTGTGTTTTGTGTCTGTGTGTATATATATATATATATATATATATATATATACTGTCCTGATTTTTAAAATATGAAATGTATGTATCTTAAATACACTCCCTAAATTCATTCATGTTCAAAAATGTGGATTTATAATAAACTTTTCACAAAATTATTCTCAGAAATATTCATCCTCCTGAAATACACATTTGTTTCATAGTTCTGAAAACTAACTTCAGTAAATGGTGCTTACAAATCCTAATATTTGTACAGTAACTAACCCAGATTAACATCAATCAAGTAGATTCTTATGGGACATGATGTGTATTCTGACGTTTATTTTCATTCAACACTGGTACATTACTATTTCTTCAATTTTTACAAATCATAGGATATATATATTTCATCCACAAGTTCACAAATTTATACGCATTTGTTTCACAATCACTTCCTGCTTCATAAAACATGTATTCCTCCAGGTTTCTTTTTTTTTTTTTTATTTTTTATTTTTTATTTTTTTATTTTTTATTTTTTATTTTTTTTATTCAAAACATTACAAAGATTTCAGAATCACATCGGTTACACATCCACATTTTTACATAATACCATAATAGTAACTGTTGTATTCTGCTACCTTTCCTATCCTCTACTATCCCCCCTCCCCTCCCCTCCCATCTTCTCTCTCTACCCCATCTACTGTAATTCATTTCTCTTCTTATTTTTTCCCATTCCCCTCACAAACTCTTATATGTAATTTTGCATAACAATGAGGGTCTCCTTTCATTTCCAAGCAATTTCCCTTTTCTCTCCCTTTCCCTCCTACTTCATGACTCTGCTTAATGTTAATCTTTTCCTCCTGCTCTTCCTCCCTGCTCTGTTCTTGGTTGCTCTCATTATATCAAAGAAGACATTTGGCATTTGTTTTTTAGTGATTGGCTAGCTTCACTTAGCATAATCTGCTCTAGTGCCATCCATTTCCCTGCAAATTCCATGATTTTGTCATTTCTTAGTGCTGCGTAGTACTCCATTGTGTATAAATGCCACATTTTTTTTATCCATTCATCTATTGAGGGGCATCGGGGTTGGTTCCACAGTCTAGCTATTGTGAATTGTGCTGCTATGAACATCGATGTGGCAGTATCCCTGTAGTACGCTCTTTTTAGGTCTTCAGGGAATAGTACGAGAAGGGCAATAGCTGGGTCAAATGGTGGTTCCATTCCCAGCTTTCCCAGGAATCTCCATACTGCTTTCCAGCATCCCTTTATGTTCAAAACATTAGAAAAACTAGGGATAACAGGAACTTACCTCAAAATTATAAAAGCTATATATGCTAAGCCTCAGGCTAGCATCATTCTAAATGGAAAAAAACTGAAGGCATTCCCTCTAAAATCTGGAACAAGACAGGGATGCCCTCTCTCACCACTTCTATTCAATATAGTTCTCGAAACACTGGCCAGAGCAATTAGACAGACGAAAGAAATTAAAGGCATAAAAATAAGAAAAGAAGAACTTAAATTATCACTGTTTGCGGATGATATGATCCTATATCTAGAAGACACAAAAGGGTCTACAAAGAAACTACTAGAGCTAATAAATGAATTCAGCAAAGTGGCTGGATATAAAATCAACACGCATAAATCAAAGGCATTCCTGTATATCAGCGACAAATCTTCCGAACTGGAAATGAGGACATCTACCCGATTCACAATATCCTCAAAAAAAATAAAATACTTGGGAATCAACCTAACAAAAGAGGTGAAACATTTATACAATGAAAACTACAGAACCCTAAAGAGAGAAATAGAAGAAGATCTCAGAAGATGGAAAAACATACCCTGTTCATGGATAGGCAGAACTAACATCATCAAAATGGCAATATTACCAAAAGTTCTCTATAGGTTCAATGCAATGCCAATCAAAATCCCAACGGCATTTCTTGTAGAAATAGATAAAGCAATCATGAAATTCATATGGAAAAATAAAAGACCCAGAATAGCAAAAGCAATTCTAAGCAGGAAGTGTGAATCAGGAGGTGTAGCGATACCAGATTTCAAACTGTACTACAAAGCAATAGTAACAAAAACAGCATGGTACTGGTACCAAAACAGGCGGGTGGACCAATGGTATAGAATAGAGGACACAGAAACCAATCCACAAAATTACAACTATCTTATATTCGATAAAGGGGCTAAAAGCATGCAATGGAGGAAGGATAGCATCTTCAACAAATGGTGCTGGGAAAACTGGAAATCCATATGCAATAAAATGAAACTGAATCCCCTCCTCTCACCATGCACAAAAGTTAACTCAAAATGGATCAAGGACCTTGATATCAAATCAGAGACTATGCGTCTGATAGATGAAAAGGTTGGCTCCGATCTACATATTGTGGGGTCGGGCTCCAAATTCCTTAATAGGACACCCATAGCACAAGAGTTAAAAACAAGAATCAACAAATGGGACTTACTCAAACTAAAAAGTTTTTTCTCAGCAAGAGAAACAATAAGAGAGGTAAATAGGGAGCCTACATCATGGGAACAAATTTTTACTCCTCACACTTCAGATAGAGCCCTAATATCCAGAGTATACAAAGAACTCAAAAAATTAAACAATAAGAAAACAAATAACCCAATCAACAAATGGGCCAAAGACCTGAACAGACACTTCTCAGAGGAGGACATACAATCAATCAACAAGTACATGAAAAAATGCTCACCATCTCTAGCAGTCAGAGAAATGCAAATCAAAACCACCCTAAGATACCATCTCACTCCAGTAAGATTGGCAGCCATTATGAAGTCGAACAATAACAAGTGCTGGCGAGGATGTGGGGAAAAGGGTACTCTTGTACATTGCTGGTGGGACTCCTCCAGGTTTCTTGACTGGTCTTTTCATGAGACTTCTTTCCAAACACATTATTTTAGATTTCCATAATCACTTTTGAAGCAAAACTCACACACCCTTCATGATAAACCATAACCTTAATGTGGCCATTAGATATATAACTGGTTGGAATGAATGTTTGTATGTCAATATAAGATTTCTTGTATTTTTTCACATATAATTTCAATCCATTATTTAAAGTCGGAACCAGATATATTATTTATTCACAGTATGGTCTATTCATGCATTATCTCTATATGCACAGACAAAGGGTACACCTCTTTTTACCCCCATTACTAATTTATACGTCTTGAATATGTTGCTGCCAGAAATGGTGGAAAAATAGTCATGTCACCTGATCTACATATACGTTTTATCACAGTAATATTCTGGACAAAAAAAGCAAAGGTCACACTTAAGATTGTAGCAAAGACTAAATGAAAAGTGAGCATGGATTACTAAACATCCATGTCCAGGTTGCCTAATGCTGTCAAATGTCAATCCTATTGGTCACTACACATTTGTTTCTTTCTAAGATTATATATTCAAACTCAACCCTGTTG
The DNA here is from genome assembly GCF_048772815.1 of Callospermophilus lateralis. Lineage (NCBI taxonomy): Eukaryota > Metazoa > Chordata > Mammalia > Rodentia > Sciuridae > Callospermophilus > Callospermophilus lateralis. Next base: position 637,457 of record NW_027514433.1, read on the forward strand.
AAAATATCTAATCCTATCACTCACTTTATACTTTGCCTGATTTCGTAATGTCTCTATTGATATCAGCTTTCCTATTTTCCCCAGTTCATCATTGTGACTGTCTCTTCACTTGTGCTGACATTAACATTCACTGTCTACCAGAAACCCTATTGCTAAACAACATTTGGTCCAAATCCTATACTCACTCTTCTTTCTAAACCTACCGAGAATCTTCCGAATCCTACCGACTATCCCTTTTGACTGGAAGTTCTCTTCTACATTTAATCATCCATGGTACAAGGACCTAAGCCATTGTATATCGATTTACCTGACACATCAGTGCAGAACATAATTCAAAGCTACGTATCCCAATCAAGGGCCCAATGCCCTTTTGGGCTTCAAATCTTAGCTAGATTTCTGTTTTCATACTTATAATTCACCTATATATTCTTGTAAATATCGCAGTTTCCCAATACCATTATTCATCCCGCAAAAAGATTCCTAATCCAAATCGAACCTGTTAGTTAACCTAACCATACACTGTTCAGTCAATTTAACTTTACAGAAGAGCAGGGATAGAGTTGTTCTTACAATACAGGAATATAGGGGATCTTCCACATGCTGAGAAAATCAAAGGTCCATGCAGAAATGATTCCTGGAGAAGTTGTAAGCAGCTATGGAGGACCTAAGAGAGCAAAAGTCATCCTCCATGGCAAACAACCTGGTCAGGATGAAGGGTTGTGTCTGAAACAGCTTCTCTCTTCTTAATGTAGAGAAGATGGACCAAACCAGGCCTGTGTGGAGAGCTGTTCCCAGGTGCCAATGGTTGATATACCTTTCTAACTTGTGAAAGTGTCACAGGAGGTAGGGGCAGCCACCATCTCATGGGACCCTTGAAAGCAATTGTTAGGACAAAGTGGTTGCCACGGCAGTAACCTCATTCAGTTCCTGAATGAGGTGACCTACCTCTCTTCCTTGATGACGGATCTCTCTGAACTTGGGATCCAGGAAGCCAGGCACCCAGAGTCAGTCCCAGTTTCTTACCCAGTGGGCTCAGTTGTTTGGAATAACCAAGGACAGAGTAAGTCTTCCTTGGTACCTACTGATGTGAGGATTGCCAAATGCCAAGAGAGCTCTAAAAAGGGGAATTTCCTGAGAAAGCAGGTAGTGGCTCACCACTGGCTCCTGAAAACTTCACAGTGTTGGCAAAGGTGACCAGATCTGAGAAGGACAGGCCATTTCAAGGAAACATAGTATGGCCCATCAGTCAGAGTACATTCCAATTAGTCACAGACCTACTTGAATAAAGGAGGTGTCGTTGTGGGTGTGATTGTGATTTTGTGGTTATGTCTCATGTTCTGAGAATAGGTAAGAAAGGCGGTTTGTTTGCTTTAGAGTGGACTGTTTATAGTAAGTCATTTGACAAGGTGATTGTTTGTATGCCTGTGTATCCCACTGTGTCCGTGGTTGTAGACATTATAAAAGATAATGCATCAATGGATGTGTCCTGTCTAGTAGAAAGCTTGCCAACTTTCATCCTGCCCAATTTATGAGTGGACTGCAGGTTGCTTTAGGGATGGGCAACACCTACTATCTTCCGAAGTTCCTGTTTTCTTCCTGAATTTTGGCCACTCTCCAGAGTAGGCTCATGGTTTTGTGTCCAAGATATGTACCACCTCCAAGCTCTGTGACATTGCCATATACTGGATAGCTGAAGGGAATAGCAAGCATCTCAGAAAACTCAGATATCAGTGTGACAAAGAAAGTCTCAGTAGAGAAACCCTGCTTTGGGCCTTTTGCTTACCTATTTTTCTGTTGCTCTGAGAGTCAGGAAGGTCTCTGCCTCAGGCCACCAATTTGTGAAGCCTGAAGAAAACTGTTTTCAAATGGAAATGAATGGGCATCACCTGTGTATCTTTGCTTAATTGCTTTGGAAAGGGATGTGTCTGAATCAGCCACTTGGCCCTGTGTGAGGCAGTGGCTTAGATTCTCAGCACCTGATGGAACTAAAGAAAGATCCCATGTGTGCTTCCAAAACCAAAATGGCAAAAATATCAGTAATTGTGTATGAAGTATCTTGCCTTACTCTGATAGGTTTCTGATCTCCATCAAATGAGACTAGGGATCCTTTGGGTCAAATGAGTTCTTCAAAGCCCTGCAGAGGCTAGCCCATATGAACTTGGGTTTTTTCATTACTTTAAATCACATTAAGAATCTATACCTGACAGTCAGTAGGCCTCAAATTGGAGAAGCAGAGCAGTATTAAGGCCAGGCTTATTTTATCACTCCTGGTTCACAGGAATGGTGTCCAGGCCCAGCTGACTTTAAGCAAATAAGGGATAAGGGAGCTTGTTTTGGATACTGTCTTGTGCTGCGCCCCTCATGGAAACCTCCATCCAGAGGTTATAATGAGTGTCTATATGGAAGAAGGTGAGGACCATGTGGGAGTGTTTTGGTTTTAATTGTGTTCATTTGTGTAGTGGTTGGAAGAAATGACTGGATCCACCAGGGCTAGAACTTTGGTATGATTCACCTTAGAGACTGAGTTCTGGAACTGACCTCAGAGAAGTATTGTCATGAATTGTGTTGCGATTTTAGAAGGCCACGCATGAGAGTCGCCATTGGAAACTGAAATCTAGGCCAAGGGTGGCTTTCGACTGATCACTTGGAATCTCAGCCAGGATATCACATGATTTTATTCTGAAAGACTTGACAGGCATAGTTGAGAGTCAAAACACACATGGACCTCACATTGTAGACCTCAATGGGCTGGGCTTCATGTGACCGTTTGGCTACTCTTTGGGAAGCCTTGCCTTTGAGAGTTCTCCAGAGCATTCATTGAAATGAGGTTCCTCAACATTAAATGGTTCCTGAATGAATTGAAACCCACAGTTTCTCCAACTTCATCCTTGAAAAGTGGCTAGATAAATACCCTGAAATTTTTGAAACTCCCATGACCAGGTGGCACTGGAGAACCTTTGGATCTCCTGTTGCTGATCATGAGTGTACCAGACAGTGCCTTGATTGACTGGGTTTCATGATAATGGTGAAGAACAGAGATGCCAGTAAGTTGAGAATGCTGAGTAGTGGGCCCAGAGCAGTGGTGTGCAGGTGTGTGATAAAATATCTGAGGTGGGGCCGTGTGGATTTCCAATTGACTTCCAAATGCCTTTTGGCTGCCATGGTGCATCCAGCAGAACCTTACATGTAAAGGCATCTTATTATATGGAGAGGTTTCAAGGCAATGTTCAGAATCAGGTTGGTATGGTCAAGGAAAAAGCTGTGTGAAATAGAAGCCTGGTTGGTGCATTCTCCTGCAGTTCCTGACCCACCACACGTGAAAGAACTCCCTCCAGCACTGTGTCCCAGTTGAACTCCTTGTATTTCGTGAAGCAAATACCAAACTCCCAGTGCAGCACCAAGAAACACCACAAAAATGGAGGATGATCAAATGGCTTCACAGTCCACACGGGAGACACTTAGCCCCCAGTGGCCACAGTTTACCTACCAAGAGAGAATTCAGCACTGCTGCCTCATGTTCATTGGAAAATAAGAAACCATGCTCTCCATTCACATAGATGCAGACCCAGCTTTGATGGTCTCAATAAAAAAGAAGCTAAACCTTCTGACAACAAAATATATTTAAAGTACCCAACCTCAGAGGCAGTTTCTCAAGAAGTCTTTAGGCCGGCAGAGCTCTATGTTTGTGGAGTGTTTACCTCTTAGACCAGGATGTAAGAAAAGAACACTGACTCCAGTTAAAATCAAATTAAAGTAAGCTTATTATTTCCACTGGCTGGGCTGCCTCTCCCTCCAAAGATTGCGAGAGCAAGAGAGCAACCCCACCTTTACTACAGCCCAGGTTTGCAGCCCAGAAAGTTACACAAAAATGGGGTAACAGATAACAGAACTCTGACAAGCATCACTCTAATGGGAGTTTACTTTTTTTTTTTTTTTGCTAGCCCCAACATCAAAATTTATGAGGACCATTAGAGCCTCAGAGATGGTCATTGTCTGGCCACAGAAGGCCAATATTTATGAGGTGTGACAAAGTTTCAGAGAGGGCTGCTATCTGGTCAGAGAGCCATGCACGGGTGAGTTTAAGGCACGGGCAGTCATTCCAAGCAGGTTCAGAATTTGCAGTAATTTACAGTAAAGCCAAAATGATTTTTTCAGGGCTTTGTTGCAAGATGGCTCCCAATTTTAATAAAAGATAAGGTTGGGTCTATCATTCCCCCCTTTTCTTATGTGTCCCTTTGTAATCCTTGATAGGTTAGTGGAAAAGCACTGAGGAAATTTTAATCCCTCAGTTAACAGTCTCCAAATTTTTAGAACTCACCGAAAACCAGTCTCCCTGATATTACCTGACTTAATTTATTACTTATATTGATAGTCTATTTATTTTGGGCTCCATTGGTGTAAGTGGAGAGTCGTCTCTCATTTTGCCTTCTTCTCAGCTGAGAGAGGGTGACATGAGTGTGCATGGCGTGAGAGACATGAGTTGCCTTTTTGAAGTCAGTTGAGGAATATGAGTTGCCTTTTAGAAGTCAGTTCTTTTTGAAGTCTTGTTGAGGAAGAACAGGTTGTAAAGTCATCTGGGGATGGGTTCTTCTATGAGAGAAACAAAAAACATGAGTATTGAATAAATGTTGCAGTAGCTGGATCATGTCACTGTATGAAGTACCCTCACCAGTCTTTAATATCCCCAATTATCAGGACTGTCAACTTAATATTTAACTTTTAGTGTTACAGTTGTCCCTCCCCATAATATACAGTTTAATAATTTAATGTCATCTGATTTTGCAAAATCCTTTCACTAGTATGACCTCTGTGTCTAATAGAGAAACGTTTAATTCTGTTACTCAGGGCTGGATAATCGTACTAGCAAACACCAAGCCTACCTGTGTAGGTTAGGAATATCTGTAGGCCTTAAACTAAAAACTTCTGCCTCTGGCAGCTCCTCTTGATAGTCTTTGTAGCCAACAGTTTTACTTATTTTGGGAGGCTAACATAAAGTGTATACCTTAAAATATTATTATTATTATTATTATTATTATTATTATTATTTAAAATGCCCAGGAATGGCTGTATTTTGGTTTTAACTGTCTTTGCTAAGTGTTTAAGATGAAGCAGTCAAATGACTTTTGTTTCTATCTATTGTTAGCAGTCAGCTGAGCTTTTATGGGAGTCATTCCTTGGGAAACTTGAGAGCAGCTTCTCAGTTCTGCTAGTGCAATTTGAGCTAGGTGGGTTCAGGTCTTGCTTGACCATGTGGCTTCCCTCAGAAGCATCAGGGATGTCTCCCTTTCCTGATGACTCTCCTCTTTGTAGCAAATGCACTGATTGGCTTTCTGTTCTCCAGTGGTCTCATTAATCTCCCTGATCGGGAGGTTATGTGGCCCAGAGTTGCAAAGCTCATAGAGAAGTCCCCTGTTCCCTGGATTCAGACTGACTCAAAGGGCAAGAGTCAAATATTGGGTTTTTTTGGCCCTTTTCATTTAAATTTAATTTTCAATCCTAATCTGAAACAACCAGCAAATAAATTTTAACAGCCATATATTAAGAGTACTGCACTTTAATGTCTATAAGTTTATAATTATTTATATTTTATTAATTGGGATCTTATTTTTCTGTCTGTCTTGTAGTTGATGACTTATTTTCTTAAATTAACCCATGTTGTGTTCTTAAAGCAACACTTCTGTAAAACACCAACAGGGAATCTTTAGATCACTTATAAAGAAATTAAAAAATAAAATTTTTTAACAAGAGTAAAAATACTTAGTTCATGTAATAGCTACCCTGAATTTTTTGGTGAGTTATATATTATATCACCTTTTTGAGATCCTAGTAATCTTGACAGAAAAAAAAATTTGAACATAACTTTAAATGAAATAAAATCTGACCTACTGCTTTCGTAGTCATTCTCACATGTAGTAAGATGGGACACAGAGTCTTATCTCAGGTAAGCAGGGCTCCTTATAAATCTTAAATGCTTTAGTTCTAAAGCTGATCTTTTTTTTAAATATCATTTTACAAAGTTTACATAAATTGTTTGAGGTCACAGGAACATTAGCTCACACCATATGATATCACATTTAAAACGTGAATTAAAGTACGGCTGAAAGATTTTAACCTTTACATAGATTAGGGTCTCATTAACTTAAAAATACATTTAAATTGTTCCACAATGTAAAAAGTAACATAAAACTTTACATATATTATTGATAACAGGTAAATAAATCCCCAATATATATTTTATTTACCATACAGCTTCAGAACACCTGCTTGATATAATGCTCTTTTAAAGTTTCTACCTTATAGAGTTGTATAACTGGAAAATATGAGCACATTAATAGCATCACAATTGCATTGAAGTTTCTACATTAACCAAGTTTAGCTTTTAAAGAAATGGCAGTACAGTGCTCTAAAATAACAGTTCTTATTTAAACATTTGTTTAATTTTTATGGTTGCTTGCTCTAGAAAATTTAAATCTTAATAAACTTAATGTTATGGGTAAACTTATGTTTAAGAAATTTTTGTCTCTTTTACACATGACTGATTTTTACAATCTTATACAGACTTTAGTACAAACTTATACAGACCTTAGTATATCAATCAGATATCAAACAAAAGTACTCATGAATGAGTAATCCCATATCAAATTTACTTTACTTATTTATCAAAATATTAGACAAATTTTTTGAACACTGTAAACCATTTTTTTGATTGAAAGAAAAGTCCTGGAACAAAGGCATATTAGACCTTTTGTAGACATTAATAGTTTATTAGATTTTTGAACACCTAGAAAAACTTGTAAGCTTAAATTTAAAGACATTTATATTTATCTGTTTACCCAATTTAAATTGAAACATTTAAATCACGTGAATTAAAGATCTTTGGATCCACTTTTTAAAATTGTTTTTATGAGTTCTTTTTAATATGAGTGCTCCTTATATATGTTAATTTGTGTATCATATATATGATATATGGACATATGTATATATATATATATATATATATATATATATATATATATATATATATATATAGACATACAACACATAACAAATTGTGCACACATAATAAAAGTGAAGGCCTTGTAGCTTTTCACAGGTGAAATCTCCATTGCAATGATTTAAAAATTCCACAGTTGGTCAAAGATATTACTGATCAGAAAAACATTAACCTAGGTCTGTAGGAGCAAAATCATGAGCTCAAAAAATAAATAAAGAACCTAAGGAAAAAATTATGAGTCCTAGAAAAATGACTGGCCAGTATTTAGTAAATACCATACAATTTACCTTTTTTTTTTCCCTTAGGCCTCAAATAAGTCTCCTACTAAGCTTACAGGCTTCTTTCATTTGCATTTCAAAATAAGTCCTGGCTGAGGTCTGGAAGAAGAAGGAAAAAAAGGCTATTCTGAGCAGAAACCTTAGGCCTAAGGTATTTTAACCATAATTTTCATGTTAGGATGTTGAAAATTATGATACAAGTTTAAGATACAATTCACAAAATTTTATATCTTTACAAGTTGTTTTGTCAACAGATATCATACTATGATTTAGTATCCTTGTCCAAATTAATGCACTGGTACACACAGTGACATTTTCCCAGGCTACCTAATTTAAAATTGGTGAAAAAAAGACTGAATGATTGGGAAGTTACTTGCCAACTTGGAAGTAGAGTTCTTTAGTTTTCCATCCTAAGTATTTAAGTTCTCTGGCATGAATTATCTGAAACCATGAACTAAACAAATACCTAAACCCGACTTTTAACTGCAAGATTGTGGAATGCTTCAAAAACCCATTCAGATACCAGATTGGTACAATGAAACATCATCATTTAGACACACATTCAGCTAAGATCATTTCCAAGAAACAATTTATAATATTAACACATTATTGCACATGTCTTAAAGGGCTAGAAAAAAGGTACAAGACAGACAGAAATGAACTCCAGACAATGGCTGACAGACAGAACCCTTTAAAACAGAGCAAATAAGAGAAAAATCTCCTTCTCCAGTGGCACCACAGATGTCCCCACAAGGGGACCAAATGTTTTCACAGAGGAGCAACCTGAAATATAAAATAAAGTGTCTCCATGGCGACTTTACTGCATTTAGTGTCCCCTTTTTGTTTTTCTCTTTTTTTAAGAAGACAGAGGTGGCATTATCCTTGCAGTGCAGGGAACGAAGGAGGGAATTCCCTGAAGCAACAGGGCTTCGGCAGTTGCTGGGAGATACTCAGTTCTTCATTCCCCGGCAGGCATTACCATCTGAACTGGGTGTGCTCCAGGCAGCCAGCTAGGGGCTTCTGTCATTCTGCTTAACAAATGGTGGTAAAGTTCATCACAGTTCCTTAAAACACAGTCCAAAGGGGTGTCAGGCTTACTTGCTTTGTTACCCATTTTCACGTTCAATATCCTTAAGATTTTATCACAGAAATCACAAAACAAAACGCACAAAAACAAACAAACAAAAAACATATAGAACACAGAACAAAACACACACACACACAAAAAAAAAAAAAAAAAACAGAATCCCGGTGCCAAAACAGAAAAACAGATGAGCAATTCAACATCTTGCTAAAGCTCTGGGGTAGGAGCGCATGCGTGTCCCTCGGCACCTCTCTAACCTTCCAGAGGAATTCCCTACAGAACGGAACAGAGGACAGAACGATTCTCATTACTATCCTGGACAGGAGTGAATGTGAGCCTCCCCAGGCCACCTCTCTGTCATTAGAAGAGATCTCCCTTAACCAGATATAAGATGTTATCAAGGTGCCACTTACCTATTGAGGCCTCCTCCACCAGGTACTTGCTAATAGTTTCAGTGCGGTGGTTCACTGCAGTGCTCCCCAGACCGACGGCTCACTCCAAGGACTTGGAACATCTCAAGTTGTGCACCCCCTAGAGTGGCTCCCCAGTCCGTAGCCCTGGAGGGAAGGCCAGCTTCAGAATTTTCAGCAGTCTGGTCTTGTGATCTGGTCGGGCAGGGTCATCTCACTGGGGAACTCCAAAATGTTGGAATATGATGCAAGAAAAGACCAGTGACTCCAATTAAAATCAAATTAAGGCAGGCTTATTATTAAAACTGGCCAGGCTGCCTCTCCCTCCAAAAATGGCGGGAACAAGACAGCAACACCACCTTTCCTACAGCCCAGCTATATAGCCCAGAAAGTTACACAAAAAGGGGGTTACAGATAACAGAACTTTGAAAGCATCACACTGATGGTAGTTTACATTTTTTTTGCTGGCCCCAACATCAGAAATTATGAGGACCATTAGAGACTCAGAGAGGGTCGTTGTCTGGCCTGGGAAGGCCAATATTTATTAGGTGTCACTAATGTTTCAGAGAGCACTGTTATCTGGTCAGAGAGCCAGGCATGGATGAGTTCAAGGCACAGACAGGCATTCCAAGCAGGTTCAGAATTTGCAGTAATTTATAGTAAAGCCCAAACTATCTTTTCATGGCTTTCTGGCAAGATGGCTCCCAATTCTAATAAAAGATCAGGTTGGGTCTATCAAGCCTGTCCTTTACTTTTGGAAACTCCTCTACAACCTGCAAGGCTGTGAACTCCTGACCATTTTACATTCCAGATATGTATTCACAGATTTTCTAACTCATGTCCTCCAACTGTGTCTTACTTGGGGTGAAGGTAATATCAAGGCATTGTTCTGGATGAGAGTGGGAAGATTTTTGTGTAGCACATATTTGCATACACATTTAGGAGATCACTCCTCCTAAACACTGATTTGGAACAGAAAATTCAATCTATGGGGGAGCTTCCTAGCTGAACAACATTATACATAAATTCAAGTTCATTAAATAAATAGTTTTGGATCAGTGGATGATATATATTTCAAGATGAATTTAAATTGGCATATATATTGCTACATTTTAATGTCCTTGTGACTTTTGTGTTTATAATGTTTTGTGATTTATGTGGATTTATAATCAAATTTTCACAAGATTATTCTCAGAAATATTCATCCAACTTAAATACATACTTTTTTCCTAGTACTGAAAAGTAACTTCAGTGAATGGTGCATAAAAATCCTAATATTTCTACAGTAACTGACCCAGATTAACATCAATGCAAGTAGATTCCTATGGGACATGATGTGTATTTTGATGGTCATTTTTATTCAACATTGGTACATTACTATTTCTGCAGTTTATGCACATTATATATAGTATGATATATAATGTTCAATCACTTCCTTCTTGAGAACACATGTATTCTTACAGGTTTCTTGACTATTCTTTTCATGAGACTTCTTTCCAAACACATTATTTTTGATTTCCATAATCACTTTTGAAACAAAACTCACACACCTTTCAGGATAAACCACAACCAAAATATTACCATTAGATGTATAACTGGTTGCAGTGAATGATTGTATATCAATATGAGATTTCTTTTATATTTTCAGATATCAATTCAATCCATTATTTAAAGTAGAGCAAGTTATATTATTTACACACAGTATGGTTTATTCATGCATTATCTGCATATTCATAGACACAGGGTACACCTATTTGTACCCTCAATAGTAATTTATACATCTACAAAATATTGCTACAGAAATGGTGGAAGAAATACTCAAGTCACCTGATCTACATATACATTTTATCACAATAATATTCTGGACACAAAATGCAAAGGTCACACTTATGATTTTACCAAAGCCTAAATAAAAAGTGAGAATGGATTAATAAAAACATCCATGTCCTGGTTACCTAATGCTCTCAAAAGTCAATCCAATTTGTGACAACATATTAGTTTCTGCCTAAGGTTATATATTCAGACTCAAACCGTTGAAAATGTCTAAACAAATTACACACTTCATACTTTTACTGACTTCCTAATGTCTCTATTTATATCTGCTTTCCTACATATTTTCCCCAATTCGTCATTGTGACTGACTCTTCACATGTGCTAACATTTACATTCACTCTCTACCCGAAACCTTATTTGTAAAGAACTTTTGGTACAAATCCTATACTCATTCTTCTTTCTAAACCTACTGACTATCTTGCTAATCCTACAGACTATCCCTTTTTTATTGGATATTCTGTATGTTATTCAATCATCTAGTGTATACAATCCTATTTCTTTGTATATCAATTTATCTGAGACATCTGTGCAGAATATAATTCAAAGCAAAGTATGCTACTCAAGGGCCCAAAGTCCTACTTGGCTTCAAGTCTTCCCTAGATTTCTGTTTCCATACTTATATTTCACCTATATATTCTTGTAAATATCTCAGGTTCCCAATACCGTTATTCATCCAGCAGAATGATTCCTAACGCAAATAGAACATGATATTAACATTAACCATACACTGTTCCCTCAATCTAACTTTACAGCAGTGCAGGGATAGAGTTGGTCTTACAATCCAGGAATATAGGGGATCTTCCACCTGCTGAGAATCTCAAAGATCCATGCAGAAATTATCCCTGAAGAAGATATAGAATGCTATGAAGGACCTGAGAGAGCAAAAGTCATTTTCCATGGCAAACAACCTGGTCAGGATGAAGAGATGTGTCTGAATAAGCCTCTCACATTTTAATGTAGACAAAATGGACCAAACCAACCCTGTGTGGAGATCTCTCCCCCAGTACCTATTGTTGATATACCATTCTAACTTGTGAAAGTGTCACAGGAAGTAGGGGCAGCCTCCATCTCATGGGACCTTAGGAAGAAACTGTTAGGACAAAGTGTTTTCCAAGGCTGTGAGCTCATTCAGTTCATGAAGGAAGTGACCTACCTCACTTCTTTGTGATGGAACTCTCTGAACTTGGGATCCCGGAAACCAGGCACCCAGGGTCAGGCCCAGTAACAGTCACAGAGATCTCACTTTTTTGGATTTATCATGGAAAGAGTCAGTCTTTCTTGGTACTTACAGATGTGAAGATGGTCAAATGCCAGAAAAAATCTGAAGAGGTGTCTTCCCTAAGAATGCAGGTAGTGGCGGCTCAAAGCTGGCTCCTGACAACTTCACAGAGTGGGCCAAGGAGTCCAGATTTGAGAACAGAGAGGCCATTTCAGGTGAACAAAGAATGGCTCACCAGGCAGAGGACACTCCGGTTAGTAACAGACCTTCTTGGGGGAAGGAGGTGCATTTGTGGGAATGAGTGTGGGTTTGTGGTTTTGTCTCATGTTCTGAGAATAGGTAGAAAAGTTGGTTTGTTTGGTTTGGAGTGGACTGTTTCTATTAAGTCATTTGACAAGGCAAGTGTTTCTATGTCTGTGTATCCCACTGTGTCCGTGGGTGTAGACATTACAAAAGAAAATGCATCAATGGATGTGTCCTGTCTAGGAGAAAGCTTCCCAACATTCACACTGCCCAATTTATAAAAGGACAGAGGGTTGCCTTATTTGTGGGCAAGACCTGAAATCTTCCTAAGTTCCTGTTTTCTTCCTGAATTCTGGCCACTCTCCAGAATAGTCTCATGATTTTGTGACCAAGATAGGTACCACCTCCAAGCTCTGTGACTTGGCCATGTACTGGATAGCTGAAGGGAATGGCGAGAATCTCAGAAAACTCAGATATCAATGTTACCAGGAAAGTCTCAGTGGAGAAACCCTGCTTTGGGACTTTTGCTTACCTATTGTTCTATAGCACTGAATGTCAGGAAGGTCTTTGCCTAAGGCCACCCCGTTGTGAAGCCTGAATAAAACAGTTCTCTAATGTAAATGAATGGGCATCACCTGTCCCTCTTTGAGTAATTGATTTCGAAAGGGATGTGTCTGAATCAGCCTGTTGGCCCTGTGTGAGGCTGTGGCTTAGATTCTCAGCACCTGATGGATCTAAAGAAAGATGCCATGTGTGCATCCAAAACCAAAATGGCCAAAAGAGTACTCATTATGGATGAAGTCTCTCGCCTTCCTCTGTAAGTTTCCTGACCTCCATAAGGTGAGAATAGGAATCCTTTGGGTCAAATGAGTTTTTCAAAGCCCTTCAGAGTCTAGCCCATTGGTGCTTGGGTTTTCTCATGACCCCAATCCACATGAAGAATCTAAACCCCACAGTCAGTAGGCCTCAAATTGGAGAAGTGGAACAGTAATAATGGTAGGCCTATTTGATCACTCCTGGTTCAGAGGAAGGGTTTCCAGGCCACCCTGTCTTTAGGCAAATGACGGGCAAGTGAGCTTATTTTGGACACTGTCTTGTCCAGCGCCCCTCATAGAAACCTCCAGCTAGAGGTTATGATGAGTGTCTATGTGGAAAAGATGAGGGCCATATGGGAGTGTTTTCGTTTAAATTTTGGTCATTTGTGTGGCGATTGGAAGAAATCACTGGGTTCACCTGGGCTTGAACTCTAGTGTGAATCCCTATAGAGACTGAATTCTGGAACTGACCTCAGAGAAGTATTGCCATGAGCTTTGTTGGGATTTTAGGAGCCCACGCATGAGAGTAGCCCTTATAAACTTAGATCAAGGCCACAGAGCACTGGGAATCTCAGCCAAGATAATCCATGATTTTCTTCTTAAAGTCTTGGCAGCCATAGCTGAGAGTCAAAACACACATGTACCTCACATTGTAGACTTCAATTGGACTGGCTTCATGTGACCTTTTGACAACTCTTTGGGAAGCCTTGCCTATGAGAGTTCTCCAGAGTTTCATTGAAATGAGCTTCCTCAACATTTAATGGTTTTTGAAAACCACAGTTCCTCCAACTTCATCCTCAAAAAAATGGCTAGATAAACACCATGAAATTTTTGGAATTCCCATGACCAGGTGGCACTGGAGAATCTTTGGATGTCCTATTGCTGATCATGAGTGTATCAGACAGTGCCTTGACTGACTAGATTTTATGAAAATTGTGTAGAACAGAGATGCCAGTAAGTTGGAGCCTGCAAATTAGTGGGCCTAGAGCAGTGGTGTGAAGGTGTGTGATAAAACGTGTGGTGGGGCCATGTGGATCTGCCACTGGCTTCCAAATGGCTTGTGAATGACATGGTACAGCCAGCAGAACCTTCCATGTAAAGGCATCTTTTTGTATAGGGAGATTTCAAGGCAATGTTCAGAATCAGGTTGCTATGGACAAAGGGGCAACCCATGTGGGATAGAATCCTAGTTGGTGCATTCACATGCAGACCGTGACCTCCACACGTGACAGAACTCCCTCCAGCACTGTGTCCCAGTTGATTTCCTTGTATTTCATGAAGAAAATACCAAAGTCCCAGTGCAGCAGCAAGAACCACCACGAAAAGTGGAGGAGGACCAAATGGCTTCACAGTTCACACGGTGAGTCACTTAGCTCCCAGTGGCCATAGTTTAACTACAAAGAGAGTATTCGCACTGCTGCCTCATGTTCATTGGAAAATTAGAAACAATGTCCTCCAGGTCACATAGATGCAGACCCAGCTTTGATGGTCTCACTAGAAAGTAAGCTAAAGCTACTGACAACAACATATATTTCAAGTGCCCAACCTCAGAGGCAGTTTATCAAGAAGTCTTTCGGCCAGCAGAACTCCATGTTTGTGGAGTGTTTACCATGTGCCTTACTTTTGGAAACTGCTCTACCACTTCCAAGTTTGTGAAATCCTGAGTATATTCCATTCCACATATGCATTCACAGATTTTCTAACTCTTCTCCTCTAATTGTGTCTTACTTGGGGTGAAGTTAATGTCAAGGCATTGTTGTGGATGAGAGTGGGAAGATTTTTGTGTAGCACATATACGCATACACATTGGATTCATTTTCCAATTTTCCATTCGAAATACTTAATCCCTGACACTAACTCATAAACTACTAGACTCTGACTGCTAATCCTAATATGATGGAGAAAACTAACCCAAACAGAATAGAAATACAAGCAGTTCAAAGGAGGCATGGTGTATATTTGGACTTGCCATTTGCATTATGAAGGGTAGGTGTTATAAATCTAGTTAATTTTTAATTGAAATTGTTCTCCTTGTGTTTTTAAAGTTAATAAATATGTAAATTCCTGTCTCCCTTTCCCTGTAGCCTATTCAGAACATGTATTTTTATATGCACATATAGAATCCTACCTGGTATCACATGTACATTCTTGTGAGGTGGCTGACTTGGCAGATACAAATTATGAGAAGAGATCACTCCTCCTAAACCCTGTTGGATCTTAAAATTCAACCTATGGGTGAGCTTCCTAGTTGAACAACATTAAACATAAATCCATGTTCAGTAAAAGAAATATTTTTGCATCTGTGGATGATATATATTTCATGATAAATTTCGATTGGCATATATATTGGTAATTTAATGTCTCTGCATGTGTGTTTTTTGTATATATATATATATATATATATATATATATATATATATATATATCTCCAGATTTTTCAAAATATGAAATATATGTGTCTTATATACACTCCCTAAATTCATTCATGTTCATGTGTATGGATTTATAATCAAGTATTCACAAGATTATTCTCAGAAATATTCATCCACCTGAAATACATATTTGTTACCAGTACTGAAAACTAACTTTAGTTAACGTTGCATACAAATACTAAATTTGTACAGTAACTGACCCAGTTTAACATCAATGCAAGTAGATTACTATGGGACATGATGTGTATTTTGACATTCATTTTTATTCAACACTGCTACATTACTATTTCTTCAATTTATGCACATCATAAGATATATATTTCATCCACAAGTTAGCAAACTTATAGGCATTTGTTTCACTTTCAATAACTTCCTGCTTCAGAACACATGGATTCCTCCAGGTTTCTTGTCTGGTCTTTTCATGAGACTTCTTTCCAAACACATTATTTTCAACTTCCATAATCAATTTTGAAGCAAAACTCACACACTCTTCATGATAAATCATAATCCTAATATAATGTTTAGATGTTTAACTGGTTGGAATGAATTTATGTATATCAATATAAGATTTCCTGTATATTTTCAGATATCAATTGAATCCATTATTAAATTTGGAATCCATTATATTATTTATTCACAGTATTGTCTATTCATGCATTATCTCTATATTCATATCACAGGGTACACCTATTTGTACCCCCAATGATAATTTGTACATTTCGGCACAGAAGCAATGGTCACACTTATTATTTTACCAATGTAAATGTCAGGCGAGCATCGGAGGAAGAGACTACCAGGGACTGTCTAATGCAACAGCCAAAAGTTTATGGGGGTCCAACATGCTGGGGCTCAGAGCTCCCTTGAATAGAGCAGAGAGTCCTGAGAACAGCTTAAGCAGAGCTTATATATTTTCCTTGGAGAGGGCAGGGAGGGAAGATTATTGATGGGTCAGGGCGAGTGGGCAGTTTGTGTGCAAATGGGTGAGGGAGTACATTCTGCAGTTTTGCAGTTGGTACAGAACATTCAGGGAACAAGATTAGCGAACAGTTCTCAAGATATCAACAGTGTTTTGTTAAGCATACCGTAAAACTGGAAGTAACAATTACCTATTTTATTTACCTTTCATTCCCCACTTTCTTTTGGTTACATTAAATCATAATAGTGATCATTGAGGATGTCACATTTTATGTCTGCTAGTGTGGTATATTGATTTCTGATTACCATAAGTTTAACTTGTCCAATTTGAGCTTGGAGAAAGGAAACTACACGGTTGAGCAAACAGGGTCCTACAGTTAGCAATAATGTGAGGATTATTAATGGACCGGCCAGGGCTGACAAAACCATAGTTACCCAGGGGGACTCTGTGAACCAAGACTCAAACAACCCTTTTTGGGCCTCTCTCTCTTGTTGATGCTCTTCAATGCGTCTTCTTAATTTAATCATAGATTCTTTTACAACTCCAGTATGGTAGGCATAATAACAACATTCTTCCCTGAATGCAGGACAAAGGCCCCTTCTCTCATGAAGAGGAGGTCGAACCCTCGCCTGTTCTGTAAAACAACTTCAGAGAGAGAGGTTAAAGATTCTTGTAAAGCTGTGATGGTGGTTTTTTAATATCTTTAAGTTTTGGTCTAGTGCTGCTTCTAATTGGGTCATTTGTTGTGTCCCATGGATTAGGGCAGTGGTTCCTGTGCCCTTCTCTGTAGCAACTACTATTCCTCATAGGATGGCTAAAGTGAAGGATACAGGTTGCCAGCGGAACCGGGTTGTATGCCCCCCTATTTGAAATTTAAATGATCCTGCCTCATGATAGAGCACTCGGGGAAACATCTGCACCATTACATTATTAATCACATCTGTTGATAATTTTATGAATAAACAATGTTTAAGTATATAGAATTATACTGTTGTAGGTATGGACAAGGCAAGGCACCTAAGATAGCATCAAAGACAGGGAAACAGTCCTATTTGCTTGCAACCGGATATAGAGGGCATTGCTTCTGTTGTAATCAATTAATCCCCTGAATCCCAAGTTTAGGTAGTTTCAGAATTTTGTACCCAACATGTAAGGGAAAAGACTCAGAAATTCACAGTCTGCAGAAGTTCACAAAAAGAAGTTTTTGGTTCTGTTTTTATTTTCCTCTTCTCTGGGAAAGATAACTTATTAAGGACACCTGGGAGGGGGAGAGCTTTTTTCTTCTCTTTTATTTTCTCCCTGTCAGCTGTTACCATGGAGCCCAGTTGGTAACTTCTTTATCTTGGAAATGTAGCCATCTCTGGAAGCCTCAGCTCAAGGCCAGAGGCCTTGTTCACATATTTTGTGAAAAACTAGTAAGGGGGTGTCTAGCTTAGAAGGGCTGATTTTTCCAGCCAGTGGCCAAGTATAACAGAGCAACACGAAAAGAGGAAGTTTATCTACACTGAACTCTTTTATAGGGACTTTGTTGCTGAAAGTCCTAAAGTCAGCCACGATGAAGACTTCTGGAGAAGGCCATTTAAGATTTTTCTGTGGGCCTGGTACAGAGGGGAAGACGGGGAAGGCGGGGGGTGAGAGCAGTTCTGTGGTTCTGAGAATGAGGAAAAAGAGATATAAAAGAATAATGGGAAAAGGGTTTGGGATTTTCCTGGCAACAAAACTTGAGCAGTAGAACAGGTAGAGCAGATGGGAAGACGGGAATGAGTATCTAAAAAGCCTGTGAGGGACTTTAAATTCTTAGTAACCTGTTTTTAGTGATGACAAAGCAACTTTAAAGGCCATTTTCATTACATCTTGGATAGGCCTCTGAGGGCACTCCTCAGCTGGTTTGAGCTTTGGGTTAGCTGGTAAGAGGACCTGGTGGGACCCGGTGTGGGCACTGACAGGAGAAGAGAGGAGTGAGTGGGTGGAAGGGTACCTCAGTACCTGCTGCCTCAGCATGGGGGCAATGGTCTGAGAACCAGCGGAGGTTTGGGGTTTTGATCTAGTAATTGGAGGGGAGAAATCAGGTTGTTGATGTGAGAGTGACAGCAGAGAATCTGGAGCAGAAGGATCTATTGGAGAAACATATTTCGTGATGTGAGCAAAGGAGGGAAAAGGCCTACACATAGGGGAATTTTCTTCAATCCTTTTGAGCACTTGCCGAAGTTGAAATAGTCACACAGAATTTGAGGATCTAGAGACCCCTCTGGGGGCCATCGGTTTTGCTTGTCTAATTGGTAATATGGCCAATGCTGTGAACTGAATTTGATGAGGAGTTTGGGTTCCACCAGGCAGCCCCTGTATGCTCACATCCCCATGACTTACGGAAGAAGACGGCTTTTCCGCCACACAGCCGTGGTTGTTTGTGGCTTTGATAGTCCACCGGGCAAACATAGTAATCTAGGCTAGCCAACCTGCATCAGGCTTGCGTGTCCCTACATCCATAATGTTTGTTTCCATTATCTATGGTACGGGAGAAATTTAATGGAATTTTAGTGGGATCCTCTTCATCAGAGATATCCCAATTGGAAAGACGTATACCCAGCTGACAAATATCTGGGTGGAGAGTTGGCCACCAGGTCCCTAAGGGGGCTGTATGTGAGACAGACCATACTTCTTGTCTAATAGGATTTGTGATCAGCCATCGCTGCTGAGTGGGCTGATGATGGTTAGGACTAGTGGTGGCCAAGGGGAGAGTCTATAGCCTTATCCACATGGCAAATATGCAATTTGAAAGGGTTACCAGTCTTTTCCACTTTCAAGCCAGAGTCTGGACAGGGCACAGGCTTGAGATGAGAATTAGGATCCAGGAAGTGATTCCGTCTACCTTTACCACTGTAGGTTTTATAAGTAGCACCTGGTATGGTCCTGTCCAGCGGGGTTCCAGGGATGACACCTGATGTCATCTTATGTAGATGAAGTCTCTTTTTTGATATCGATGTGGAGTCTCCTTTTCACCAGTTTGGTAGGCAGTGGCCAGCTGTTTTGACAGGTATCCCTGAGTTCTTTCAATAGCTTTAAGTTTGTCAAGCAAGGGGGTGTGGAAGGGATCGGTAGGTCTTAGAGTTGTGGTTAGGTCCTTACTGGAGGAGGGGCCCCATAGAGAATTTCATAGGAGGTGAGGTTACACAAAGAAACAGAGGGAGTATTTCTTGCATGAAACAGTGCATAAGGCAGGAGCATAGTCCAATCTTTGATGCCCTCTCTAAGCTTAATTTCGTTAAGGTCTCTTTAATGGTTCTATTAATTTTTTTAACCTGTCCTGAGCTCTGGGGTCTATAAGCACAATGTAACTTCCAATTTATCCCCAGGATCCTGGCTAACCCCTTACTTACCTGGGCCATGAACGCCGGTCCATTATCAGACCCTATTACCTTAGGTAGGCCGTATCATAGAAAAATATCTTTCAGGATTTTCTACCACCATTTGTGCCTTTTTTTTTGTGGGGAAGGCTTCAATCCATCCTGAAAATATATCTACAAACACTAGGAGATATTGAAGTCCATACCTTGCTGGCTAAATTTCAGTAAAGTCCACTTCCCAGAATTTCCTGGTCTGGTTGCTCATAGGTGCTTTCCTGCAGGAAGCTTGGAAGGGTAATTGTTCTATTGACAGAACGGACAGGGTTTTGTTACCCGTTCAGTTATGTCCTTTCGCTGTGAGTCGGTTAGTGGAAAACTCTGTTCTTGATCCTTCAGGAATGCCTGCAGTTTCTTTGGACCAAGGTGTGTGAATTGATGTACATTTTTAACGTAGTGTAGGGCTTTCTGAAATTGCAGGCTTGGCTCAGTGAAGTTGAGGAGTTCAGTGCCAGTGTCGTAAGATGTTATCAAAAGCTTGCTGGTGCTCAGGGGTCCATTGGAATTGGGCATCTCCCTTTAACAGCGGGTATAAAGGAGAAGTTAAGGACGCAAACACAGGAATCCATAACCTGCAAAACCCAGTAGTCCCAAGAAACTCTTTGTGTTGTCTGCTGCTGGGGGGGGGTATCTGCACAACCGTTTGTTTTCTGGGCTCAGTGAGCCAACGTTTACCACCTCTAAGGGAATAGCCCAGGAAGACTACTTCTTGCTGGCAAATTTGGGGTTTTTTGGAAGAAGCTCTATACCCGAGTTGAGCAAGCTTACATAATAGTGCTTGGTTCCCAGACTCACAGTTTTCCTTGGTGTTGGCTGCAGTAGCAGGTCATCCACGTATTGAAGCTGGGTGACTTCGGGGTGCATAGTTCTGAAGTTGTTGACATCTCTGTGGAGGGCTTCATCAAAGAGAGTGGGGGAGTTTTTGAACCCCTGTGGGAGTCTAGTCCATGTTAGTGTACCATACGTTCCGGTTTCTGGGTCTACCCACTCAAAAGCAAACAGAAACTGACTGTCTTTATGCAGAGGCATGCAAAAGATAGCATCTTTATGTCCATACCATTTTTCTCAGGGTTCAGAGTGATAAGCAGATTGTACAAATTATTTACCGTGGGGTGAATGTCCTGCACTCTGTTGTTGATCTCTCTTAGGTCTTGAACGGGGATAGTCCCCAGTTCCTGGATTTTTTACTGGTAGCAGGGGAGTGTTCCAGGCCGATTGACAGGGCCTTAGGACCCTAAAGCCAGATATTTCTGAATATGGGGCCTTAACCCATCTTTAGCATTTTTGCTCAGAGGATGTTGTTTGACATTGATTGGGGAGGCTGAGGTTTTTAACTCCACTGTTCTTGGAGGTTGTTTCATGGCTAGGCCTAACCCAACAATTTTTGCCCAGGCATCTGGGTAATCTGTTATCCATTTCTGGGGTAGCTTGCCTGTTTGATCATTCTTGGGGTGTGTGAAAAGTGGATGTTCATCTTCGACTGACATTTATAAAGCCATGACTATAGGAGTTTTTAATGAAGGATTTAGAAATTTCATTTTGGGGCCTTCGGGGTTAAAAGTTGTTTTGGCCCGGAGCTTACTGAGCAGATCTCTGCCCATCAATGGGGCCAGGCATTCTGGGATTACTAGGAAGGAATGTTGGATTTTTCCTTTCCCCATGTCCATGGTCCTCTTAGTTGTCTAAGTCTGATATTTACTGCTGTTAGCCCTTTGAACTAGAGACCTTTTATTTGATAGAGGGCCCAGTGGGGCCTTAAGGGCTGAGTATACTGCTGCTGTATCCACTTCAAAGTTTATGGGGTCCCCTTCACTTCAAAAGTTACCCTGAGCTCGGGGAAGGGATCTGAGCCCCGACATTCTCAGTCAACCTCCAGAGTCAGAAAGGCTGTCTGGCGTGGCTGTCTCTTTCTAGGGCACTTTTTGGCTCAGTGTCCTTTTTCTTTACAGTAGGCACATTGATCTGAGGCCAAGGGTGGCCTCTGGTGGGGACCCAGGTATCGCTTCTTGTCTCCCTGTTTCTTAATTTCCGGCCTATTTATTGTTGTGACCAGGACCTTAGTTAATACCTTCATCTGTCTTTTTCATCTGTCATCCTCCCTTTGCTCCCTTTCGTTCTCTCTGTTTCTCTCTTATAGGATACTTTCTCGGCTACCCTGACTAAATCTCTCAAAGTCATATCTTGTAATCCATCTAAGTATTGTAACTTTCTTTTAATATCCAGATCAGCTTGCCCAATGAAGGCCATCATGACATATGTCTTTTGATCCTCTGCCTGAAGATCGAAAGGAGTATATCTCCTATATGCCTCCATAATTCTCTCTAGAAACATAGAGGGATATTCATCAGGCCCTTGAATAACCTCTCTTACCTTGGCCAAATTATTTGGTTGGCTAGCGGCCGGTTGGAAACCCACTATTAGGGCCCGGCAATAAGTGGACAGATGCTCCCTACCTTCAAAGGTGTCGGGGTCCCAGTTGGGTCAGTTCAAGGGTAAGCCGGCTTTGATAATGTTGGGAAGTTGTGTTGGTCACCCATCTGGTCCGAGGATATTTTTTTCTAGCTTCCAGAAAGTTTCTCTCTCGTTCCTCTGTCATGAAGAGAATCCCTAGGATTTGTTGGCAGTCATCCCAAGTAGGCAGGTGTGAAAACGCCAGGGAGTTCTTTGAGTTCTTTTAGCCGGGCCAGCTTCCTCCAGGGAAGGAGGGGCTGTGTGTGTGACAAGGGGGAGTCATCTGGTGGGCGCTGGGCCGGCCTAGCTTACTCCAATGGCGGAGAGGCTGAGTCAGCAGCAAAGGAATCACTTAGAGGTTGTTGGGGGTTGGTGGACGACGGCAGCGGATAAGAAGGGTAGGAGAGTCCAGTAGAGTCTTGAGACTCAGGGAGAACAGAGGTTGGAGGAGGAAGAGCAGAGGGTTTGTGAGATAGAATCATGGTGGAAGGAGTAGGAGTGGGCGCAGAGACAAAGAAAGGCTTCACCCATGTAGGAGGAGATTTGCAGAGGTCCTGCAAAGTTAAGATATATGGCTGTTGATCTGGATGTCTATGTGGCCCCGGTTGAAAGACAAAATCTCTGACGTTTCAAATTAGTGGGAAGTAGATGTTTCTAGGGGCTATCCAACTCCAAAGGTGGGTCATTCTGAGGCACAGAGGGTCTGCCAGGTCCAGCAATTTACTGAAAAAGAAAGATTCTGGGCCTTGCGCAGACTTTGGTCCAGTGATCAAGGGTCAGGAAGAGAGGTGTTGAAGTGCTCTGTCCCAAAATGAGAGATACACAAACAGTGAAAGCAATCACACACTACACTGACAAGACAAGACAATAAAGACAGGCAATGGACCTCCAATACTGAGGCCAGGACTGAGTAGCCGGCAAAACCTGATGGGCTGGCAATACTGAATCCGAAGCAAAATATCACTGAGTCAAGGAGACTATTTTTCCTCGATTTCCTGAGTCCTCTGGGGCATCCCCCAGGGACATGGCCTGTGGCTCTGTGACACGTATGTCAGCCTCTGTCAGAGAGAGCTCACGCTCATCACCAATAGCCATTTTGCCAAGCCCTAACCTGAAACCTAAAACCAAAAAGAGTTCCCTTACTTACCCTGAAAGGAGCCCCTTGGGGATCTTTCATCCGCCGCTGCCGGATCTTGCTCGTGCCTCCAGATGTAAAGGTCGGGCAAGCATCAGAGGAAGAGACCACCAGAGGAATGTCTCATGCAACAGTAAATGGTTTATTATGGGTCCGGCATTCTGGGGCTCAGAGCTCACTTGAATAGAGCAGAGAGCAATGAGAACAGCTTAAGCAGAGCTTATATGCTTTCCTTGGAGAGGGCAGGGAGGGAAGTTTACTGATGGGTCAGGGCAAGTGGGTGGTTTGCGTGCAAACGGGTGAGCGTATACATTTGCAGTTTGGCAGTTGGGGACAGCACATTCTGGAAACAAGATTAGCAAACAGTCCTCAAGACTTCAACAGTGTTTTGTTAAGCATACAGAAAAACAGTAAGTAACAAGTACCTATTTTATTAACCTTTCACCAAAGCCTAAATGGAAAGTGAGCATGGATTACTAAACACATCCATATCCAGGTTGCCTAAGGCTCTCAAATCAATCCAATTGGTGACTACATATTTGTTTCTTCTTAAGATAATATATTCAACCTCAACCCTGTTGAAAATGACTAATCCTATCACTCACTTTATATTTTGCCTGATTTCCTAATGTTTCTATTGATATCTGCTTTCCTACATATTTTCCCCAGTTCATCATTGTGACTGACTCTTCACATGTGCTGACATTTACATTCACTCTTTATCCGAAACCCTATTGCTAAAGAACTTTTGGTCCAAATCCTATACTCACTCTTTTTTCTAACATACCGACTATCTTCCTAATCCTAAAGACTATCCCTTTTTGACTGGATGATCTCTTCGACAAGCAATCATCCAAGGCACAAGGTCCTATGCCATTGTATATTGATTTATCTGAGACATCTGTGCATAACATAATTCAAAGCTAAGTATCCCAATCAACAGCCCAATGCCCTTCCTGGATTCAAATCTTATCTAGATATCTGTTTTCAAACTTATATTTCACCAATATATTTTTGTAAATATCGCAAGTTCCCAATACCATTATTCATTAAGCAGAATGATTCCTAACTCAAATGAAACATGTTATTAAGCCTAACCATACATTGTTCCCTCAAACTAACTTTACAGAAGAGCCGAGACAGAGTTTATCTTACAATACAGTAATGTAGGGCATCTTCCACCTGCTGAGAACATCAAAGGATCATGCAGAAATTATACCCTGAAGAAGTTGCAGGCAGCTATGAAGGACCTAAGAGGGAAAAAGTCATATTCCATGGCAAACAACAGGGTCAGTATGAAGGGATGTGTCTGAATCAGCCTCTCCTTTCTTAATGTAGAGAACTGATAAAACCATGCCTGTGTGGAGAGCTGTTTACAGGTGCCTATGGTTGATATACCATTCTAACTTGTGAAAGTGTCAAAGGAAGTAGGGGCAGCCTCCATTTCATGGGACCTTTCGAAGCAACTGTTAGGACAAAGTGGTGGCCAAGGTAGTGACCTCATTCAGTTCCTAAAGAAAGTGACCTCACCTCTCTTCCTTGGTGATCAAAAAATCTGAAATTGTGATGCAGGAAGCCAGGCACCCAGAGCCAGTCCCAGTCCCAGTCCCAGTGGTCTCACTTGTTTGGATTTACCAAGGACAGAGTCAGTCTTCCTTGGTACCGACTGATATGAGGATTGTCAAATGGCAGAAGAGCTCTGAAGAGGGGCCTTTCCTGAGAAAGCAGGTATTGGTTCACCGCTGGCTCCTGACAACTTCACAGTGTTGGCCAAGGAGACCAGATCTGAGAAAGGACAGGCCATTTCAGGGGAACATAGTATGGCCCACCAGTTAGAGGACACTCCAGATAGTCACAGACCTACTTGGGTTAAGGAGGTGCCTTTGTGGGTGTTCAGTGAGTTTGTGCTTTTCTCTCATGTTCTGAGAATAGGTAGGAAAGGCAGTTTTTTTGGGTTGGAGTGGACTGTTTCTAGTAAGTCGTTTGACAAGGCTAGTGTTTCTAAGTCTGAGTATCCCACTGTGTCCGTGGTTGTAGACATTAGAAAAGAGAAGGCATCAAAGGATGTGTCCTGTCTAGTAGAAAACTTCCCAGCATTCATCCTGCCTAATTGAAGAATGGACTTTGGTTTGCCTTATGGATGGGCAACACCTACTAAATTCCTAAGTTCCTGTTTTCTTCCTGAATTCTGGCCACTCTCCAGAATAGTCTCATGGTTTTGTTTCCAAGATATGTACCACCTCCAAGCTCTGAGACATGTCCATATACTTGATAGCTGTAGAGAATGGGAACATCTTAGAAAACTCAGATATCAGTGTGACCCGGAAATTCTCAGTGGAGAAACCCTGCTTTGGTTCATTTGCTTACCTATGGTTCTGTTGTCCTGAATGTCAGGAAGGTCTTTGCCTCAGGCCAACCCTTTGTGAAGCCTGAAGAAAACAGTTTTCAAATGGAAATGAATGGGCATCACCTGTGGCTCATTGCTTAATTGCTTGTAAATGGATGTGTCTAAATCAGCCTCTTGGCCCTGTATGAGGTTGTGGCTTAGATTCTCAGCACATGATGGATCTAAAGATAGATTCCATGTGTGCAATCAAAACCAAAATGGCCAAAAATCTGTCATTGTTGATGAGTCTCTTGCCTTCCTCTGTTAGGATTCTGACCTCTATCAAGTGAGAATAGGGATCCTTTAGGTCAAATGAGTTCTTTGAAGAACTGCAGAGGTGCTTGTGTTTTCTTGTGACTCCAAATCACTTAAAGAATCTATCCCTGAGAGTCAGTAGGCCTCAAATTGGAGAAGCAGGCCTATTGGATCACTCCAGGTTCACAGGAAGGGTGACCATGCCACCCTGACTTTAGGCAAATGAGGGGCAAGGAAGATTATTTCGGACACTCTCTTGGGATGCGTCCCACATGAGAAACTCCAGCCAGAGGTAATGATGAGTGTCTCTCTGGAAGAAGGTGAGGACCATGTGGAAGTGTTTTGGTTTTAATTGTAGTCATTCGTGTGGCAGTTGGAAGAGATGACTGGATCCACCTGGGCTTGAACTCTGGTGTCATTCCCCTTAAACACTCAGTTCTGGATCAATCATCATAGAAGTATTGCCATGAATTGTGTTAAGAATTTAGGAGGCCATGCATGAGAGTCTCCGTTGGAAACTGAGATCCAGTCCTAGGGTGGCTTTCCACAGAGCACTGGGAATCTCAGCCAGGATATCACATTATTTTTTTCTGAAAGACTTGGAAGCCATATTTGCTAGTCAAAACACACATGGACCTCAATTGTAGACCTCGATGGGCCTGGATTCATGTGACTTTTAGGCCACTCTTTGGGAAGCCTTGCCTGTGAGAGTTCTTCAAATTTTTCATTGAAATGAGCTTCCTCACCATTGAATGATTCCTGAATGATTTGAAAGCCATAGTGCTTCCAACTTCATAATTGAAAATTGGCTAGATAAATACCATGAAATTTTTGAAATTCCAATGACCAGGTGGCAATGAAGAACATTTGGATGTCCTGTTGCTGATCACGAGTGTACCAGACAGTGCCTTGATTGACTGGTTTTGATGAAAATGGTGTAGAACAGAGATCTCAATAATTTGGATCCTGCTGAGTAGTGGGCCTAGAGCAGTGGTGAGCAAATGTGTGATAAAACATCTGAGGTGGGGCCATGTGGATCTGCCATTGGCTTCCAAATGGCTTGTGACTGACATGGTGCAGCCAGCAGACCCTTATATGTAAAGGCAACTTGTTATATGGAGAGGTTTCAGTGCAATGTTCAGAATCAGGTTGCTATGGTCAAGGGGGCATCCTATGTGGTATACAAGCCCTGTTGGTGCATTCTTCTACAGACCCTGATCCACCACACGTGACAGAACTTGCGGCAACACTGTGTCCCAGTTGAACTCCTTGTATTTCGTGAAGCAAATACCAAACTCCGAGTGCAGCAGGAAGAAACATTAGGAAAAGTGGAGGATGATGAAATGGCTTCGCAGTCCATATGGGGAGACACTTAGCCCCCAGTGGCCACAGTTTACATACAAGAGAGAATTCAGCACTGCTGCTTCATGTTTATTGGAAAATTATAAACCATGTCCTCCAGATCACAGAGATGAAGACGCAGCTTTGATGGTCTCACTAGAAAGGAAGCTAAAGATCCTCACAAAAACATATATTTCAAGTGCCCAACCTAGAGACAGTTTCTCCAGACGTCTTTAGGCAGGCAAATCTCAATGTTTGTAGAGTTTTTACACTGTCCCTTACTTTTGGAAACTCCTCTACAATCTCCAAGGTTGTGAACCCTAAGCATTTTCAATTTCAGATATGTATTCAAAGATTTTCTAACTCTTCTCCTCTAATTGTGTCTTACTTGGGGTGAAGGTAATGTCAAGGCATTGTTCTGAATGAGAGTGGGAAAATTTTTTTGTAGTACACATTTGCATACACATTGATCCATTTTCCAATTTTCCATTCGAAATACTGAATCCCTGACACTAACTCATACCCTACTAGACTCTGAATACTAATCCTAATATGATGGAGAAAAATAAACAAAAAAAATGAAAATACAAGCAGTTCAGAGGAGGCATGGTGTATAGTTGGACTTCCCTCTTGCATGATAAAGGGTCGGTTTTATAAATCTACTCAACTTTTAATTGAAATAGTCCTCCATGTGTTTTTTTTAAAGAGAGAGTTAGAGAGGAGAGAAAGAATTCTATAATATTTACTTTTTTAGTTATCGGTGGACACAACATCTTTGTTTGCACGTGGTGCTGAGAATCGAACCCATGCCGCACGCATGCAAGGCGAGCGCGCTACCACTTGAGAAACATCCCCAGCTCTCTCCATGCGTTTTTAAAGTTAACAAATATGTGAATTCCTGTCTCCCTTTCTCTGTAGCCTACTCAGCACATGTACTTTTTATATGCACATATAGATTCCTACTTGGTATCACACGTATATTTTTATTAGTTGGCTGACTTGGCAGAAACAAATTGTAAGAAGAGATCAGTCCTCCTAAACGCTGTTGGAACTGAAAATCCAAACTATGGGTGAGCTTCCTATTAGAACAATATTATACATAAACCCATGTTTAGTAAAATAAATATTTTTGCATCTGAGGGTGATATATACTACATGATGAATTACGATTGGCATATATATATTGATACTTTTTAATAAATTTTTGTGTTTTTTTTGTCTCTCTCTCTCTCTATATATATATATATACACACATACACTCTACAGATTTTATAAAATATGAAATATATTTGTCTTATATACACTCCGTAAATTCATTCATGTTCATGTATGTGGATTTATAATCAACTTTTCACAAGATTATTCTCAGAAATAATCATCTACCTGAAATACATATTTGTTTCCCAGTGCTGAAAACTAACTTCAATCAATGGTGCTTACAAATCCTAATATTTCTACAGTAACTGACCCAGTTTAACATCAATGCAAGTATATTCCTATGGGACATGATGTCTATTTTGACATTCATTTTAATTCAACACTGGTACATTACTATTTCTTCAGTTTTTGCACATCATAGGATATATATTTCATTCACAAGTTCACAAATTTATAGGAATTTGTTTCACTTTTAATCACTTCCTGCTTCAGAACACATGTATTCCTCCATGTTACTTGACTGGTCTTTTCATGAGACTTCTTTCCAAACACATTATTTTCGATTTCCATAATCAATTTTGAAGCTAAACCCACACACTCTTCAAGATAAACCATAACATTAATATTACCATTAGATGTATAAGTGGTTGGAATGAATCTGTGAATATCAATATAAGATTTTCTGTACATTTTCACATTTCAATTCAATCCATTATTAAAGTTGGAACCAGGTATGCTATTTATTCACAGTATGGTCTATTAATGCATTATCTCTATATTCATAGACACAGTGTACACCTCTTTGTTCCCCCAATACTAATTTATACCTCTTCAAAACATTGCTCCCAAAAATGGTAGAAGAAATATTCATGTCACCTTATCTATCTATCTATCAATATATATATATATATATATATATATATATATATATATATATATATATATATATATATATATATTTCTTTTTTTATCACAGTAATATTCTGGACACAAAAAACAAAGGTCATACTCATGATTGTATCAAAGCCTAAATGGAAAGTGAGCATGGATTACTAAAAACAACCATATCCAGGTTGCCTAATGCTCTCAAATGTAAATCCTATTGGTGACTACATATTTGTTTCTAAGATTATATATTCAACTTCAAGCCTGTTGAAAATGTCTAATCCTATCACTCAGTTTATACTTTGCCTGATTTCCTTATATCTCTATTGATATCTGCTTTCCTACATATATTCCCCAGTTCATCATTGTGTCTGACACTTCACATATGCTGACATTTACATTCAATGTCTACCCGAGACCCTATTGCTAAAGAAATTTTGGTCTAAATCCTATACTCACTCTTATTTCTAAACCTACTGACTATCTTCCTAATCCTACTGACTATTGCTTTTTGACTCGATGTTCTCTTCGACAAATAATCATCCAAGGTATAAGGTCCTAAACCATTGTATTTCAATTTGTCGGAGACATATATGCAGAACATAATTCAAACCTAAGAATCCCACTCAAGGACCCAATGCCCTTCTGACTTCGAATCTTACCTAGATTTCTGTTTTCATACTTACATTTCACCTATATATTCTTGTAAATATCACAGGTTCCCAATACCATTATTCATGGGGCAGAGAGATTCCTAACCCAAATCAAACATGTTATTAACCCTAAACATACACTGTTCCCTCAATCTAACTTTACAAAAGAGGAGGGACAGAGTTGGTCTTACAATACAGGAATGTAGGGGATCTTCCACCTTCTGAGAACATCAAAGGTCCATGCAGAAATGATCCCTGGAGAAGATATAGGCAGCTATGAAGGACCTGAGAGAGGAAAAGTCATCTTTTATGGTAAACAACCTGGTCAAGATGAATGGATGTGTCTGAATCAACCTCTATCTTCTAAATGTAGAGAAGATGGACCAAATCAGGCCTGTGTGGAGAGCTCTTCCCAGGTGCCTATGGTTGATATACCATTCTAACTTGTGAAAGTGTGACAGAAAGAAGGGACAGACTCCATCTCATGGGACCCTTAGAAGTTACTGTTAGGACAAAGAGGTTGCCAAGGCAGTGACCTCATTCTGTTCCTGAAGGAAGTGACCTCACTTCACTTCCTTGGTGATGGAACTCGCTGAACTTGGGATCCAGGAAGAGAGGCACCCAGAGCCAGTCGCAGTCCCAGTCCCTGTGGTCTCACTTGTTTCAATTTACCAAGCACAGAGTCAGTCTTTCTTAGTACCAACAGATGTGAGGATGGCCAAATGCCAGGAAAGCTCTGAAGAAAGACCTTTCTGAGAAAGCAGGTATTGGTTCACCGCTGGCTCCTGACAACTGCACAGAGTTGGCCAAGGAGACCAGATTTGAGATACAACAGGCCATTTTGGGGGAATATAGTATGGCCCACCATTCAGAGGACACTCCACAAAGGAGGTGCCTTTGTGGGTGTAGGTGTGTGTATGGTTTTTTCTCAAGTTCTGAGAAGATGTAAGAAAGGCTGTTTGTTTGAATTGGCGTGGACTGTTTCTAGTAAGTCCTTTGACAAGGCGAGTGTTTCTATGTCTGTGTATCCCACTCTGTCCGTGGTTGTAGACATTAGAAAAGAAAATGCATCAATGGATGTGTCCTGTCTAGGAGAAAGCTTCGCAACATTCATCCTGCCCGATTTATTAATGGACTGCAGCTTTCCTTATTGAAGGGAAACACCTGCTATCTTTCAAAGTTTCTGTTTACATCCTGAATTCTGGACACTCTCCAGAATTGCCTCATTGTTTTGTGTCCAAGATATGTACTACCTCCAAGCTATGTGATATGGCTATGTACTGGATAGCTGAAGGGAAAGGCGAGCATCTAGGAAAACTCAGATATCAGTGTGACCAGGAAAGTCTCAGTGGAGAAACCCTGCTTTGTGTGTTTTGTTTACCTATTGTTCTGTTGCCCTGAATTTCAGGAAGGTTTTTGCCTCAGACCACTCCTTTGTGAATATCAATTCAATCCATTATTTAAAGTGGAACCAGCTATACTATTTATTCACAGTATGGTCTATTCATGCATTATCTGTATATTCATAGACACAGGGTACAGCTTTTTGTACAACCAATACTTATGTATATGTCTTCAAAATATTACTCGCAGAAATGGTGAAAGAAATACTCATGTCACCTAATCTACATATACATTTTATCAGAGTAATATTCTGGACACAAAATGCAAAGTTCACACTTATTATTGTACTAAAGCCTAAATGGAAAGTGAACATGGATTACTTCCATGTTCAGGTTGCCTAATGCTCTCAAATATCAATCCTATTGGTGACTACATATTTGTTTCTTCCTAAGATTATATATTCAAAATCAACCCTGTTGCAAATATCTAATCATATCACTCACTTTATACTTTGCCTGATTTTGTAATATCTCTTTTTTTATTGTTACGATGAGCCAATTTAGTACTTTTTTAATTTTTATTTTTTTCATCTTTCATACATTTGATTCAAGTGAGTTATGCATTTCCATTTTTACCCCAAATACAGATTGCAGAATCACATCAGTTACACATTCACAATGTTTACATAATGCCATATTAGTGACTGTTGTATTCTGCTGACTTTCCTATCCCCTACTATCCCCCCTCCCCTTCCCTTTCATCTTCCCTCTCTACCTCATCTGTTGTTGTTCCGTTCTCTCCCTTCCCCACCTTTCCCCTCACAACCTCGTATATGTGATTTCGTATAACGATGAGGGTTCTTTCCGTTTCCATGCAATTTCCCTTCTCTCTCCCTTTCCCTCCCATCACTTGTCTCAGTTTAATGTTAATATTTTCCTCATGCTCTTTCCCTCTGTTCAGTTCTTCATTGCTCTCCTTAAATCAAAGAAGACATTTGTCATTTGTTTTTTAAGGATTGGCTAGCTTCACTTAGCATAATCTGCTCTAATGCCATCCATTTCCCTGCAAATTCCATGAATTTGTCATTTTTTAGTGCTGCATAATACTCCATTGTGTATAGATGCCACATTATTTTTTATCCATTCATCTATTGAAGGGCATCTAGGTTGGTTCCACAGTCTGCCTATTGTGAATTGTGCTGCTATGATCATTGATGTGGCGGTATCCCTATAGCATGCTCTTTTATGGTCCTCAGGGAATAGTCCGAGGAGGGCGATAGCTGGGTCAAATGGTGGTTCCATTCCCAGCTTTCCCAGGAATCTCCATACTGCTTTCCATAATGGCCGCACCATTTTGCAGTCCCACCAGCAATGTACAAGTGTACCCTTTTCCCCACATCCTCGTTAGCACTTATTATTGTTTGACATCCTAATGGCTGCCGATCTTACTGGAGTGAGATGGTATCTTAGGGTGGTTTTGATTTGCATTTCTCTGACTGCTAGAGAAGGTGAGAATTTTTTCATGTACTTATTAATTGATTGTATGTCTTCTTCTGAGAAGTGTCTGTTCAGGTCCTTGGCCCATTTGTTGATTTTGTAATATCTCTATTGATATCTGCTTTCCTACATATTTTCCACTGTTCATCATTGTGACTGACCCTTCAAGTGTGCTGATATTTACTTTCACACTTTAACCCAAACCCTATTGCTAAAGAACTTTTGTTCCAAATCCTATACTCACTCTTCTTTGTTAACCTACCGAATATCTATCTAATCCTACTTACTATCCCTTTTTGACTGGATGTTCTCTTCGAATTTTAATCATAAAAGGTACAAGGTCCTATGCCATTGTATATCGATTTATCTGAGATATCTGTGCACAACGTAAATCAAAGCTAAGTATCCCAATGAAGGGCCCATTGCCCCTCTGGGCTTCAAAATTACCTAGACTTTCTTTTTTCATTTATATATTTCACCTCTATATTTTAAAAAATATCGCAGGTTCCCAATACCATTATTCATCCAGCAGAATGATTTCTAACCCAAATCAAACATTTTATTAACCCTAACAATACACTGTTCCCTCAATGTAAATTTAAAGAAGAGCAGGGACAGAGTTGGTCTTACAATACAGGAATGTAGGGGATCTTTCACCTGTTGAGAACCACAAGTTCAATGCAGAAATGATCCCTGGAGAATGTGTAGTCAGCTATGGAGGACCTGAGAAAGCAAAAGTAATCTTCCATGGCAAAATACCTGGTCAGGATGACGGGATGTGTCTGAATCAGAACCTCTCTTCTCAATGTAGAGGAGATGGACCAAACCAGGCCTGTGTGGAGAGCTATAACCGGGTTCCTATGGTTGATATACCATTCTAACTTGTGAATGTTTCACAGGAAGTAGGGGAAGCCTCCATCTAATGAGACACTTGGAAGCAACTGTTAGGATAAAGTGGTTGCCAAGGCAGTGACCTCATTCAGTTCCTGAAGGAAGTGACCTCACCTTACTCCCTTGGTGATGGAACTCTCTGAACTTAGGATCCTGGAAGCCAGGCACACAGAGCCAGTCCCAGTACCAGTCCCAGTGGGTTCACTTGTTTGGAATTACCAAGGACAGAGTCAGTCTTTCTTTGTACCTACTGATGTTAGAATGGCTAAAAGCCAAGAGAGCTCTGAAGAGGGGCCTTTCCTGAAAAAGCAGGTAGTGGCCCACCGCTGGCTCCTGACAACTTCATAGAGATGGCCAAGGAGACCATATCTGAGACAGGACAGGACATTTCGGGGGAACATTGTGTTGCCCACCAGTCAGAGGACACACCATAGAGTCACAGACCTACTTAGGGTAAGGAGGTGCCTTTGTGGGTGTGGTTGTGAGTTTGTGATTTTGTCTCATGTTGTGAGAATAGGAAAAAAAGGTGGTTTGTTTGGTTTGGAGTGAACTGTTTCTCGTAAGTCGTTTGAAAAGGAGAGTGTTTCTATGTCTGTGTATCCCATGGTGTCCGTGGCTGTAGACATTAGAAAAGAGAGTGCATCAATGGATGTGTCCTGTCTAGTAGAAAGCTTCCCATTTCATCCTGCCCAATTTATGAATGGTTTGCGGCTTTACTTAAAGATGGGCATAACCTAATACATTCCTAATTTCCAGGTTTATTCATGAACTCTGTTCACTCTCCAGAATAGGATCATGGTTTTGTGTCCAACATATATACCACCTCCAAGCTCTGTGACATGGCCATGTACTGGATAGCTGAAGGGAATGGCGAGCATCTCAAAAAACTCAGATATCAGTGTGACCAGGAAAATCTCAGTGGAAAAACCCAGCTTTGGGCATTTTGCTTATATATTGTTCTGTTGAACTGAATGTCAGGAAGTTCTTGCTCTGGCCACCCCTTTGTGAAGCCTGAAGTAAACAGTTTTCAAATGGAAATGATTGGGCATCACCTGTGGCTCTTTGCTTAATTGCTTTGGAAAGGGATGTGTCTGAATTAGCATCTTGGCCCTGTGTGAGGTTGTGGCTTAGATTCTCAGCACCAGATGGATCTAAAGAAAGATCCCATGTGTGCATCCAAAACCAAAATGGCAAATACACCAGTCATTGTGGATAAAGTCTCGCTTTCCTCTGTGAGGTTCCTGACCTCTATCAAGTGAGAATAGGGATCCTTTGTGTCAATTGAGTTCTTCAAAGCCCTGCAAAGGTGCTTGGGTTTTCTCATGACTCTAATTTACATAAAGAATCTATACCTCTAACTCAGTAGGCCTCAAATTGAAGAAGCGGTGCAGTATTAACGGCATGCCTATTTGATCACTCCGGGTTCACAGGAAGTATGTCCAGGCCACCCTGACTTTAGGCAAATGAGGGGCAAGGGAGCTTATTTTGGACACTGTCTTGGAATGTGCCCCTCATGGAAACCTCCAGCCAGAGGTTATGATGAGTATCTATATGGAAAAAGATGAGGGCCATGTGGGAGTGTTTTGGTTTAATTGTGGTCATTGTGTGGCTGTTAAAGGAGATGCCTGGGTCCACATGGGCTTGAACTCTGGTGTGATTACACTTAGAGAGTGCATTCTGGATCTGATCTCAGAGAACTTGTGCCATGAATTGTGTTGGGATTCTAGGAGGGCACGCATGAGAGTCTTCCTTGGAAACTGAGATCTAGGCCCAGGGTGGCTTTCCACAGAGCACTGGGAATCTCAGCCAGGATACCACATGATTTTTTTTTTCTGAAAGACTTGGTAGGCATAGGTGACAGTCAAAACACACATGGACCTCACATTGTAGACCTCAATGGGTCTGATTTCATGTGACTTTTTGGCCACTCCCTGGGAAGCCTTGTCTTTAACAGTTCTACAGAGCTTTCATTGAAATGAGGTTTC
The DNA here is from genome assembly GCF_048772815.1 of Callospermophilus lateralis. NCBI lineage: Eukaryota > Metazoa > Chordata > Mammalia > Rodentia > Sciuridae > Callospermophilus > Callospermophilus lateralis. The sequence continues at coordinate 673,062 of NW_027514433.1, forward strand.
TCATCATTTAATGGTTCCTGTACAAATTGAAATCCACAGTGCCTCCATCTTCATCCGTGAAAAATGGCTAGATAAATACAATAAAATTATTGAAATTTCCATGACCAGGTGGCACTGGAGAAAATTTGGAAAACCGGTTGCTGATCATGAGTATACCAGACAGTGCCTTGATTGACTAGGTTTCATCAAAATGGTGTATAACAGAGATGCCAGTAAATTGGAGCCTGCTGAGTAGTGGGCCTAGACCAGAGGAGGGGAGGTGTGTGATAAAACATCTGTGGTGGGGCCATGTTGATCTTCCATTGGCTTCCAAATGCCTTGTGACTGACATGGTGCAGCCAGCAGACCCTTATATGTAATGGTATCTTGTTATATAGAGAGGTTTCAGGGCAATGTTGAGAATTATGTTGCTGTGGTCAAGGGGAAAAGCTATGTGGAATAGAAGCATTGTTGGTATATTCTCTTGCAGACCCTGACCCACCACACGTGACAGAACTCCCTCAAGCACTGTGTCCCAGGTGATCTTTTTTTTACTTCATAAGCAAATACCAAACTCCCAGTGCAGCAGCAAGAAACACCAGGAAAAGTGAAGGATGACCAAATGGCTTCACAGTCCACACGCGGAGACACTTAGGCCCCAGTGGACACAGTTTACCTACATAGAGAGAATTCAGCACTGCTGCCTCATGTTCATTGGAAAATATGAAACCATCTCCTCCAGGTCGCATAGATGCACACCCAGCTTTGATGGTCTCAGTACAAAGAAAGCTCCTTACGAAAACATATATATCAAGTGCCCAACCTCAGAGGCAGTTTCTCAAGAAGTCTTTAGGGCAGCAGAGCTCCATGTTTGTGGAGTGCTTACCCTGTCCCATACTTTTGGAAACTCATTTACGACATCCAAGGTTGTGAACTCATGAGAATATTCATTTCCAGATATGTATTCACAGAATTTTTAACTCTTATCCTCTAATTGTTTCTTACTTGGGACGAGGGTAATGTCTAGACATTGTTCTGAATGAGAGTGGAAAGATTTTCGTGAATCCCTGACACTAACCCATTCCCTACTAGACTCTGACTACTAATCCTAATATGATGGAGAAACATAACCCAAACAGAATAGAAATACAAGCATTTCAGAGGAGGCATGGTGTATAGTTGGACATGCCTTTTGAAATATATAGGGTAGGAGTTATAAATCTAGTCAATTTTTAATTGAAATAGTTCTACATGTGTTTTTAAAGTTAACAAATATATGAATTACTGTCTTCCTTTCACAGTAGCCTATTCAGCACATGTGTTTTAATATGCACATATAGAATCCTACCTGGTGTCACACGTACATTCTCGTGAGGTGGCTGACATGGCACATACAAATTGTGAGAAGTGATCACTCGTCCTAAACACTGTTGGAACTGAAAATTCAACCCATGGGTGAGCTTCCTATTTGAACAAACTTATATAAAAATCCATATTCATTAAAATGAATATTTTTGGATATGATGATGATATATATTTCATGATGAATTTCAATTGGCATATATATTGCTATTTTTAATGTCTGTGATATATATATATATATATATATATATATATTTCAATTGGCATATATATTGCTATTTTTAATGTCTGTGATATATATATATATATATATATATATATATATATATATATATATATATATATATATATATATAAAACATGTGTCTTATTATACACTCCCTAAATTCATTCATATTGATGTATTTGGATTTTTAATCAACTTTTCACAAGATTATTCTCAGTAATATTCATCCACCTGAAATACATATTTGTTTCCTAGTACTGAAAACTAACTTCTTTGAATGGTGCAAACATATCCTAACATTTCTACACTAACTGACCCTGTATAAAATCAATTCAAGTAGATTACTATGGGACATGATGTGTATTTTGATGTTCAATTTTATTCAACACTTCTACATTACTATTTATTCACTTTATGCACATCATAGAATATATATTTCATCCACAAGTTAGCAAATTTATAGGCATTTGTCTCACTTTCAATCACTTCGTGCTTCAGAACACATGTATTCATCCATGTTTCTTGACTGACCTTTTCATGAGACTTCTTTCCAAACACATTATTTTCGATTTCCATAATCACTTTTGAAACACTTCAAAAGTTACCTTGAGCTTGGGGAGGGAAACTGAGCCCGGACTTTCTTAGTCATCCTCCAGAGTCAGTATGGCTGGCTGGTGTGGCTGTCGCTTTTTAGGGCAATTTTGGCCCAGTGTCCTTTTTTCTTTAGGGTAGGCACATTGATCTGAGGGCAGGGTGCCCTCTGGCATGGGCCAATGTTATCCCTTCTTGTCTACCTGTTTCTTAATTTCTGGCCTATTTGTTGTTGTGACCAGGACCTTAGTCAACGCCTTAGTCTGCCTTTTGTATCTTTTATCCTCCCTTTGCTCCCTTCTCTTCCTCAGTTTCTCTCTTATTGTATACGTTCTTGACTTCTCTGACTAAATCTCTCAAAGTCATATCTTGTAATCAATCTAGCTTTGTAACTTTGTTTTAATATCCAGGCCAGTTTGCCCAATAAAGTCCATCGTGACAGATGCCTTTTGATTCTCTGCCTGAGGATCAAAAGGAGTATATCTCCTATATGCCTCTATAATTCTCTCTAGAAACATAGTGGGAGATTCATCAGGCCCTTGAATAATCTCTCTTACCTTGTCCAAATTAGTTTGTCGCTAGCGGCTGCTTGGAGACACACTATTGGAGCCCGGTGATAAGTGGACAGATGCTCCCTACCTTCAAAGATTTTGGGGTCTCAGTTGGGTGGGTTCAAGGGAAAGCTGCCTTTGATTATGTTGGGAAGTTGTGTCGGACACACATCTTGTTTGAGGATATTTTTTTCTAGCTTCCTGGAGGATTCACTGTTGTTCCTCTGTCATGAAGAGAATCCCTAGGAGTTTTTGGCAGTCTTCTGAAGTAGGCTGGTGTGAAAACATCAATGACTCAACCAGACCTGAGAGCCAAGTAGGGTCCTCAGAAAAAGGGGGATTATAATTTTTTAAGTTATTTAGGTCTGACGAGGAGAAAGGCTAATACTGGTAGGCTTGCATTTTTTCCCCGTGGCCATCGTCAATCATTGGCCCATAGGGATGGAGGGGGAGCATCCCGAGAGTTCCAGGGTTTTCAATCATTCACCGCCAGCGAGTTCTTTTAGACAGGTGAGCTTCCTCCAATGGAAGAGGTGCTGTGTGTGCCACAAGGGAATTATCTGGAGGGCGCTGGGCCGGCATAGCTTCCTCCAATGGAGGAGAGGCTGAGTCAGCAGCAGGGGAATCACTTAGAGGGTGTTGGAGGTTGGGGGACAAGGGCAGGGGATAAGGAGGGGAAGGAGAGTCCAGTAGAGTGAAATCTGGTGACTCAAGGAGAACAGAGGGTGTAGGAGGAGGAGGAGCAGAGGATTTGAGAGTTCCTGGGGGAAGGAGTCAGAGTGGGGGCAGGGGCAAGAAAGGCTTCACCCATGGAAAAGGAGATATGCAGAGTTCCCGCCGAGTTAAGATATATGGCTGTTGATCCAGATGGCTATGTGGCCCCGGCTGAAAGACAATATCTCTGACTTTTTTAAATTAGTGGGAAGTAGAAAGATCCTTCTAGGGGTAATCCAAATCCAAAGGTGGGCCATTCTGAAGCACAGAGAGTCTGCCACATCCGGGGCTTTACTGAAAAAGAAAGATTCTGAGCCCTTAAGCGGACTTTGGTCCAGTGATCAAGGATCAGGGAAAGAGGCATTGAAGTGCTCTGTCCCATAATGAAAGATACACAAACAGTTAAAGCAATGAAACATGACACAGACAAGACAAGGCAATGAAGACAGGCAATGGACGTCCAACACTGAGACCAGAACTGAGGAGCCGGCAAAACCCGATTGACTGGCAATACTGAATCCGAAAAAAAATATCACTGAGTCCAGAAGACTATCTCGTCCCCATGAATTTACGGGAAGATGATCCAATACATATGGCTGTAGAGTTCCTTCACATCCTTCAGGATCCTTCCAATCTAATACCATTGCACTTCTATGGGGATTAGACGCCACTCCTAGGCCTCGAAGCGTTTGAGTGGCTTGTTGTAACGGCCAATGTTTTGGCCATTCTTGACGAGAGATGATGCTAAGGTCTGCAACTGTATCCAGTAGCCCATTAAATTTATGCCCTTGAATATTTAGTTTTAGCATGGGGCCAGAATCTAAATTTAAAGAAAGCATAGCCCAATCTACACCAGTGGAGCCTAATCACTTGGAACCTCTTTCTACAGTACAAGTGGAAAATTTTTCATGTAGGCTGGGTATTATTAGTAACTGTGCTATTCTATCTCCTGGTGAAATTACTGATATACCCTTTGGAGAACTGGCTATAATTTTTATTTCACCTTCATAGTCGAGATCATTTACCCCAGGACTTATCATAAGTCCTTTTAGAGTAGAAGAGCTACGTCCCAATAATAAGCCTACTGTTCCTTTGGGAAGAGGTCCTTTTACCCATGTGGAAATGAATTGAACTCCCATCTCTGCAGTTAGTACTGCTCTGGCGGAGGCACAGATGTCCAACCCTGAGCTACCTCTGGTTTGTCTGATGAGGGATCTGATGGACAATGTGTCCTGGGCACTACCCTGATGGGGTTGCTGGGTTTCTCCAGTGCTGCGTATATTTGTGGTTTTGGGCCCCGGAGCATTGAGCCCCCTTGTCCATTTTTGGCAATGGAGCTCCATGTCTTTGTCCACAATATTGTGGATAAACACCTGGTCCTTGTTCGTTTTTTGATAATGGTGTACCCTCTATGGTGGTTTGAGAACAGCATTCATTAGCCCAAAGTCTCCCTCTACGGCATCGTGGACAAATACCTGGTATTCTACTCCTTTGATACCTAGTTTTGTTAAACCCTCCTCCTATGGGCCAATTCCTTTTAAAATGTCCTGTTTCTTCACAATTGTAGCATGTTCTTGGCCTGGCATCTAAAGCCTGTTTTACTGCAGCTGCCACAATTTGCCCTTGTTCATTAATGTCTCTGGCATCTAAAGCCTGTTTTACTGCAGCTTCCACGACTTGCTCTTGTTCTTTAATGTCTCTACATAATTTAATATATGTGTTTAAATCTTCATGTTTCCATGGTCTAATGATATCATTGCACCAAAGATTCGCTTGGTCATAAGCCAGTTGTTTTAGTAATGGCATTGCTTGTTGTGTATTTCCAAAAACTCTGGTAGCTGTTTGAATAAGCCTATCTACAAATTCAGCATAAGGTTCATTAGCTCCTTGTATTACCTTAGATAATTAACCTTGTAAACCTCCATGTCCTTGTAAAGTCTTCCATGCCTTAATTGCATCTAACAATTTGCTGAACACTCTTCCAGTTTTTTTTTTTAATAATTTCTGATTCCGCATTTATACTATAATACAACCCAACAAGATGACACCAAACAAAACAGCTCCTCAGGAATAGCCGTCAGAGCCCAACTGCCACCACAGGCTTCCCACAAGCCTCTCCCTCAAACACAAGTCTCCTCCTCTTGAGGCCGATTGGCTGGGTCGCATGGGCGGAGCCAAAAAGTTCCCCAATGAGCAGTTCCGTGGTCTGAAAGGGCAGGGAACCAGCCCAATGTGCATCACCACAGAGGAGCCAATCAGCTAGATGTTGCTGGGGCCGCTGTGAGCCAATCATCCGCTGGCAGTCTGAAAGGTCGGGGAAACCGCTCATTGAGCATCTCCAATGAGCATCACCACAGAGAAGCAAATCAGCTAGATGATGCTGGGGCCGCTGTGAGCCAATCATCAGCCGGCAGATGGAAGTTTGCTGGCAGCTGCAAGTTTACTGGGGCTCCTTTGGCTGTGGCTCTCAACAGATTATTCTCAGAAATATTTAACCACCTAAAATACATATTTGTTTCCTAGTACTGAAAACTAACTTCAGTGAATGGTCCTTATATATCCTAATATTTCTATAGTAACTGACCAAGTTTAACATCAATGCAGTTAGATTCCTATGGGACATGAAATGTATTTTGAAGTTCATTTTTATTCCACACTGGTACATTACTATTTCTTAAGTTTATGGACATCATAGGATATAACCTTTCATCCACAAATTCACAAATTTATAGGCATGTGGTTCACTTTCAATCACTTCCTCTTTCAGAAAACATGTATTCCTCTATGATTCTTTAGTGGTCTTTTCAATAGACTTCTTTCTAAAAACATTATTTTCGATTCTATACTCATTTTTGAAGCAAAACTCACACACTCTTCATGATAAACCGTAACCCTAATATTACCATTAGATGTATAACTGGTTGGAATGAATGTATATATATCAATATAAGATTTCCTATATATTTTCAAATATAATTTCAATGCATTATTTAAAGTTGGAACCAGTTATATAATTAATTCACAATATGGTCTATTCATGCATCATCTCTTATTCATCAACACAGGGTACGCCTATTTTATCTGCAATACTAATTTATAAGTTTTCAAAATATTGCTCCTCATATTGGTGGAAGAAATACTCATGTAATCTGATCTAAATATATATTTTACCACAGTAATATTCTTGACACAAAATGCAAAGGTCACACTTATGATTGTACTAAAGCCTAAATTTAAAGTGAGCATGGATTACTAAAAACCTCCATGTCTAGGGTCCCTAATGCGCTCAAATGTCAATCCTATTGGTGACTAAATAATTGTTTCTTCCTAAGATTATATATTCAACCTCAACCCTGTTGAAAATGTCTAATCCTATCACTCACTTTAGACGTTGCCTGATTTCCTAATGTGTCTATTGATACATATTTACTCTCTTTCCTACATATTTTCCCCAGTTCATCATTGTGACTGACTCTTCACAGGTGCTGACATTTACATTCACTCTCTAACTAAAACCCTATTGCTAAAGAACTTTTGGTCCAACTCCTAGACTCACTCTTCTTCCTAATCCTACTGACAATCTTCCTAATCCTTTGGACTATCCCTTTTGGACTGGATGATCTCTTCTAAATTCAGTCATCTGAGGTACAGCATCCTATGCCATTGTAAATGAATTTATCTGAGACCTCGGTACAGAACATAATTCAAGCTTAGTATGCCAATCAATTGCCAAATGCCCTTCTGGGCTTCAAATCTTACCTAGATTTCTGTTTTTGTACTTATATTTCAAGTCTATATTCTTATAAGTATCACAGGTTCCCAAACCATTATTCATCCAGCAGAATGATTCCTAACCAAAATCGAACATGCTATTAACCCTAACCATACAATGTTCCGTCAATCTAACTTTACAGAAGAGCAGGGACCGAGTTGGTCTTACAATACAGGAATGTAGGGGATCTTCCATCTGCTGAAAACCTCAAAGGTCCATGCAGAAATGATCCATGGAGAAGATTTAGGCAGCTATTTAGGACCTGAGAGAGCAAAAGTCATCTTCCATGGCAAACAACCTAATCAGGATGAAGGGATGTTTCTGAATCAGCCTCTCTCTTCTTAATGTAGAGAAGTCAGACCAAACCAGGCCTTTGTGGAGAGCTGTTCCCAGGTGCCTGTGGTTTCTATACCATTCTAATTTGTGAATGTGTCACAGGAAATAGGGGCAGCCTCCATCTTATGAGAACCTAGGAAGCAACTGTTAGGACATATTGGTGGCCAAGTCAGTGACCTCATTCAGTTCCTGAAGGAAGTGACCTCACATACTTCCTTGGTGATGGAATTCTCTGAATTTGGGATCCAGGAAGCCAGGCACCCAGAGCCATTACCCGTCCAAGTCCCAGTGGTCTCACTTGTTTGGATTTACCAAGGATAGAATCAGTCTTTCTAGGTACCTATTCATGTGAAGGTGGCCAAATTCCAAGAAAGCTCTGAAGAGGGGCCTTTACTGACAAGACTGGAATTGGCTCACCACTGCCTCCTGACAACTTCACAGAGTTGGTGAATGACACCAGATCTGAGACAGGAAAGGCCATTTCGGAGGAACATCGTATGGCCTACCAGTCAGAGGACACTCAGAAGAGTCACAGACCTACTTGGGGGAAGGAGGTGCCTGGGTGTGTGGATGTCAGTTTGTGGTTTTGTCTCATGTTCTGAGAATAGGTAAAAAAACGTGATTTATTTCTTTTGGAATGGACTGTTTCTAATAAGTCATTTGACATGGTGAGTGTTTCTATTTCTGTGTATCCCACTGTGTCCGTGGTTGTACACATTAGAAAAGAGAATGCATCAATGAATATGTCCTGTGTAGTAGAATGCCTCCCACCAATCAACCTGTGGAATTTATGAAAGGACTGCGGCTTACCTTACAAATGGGAAACACCTACAACCTTCCTAAGTTCCTGTTTTCTTCCAGAATTCTGGCCACTAGCCAGAATAGGCTCATCGTTTTTTATCCATGATATGTACCACCTCCAATCACTGTGACATGACCATGTACTGAATAGCTGAAGGGAATGGCATGGAGAGCATCTCAGAAAACTCAGATATCAGTGTGGCCAGGAAACTCTCAGTGGAGAAACCCTGCTTTGGGCCTTTTGCTTACATTTTGTTCTGTTGCCCTGAATGTCAGGAAGGTATTTGCCTCTGGCCACCCCTTTGTGAAGACTGAAAAAAACAGTTATCAAATGGAAATGAATGAGGATCACCTGTGGCTCTTGGCATATTTGCTTTGGAAAGGGAGGTGTCTGAATCAGCCACTTGGCCCTGTGTGGGGCTCCAGCTTAGCACATGATGGATCTAAAGAAAGATCCCGTGTGTGCATCCAAAACCAAAATGGCAAAAAGATCAGTCATTGTGGATGAAGTCTCTAGCCTTTTTCTGTGATGTTCCTGACTCCATCAAGTGAGAATAGGGATCCTTTGGGTCAAATGAGTTCTTCAAAGCCCTGCAGAAGTGCTTGGGTTTTCTCATGACTCCAAACCAGATAAAGAATCTATACCTGACATTCAGTAGGCCTCAAAATGGAGAAGCAGAGGAGTATTAATGGCAGGTCTATTTAATCCCTCCTGATTCACAGGAATGGTGTCCAGGCCACCCTGACTTTAGGAAAATGAGGGCCAAGGGTGCTCATTTTGGTCACTGTCTTGGGCTGCGCCCCTCATGGAAACCTTCAGCCAGAGGTTATGATGAGTGTCTATATGGAGAAGATGAGGGCCTTGTGGGAGTGTTTAGTTTTTAATATTGGTCATTTGTGTGGCGATTGGAAGAAATGACTGGGTCCAACTGGGCTTGAACTCTGGTGTGAGTTCAAGGGGACTTAGAGACTGAGTTCTGGAACTGAACTCAGAGAAGTATTGCCATGAATTGTGTTGGGATTTTAGCGGGCCACACATGAGAGTCGCCCTTATAAACTGAGATCTAGGTCCAGGGTGGCTTTCCACAGAGCACTGAGAATCTCAGCCTGGATATCACATGATTTTTTCTGAAACACTTGGCAGGCATACTTGAGCGTCAAAACACACATGGACCTCACATTGTAGACCTCAATAGTCCTGGATTTCTGTGACCTTTTGGCCACTCCTTGGGAAGACTTGCCTGTGAGAGTGTTCCAGAGGTTTCATTGAAATGAGCTTCCTCACCATTTAATGTTTCCTGAAAAAATTGAAACCAACAGTGCCTCCAACCTCATGCTTGAATAATGGCTCGATAAATACCATGAAATTTTTTAAATTCTTTTGACCAGGTTGCACAGGAGAACCTTTGGATGTACTGTTGCTGACGATGAGTGTACCAGACAGTTCCTTGATTTACTAAGTTTCATGAAAATGGTGTAGAACAGAGATGCCAGTAAGTTCAAGCCTGCTGATTAGTGGACCTAGAGCAGAGATGTGCAGTTTTGTGATAAAACTTCTGTCGTGGGGCCTTGTGGATCTGCCTTTGACTTCCAAATGGCATGTGGCTGACATGGTGCATCCAGCAGACCCTTATATGTAAAGGCATCTTTTTATAAGAAGAGGTTTAAGGGAAATGTTCACAATCAGGTTATTATGGTCAAGGGGGCAAACTATGTGGGCTAGAAACCTGGTTCGTGCATTCTCCTGCTGACTCTGACCCACCACACATGACAGAACTCCCTCCAGCACTGTGTTCCAGTTGAGCTCCTTGTATTCCATGAAGCAAATACCAAATTCCCAGTGCAGCACCAAGAATCACCACGAAATGTGGAGGATGACCAAATGGTTTCACAGTCAACATGTGGATACACTTAGCTCCCCGTGGCCACAGTTTACCTACAAAGAGAGAATTCAGCACTGCTGCCTCATGTTCATTGGAAAATAAGAAACCATATCCACAAGGTCAAAGAGATGAAGACCCAGCTTTGATGGTCTCCCTAGAAAGGAAGCTAAAGCTCTTGACAACAACATATGTTTTAAGTGCCCAACCTCAGAGACAGTTTCTCAAGAAGTCTTTAGGCAGGCAGAGGTCCATGTTTGTGGAGTTTTTACCCTGTCCCTTACTTTTGGAAACTCCTCTACCACTTCCAAGGTTGTAAACTCCTGATCGTATTCCATTCCAGATATGTAGTCACGGATTTTCTAACTCTTCTCCTCTAATTGTGTCTTACTTGGGGCGAAGGTGATATCTAGGTGTTGTTCTTGATGAGAGTGGGAAGATTTTTGTGTACCACATATTTGCATACACATTGGATTCATTTTCCTATTTTCCATTCGATATACTGAATCCCTGACACTAGACTGACACACCCTACTAGACTCTGATTACTAATCCTAATATGATGGAGGAAAGTAACCCAAACATTATAGAAACATAAGCATTTCAGAGGAGGCATGGTGTATAGATGGACTTGCTTTTTGCATGATAAATGGTAGGTGTTATAAATATAGTCAATTGTTAATTGAAATAGTTCTCCATTGTTTTTAATTTTAACTTATTTCTGAATTCCTGTCTCCATTTCTCTGGAGCCTATTCAGCACATGTATTTTTATATGCACATATAGAATCCTACCTGGTATCACACGTACATTTTTGTGAGGTGGCTGACTTTGCAGATACAAATTGTGAGAAGAGATCACTCCTCCTAAACGCTTTTGGATCTTAAAATTCCACCTATGGGTGAGGTTCCTAGTTGAACAACATTATACATAAATCCATGTTCACTAAAATGAATACTTTTTAATCTGTGGATGATATATATTTCATGATAAATTTTGATACGCATATATATTTATATATTGCTACTTTTTAATGTATCTGTGATATATATATATATATATATATATAACACACACCCTCCGATTTTTCAAAATATGAAATATATGTGTCTTATATACACTCCCTAAATTTATTCATGTCATGAATGTTGATTTATAATAAAATGTTCACAAGATTATGCTCAGATATATTCATCCACCTGAAATATATATTTGATTCCTAGTACTGAAAACTAACTTTAGTAAATGGTCCTTTCAAATCCTAATGTTTCTACAGTAACTGACCCAGTTTAACATCAATGCAAGTAGATTCCTATGGGACATGATATGTATTTTGACATTCATTTTCATTCAACACTGGTACATTACTATTTTTTTCAGTTTTTGCACATCATAGGATATATATTTCATCCACAAGTTAGGAAATTTATACGTTTTTTTATACTTACAATCACTTCCTGCTTCAGAACACATGTATTCCTCTATGTTTCTTGACTCGTCTTTTCATGAGACTTCTTTCCAAACACATAATTTTTCATTTTCATAATCACTTTTGAAACTAAACTCACACACCCTTCATGATAAAACATAACCCTAATATGACCATTAGATGCATTACTCGTTGGAATGAATGATTGTATATCAATATAAGATTTCTTATATATTTTCAGATATCAATTCAATCCATGATTTAAAGTGGAAACAGTTATATTATTTATTCACAGTATTGTCATTCATGCATTACTTCTATATTCATAGACACAGGGAACAACTCTGTGTACCCCCAACACTAATTTATACCTCTTCAAAATATTGCTCCCAGAAATGTTAGAAAAAATATGCATGTCACCTGATCTACATATACATTTTATCACTGTAATATTCTGATCACAAAATGCAAAGGTCAAACTTATGATTGTAGCACATCCTAAATGGAAAGTGATCCTGTATTATTAAAACCATCCATGTCCAGGTTGCCTAATGCTCTCCAATGTCAATCATATTTGTGACTACATATTTGTTTCTTCCTAAGATTATATATTGAAACTCAACCTGGTTGATCATGTCTAATCCTATCATTCACTTTATACATTGCCTGATTTCATAATGTGTGTATTGATATCTGATTTCCTACATATTTTCTCCATTTCATCATTGTGACTGACTCTTCACATGTGCTGACATTTACATTCACTCTCTAACCGAAACCCTATTGCTAAGGAACTTTTGTTCCAAATCCTATACACAGTCTTCTTCCTAAACCTACCAACTATATTCCTAATCCTACCGACTATCCCTTTTTGAATGCATGTTCTCTTCTATATTTAATTATCCAAGTAAAGGTCGGGTGAGGTCGAAGGAAGAGACCACCAAGAGACTATCTCATGCAACAGCAAAGGGTTTATTGGGGGTCCAGCATGCTGATGCTCAGAGCTCACTTGAATAGAGTAGAGAGCCCTTAGAACAGCTTAAGCAGAGCTTATACACTTTCCTTGGTGACGGCAGGGAGGGAAGTTTATTGATGGGTCAGGGCGAGTGGTCAGTTTGCATGCAACCCAGTGAGGGAGCACATTCTGCAGTTAGTCAGTTGGGGACAGCATATTCTGGGAACAAGATTAGCAAACATTTCTCAAGATTTCAACAGTGTTTTGTTAAGCATACAGGAAAAAAGGAAGTGAAAAGTGCCTATTTTATTAACCTTTCATTCCCCACTTCTTCTTCTGGCTACTTTTAATCATAAAAGTGATCATTGCGGGGTGTCACATTCTATGTTTGCTAGTGGGGTATTACCATAAGTTTAACTCGTCCAATTTGAGCTTGGAGAAAAGAAATTACACGGTTGAGCAAACAGGGTTTTATAGTTAGCAATAATATGAGGATTATTATTGAAATGGCCAGGGTTGATAAATGCGTAGTTAACCAGGGGGACTGTGTGAACCAAGACTCAAACCACCCTTTTTGGGCCTCTCTCTCTCAATGACACTCTTCAAGGCATCTTTTTAATTTACTCCTAGATTTTTTTAAAACTCCAGTATGGTCGGCAAAAACACAAGATTCTCCATCAATGCAGAACAAAGGCCCCCTTCTCTCATGAAGAGGAGGTTCAACCCTCGCCTGTTCTGTAAAACCACTTCAGAGAGAGAGGTTAAAGATTCCTGCAAAGCCAAGATGGAGGTTCCTAATATCTTTAAGTTTTGGTCTATTGCTGCTTCTAATTGTGTCATTTGTTGTATCCCATGGACCAAGGCAGTGGTTCTTGTGCTCACGCCTGCAGCAACTCCTATTCCTAATAGGATGGCTAAAGTGATGGATATATCTTCTCAGTGGAACCGGGTTTTATGCCCCCTTATTTGATCTTCAAATGAACCTGCATTATGATAAAGCACTCTGGGAAACCTCTGCACCTTTACAAAATTAATCACATCGTCTTGACAATTTCATGAAAACATAAACAATGTTTAAGTCTATAGAATTTTACTGTTGTAGAGACGGACATGGCAAGGCACCTAAGATACTACCAAAAACAGGGAAACTTTCCATTTTATTTGCAACCGGATTCAGAGGGCATTACTTCTGTTATAATCAATTAATTCCCTGAAACCCACATTTAGGTAGTTTCAGAATTTTGTACCCAACATATAAGGGAAGGGGCGCAGAAGTTCACAGCCTGCAGAAGTTCACAAAAAGCAGATTTTTTCTGTTTTTTTCCTCTGTTCTGGGCAAGTTAACTTTTCAAGGCCACCTGGGTGAAGGAGAGCTTTTTCTTCCCTTTATTTTTTCCCCCTTCCAGCTGTTACCATGGAGCCCAGTTGGTAACTTCTTTATCTTAGAAATGTAGCCATCTCTGTGAAGCCCCAGCTCAATGCCAAAGGCCTTGTTCACATATTTTGTGAAAAACTAGTAAGGGGTTGTCTAACTTAGGAGTGCTGATATTTTTAGCCAGTGGCCAAGTACAACAGGGCAACAGGAAAAGAGGAAGTTTATCTACTTTGAAGTCTTTCATGGGGACTCTTTTGCTGAAAGTCCTAAAGTCAGCCATGCTGAAGACTTCTGTAGAATTTCAGTTAATGTTTTTCTGTGGGCCTGGAACAGAGGGGGGAGATGGGGAAGGCGTGGCTTTGAGCAGCTCCGTGGATCTGAGAATGAGGTAGCAGAGATGTGAAAGAATACTGGGAAAGGGGTTTGTGATTTTCCTAGCAACAAAAAGGTGAGCAGTAGAACAGGTAGAGCAGAGGGGAAGATGGGAGTTAGTATCCCTAAAAGCCTGTGAGGGACTTTAAATTCTTAGTAATCTGTTTTCAGTGATGACAAAGAAACTTTAAAGGCCATTTTCACTAAATCTTGGATAGGGGTCTGAGGGTTCTCCTCAGCTGGTTTGAGCTTTGGGTTAGCTGGTAAGAGGAACTGGTGGGACCCGGTGCGGGCACTGACTGGAGAAGAGAGGAGTGATTTGGTGGAGGGTTACCTTAGTACCTGCTACCTCAGAAAGGGGGCAATGGTCTTAGATCCGGCGGAGGTTTGGGTGTTTGATCTAGTAATTGGAGGGGAGAAATCATGTTGCTGAGGTGAGAGTGACAGCAGAGAGTCTGGAGCAGAAGGCTGAGTGTGAGGACCTATTGGAGAAGCATAGTTCAGGATGTGAGCGAAGGAGGGAAAAGGCCTCCACATAGGGAAATCTCCTTTCACCCTTTTGAGGACTTTCAGAAGTTAAAAAGGTCAGGCAGAATTTGAGGATCTAGAGACCCCTCTAGGGGCCATCGGTTTTGGTGATCTAATTGGTAATAGGGCCAATGCTGTGTACAGAAGTTGATGAGGAGTTTGGGTTCCATCATGCACTGCCTGTATGATCACAACCCTATGACTTACAGAAGAAGTCGGCATTCCCCCCACACAACCGTGACTGTTTGTGGCTTTGGTAGTTCACCGGGCAAACATAGTAATCTAGGCTAGCCAACCTGCATCTGGCTTGCGTGTCCCTACATCCATAATGATTGTTTCCATTATCAATGGTGCAGAATGGATTTAATGGAAATTTAGTGGGATCCTCTTCATCAGGTATATCCCAATAGGAAAGACCTATAGCCAGCTGACAAATGTCTGGGTGGATAGATGTCCACCAAGTCCCTAAGTGGGCTGTATGCAAGATAGATCATACTTCTTTACCAGTAGGATTTGTGATCAGCCATCGCTGCTGAACGGGTTGAATAGGTTTAGGACTACTGGTGGTCAAGGGGAGAGTGTATAGCCTTAGATACAGGGTAAATACACAATTTGAAAGTTTTACAATTTTTTCCTGTTTCAATCCAGAGTCTGGACAGGGTCAGGATTGAGATGAGAGGTATGGATCCAGGAAGTGATTCTTTCTACCTTTACCGCTGTAGGTGTTATAAGTAGCACCTTGTATCGTCATTTCCAGTGGGGTTCCAGGGATGACACCTGATGTCGACTTACATAGATGAAGTCTCTTACTTGATATCGATGTAGAGTCCACTCGTCCCCAGGTTGATATGCATTGGCCATCTGTTTTCACAGTTATCCCTGAGTTCTTTCAAGAGCTTTAATTCAGTCAAGCAATGGGGTGTGGAAGGAATTGTTAGGTCTTAGAGTTGGGGTTAGGTCCCTTACTGAAGGAGGGGCACCATGGACAATTTCATAGGGGGTGAGGTTACACGAAGAAACAGAGGGAGTATTTCTTCCCTGAAATAGTGCATAAGGCAGGAGCATAGTACAATCTATTATGCAGGTTTCTAAGCTTAATTTCGTTATGGTCTCTTTAATGGTTCTATTCATTCTTTCTACCTGTCCTGAACTCGGTGGTCTATAAGCACAATGTAACTTTTAATTAATCCCCAGGGTTTTGCCTAACCCCTGACTTACCTGGGCTACAAACGCCAGTCCATTATCAGACCTTATTACTTAAGGCACGCCGTATCTTGTAAAAATATCTTTCAGGATCTTCTTGACGACCATTTGCGCTGTTTCGTTTTTTTTTTTTTTCTTTTTTCCTGGAAAAGGCTTCAATCCATCCTCAAAATATATCTACAAAGACTAGGCGATATTTAATTTCAAACCTTGCTGGCTTAATTTTAGTAAATTCCACTTCCCAGAATTGTCCTGGTCTGGTTCCTCGTAGGTGCTTTTTTGCAGGAAGCTTGGAATGGTAAGCATTATCCATGACAGACCTGACAGGCTTTTGTTACCCATTCAGTTATTTCCTTTTGCTTTGAGTCGGTTAGTAAAAAACTCTGTTCTTGATCCTTCAGGAATGAATGCAATTTCTTTGAACCAAGTTGAGTGAGTTGATGTACATTTTCTACTGACATATATAGAGCCGTGACTATAGGAGTTTTTACTGAAGGATTTAGAAATTCCACTTGTGGTCCTTCAGGGTTAAAAGTTATTTTGGCCCCGAGCTTGGTGAGCAGATCTCTGCCCATCAATGGGGCCGGGCATTCTGGGATTACTAAGAACGAGTGATGGATTTTTCCTTTCCCCTGGTCCATGGTCCTCTTAGTTGTCCAAGCCCGATATTTTCTGCCATTAGCCCTTTGAATTAGAGACCTTTTATTTGATAGAGAGACCAATGGGGCCTTAAGGGCAGAGTATATTGCCCTGTATCCACTTCAAAGTTTGCTGGGGTCCCCTCCACTTCAAAATTTACCCTGAGCTCTCGGAGGGGATCTGAGCCCTAACGTTCTTAGTCATCCTCCAGAGTCAGAATGGCTGGCTAGAGTGGCTGTCTCTTTCAATGGCACTCTTTGAAGCAGTGTCCTTTTTCTTTACAGTAGGCACATTAAATTGAGGCCAGGGGTGGCCTCTAGTATGGGCCCCGATATCCATTCCTGTCTCCATGTTCTTATTTCTGGCCTATTTGTTGTTGTGACCAGGACCTTAGTCAATGCCTTAGTCTGTCTTTTGTTTCTTTTATCCTCCCTTTGCTCCCTACTCTTCCTCACTTTCTCTCTTATAGTATACCTTCTCGGCTACTCTGACTAAATCTCTCAAAGTCATATCTTGTAATCCATCTAAGCATTGTAACTTTCTTTTAATATCCAGGGCAGCTTGCCCATAAAGGCCATCTTGACAGATGCCTTTTGATCCTCTGCCTGAGGATCGAAAGGAGTATATCTCCTATATGCCTCCATAATTCTCTCTAAAAACATAGAGGGAGATTCATCAGGCCCTTGAATAATCTCTCTTAACTTGGCAAAATTTGTTAGTCGCCTAGCGGCCACTAAGATACCCACAATTAGAGACCAGCGATAAGTGGACAGATGCTCCCTACCTTCAAAGGTGTTGGGGTCCCAGTTTCGTCGATTCAAGGGAAAGCCAGGTTGAATATGTTGGGAAGTTTTGTCGGTCACCCATCTGGTCAGAGGATATTTTCTCCAGCATCCAGGAGGATTCTCTTTTGTTTCTCTATCATGAAGAGACAACCCTAGGTATTGTTGACAGTCATCCAAAGTAGGCTGGTGTGAAAACATCAATGACTCAACCTTACCTAGGAGCCGGGTGGGGTCCTCGGTAAAAGGGGGATATTTATTTTTCCAGTTATATTGGTCTGAAGAGGAGAAAGGTTAATACTGGTAGGCTTGCATTTTTCCCCCAAGGCCGTTGTCAATCATTGGCCCCTAGGTATGAGGGGGAGCATCATTCGAGTTCCAGGTTTTTCAATCATTCACTGCTGGTGAGTACCTTTAGCTGGGCTAGCTTCCTCCAGAGGAGGAGGGGCTGTGTGTGCTGCGGGGAAATTATCTGGAGGGCGCTGGGCTGGCTTATCTTCCTCCAATGGTGGAGAGGTTGAGTCAGCAGCAGGGGAATCACTTAGAGGGTGTTGGTCTTTGGGGGACGTGGGCAGGAGATAAGGAGGGGGACCAGAGTCCAGTAGAGTCAAATCTTGTGACTCAGGGAGAACAGAGGGTGGAGGAGGAGGAGAAGCAGAGGGTTTGAGAGATCATGGGGGAAGGAGTAGGATCGGGGGTAGGGGCAAGGAAATGCTTCACCCATGGAGGAGATTTGCAGAGGTCCTGCCAAGTTAAGATATATGGCTGTTAATCCGGATGGATATGTGGCCCTGGCTGAAAGACAATATCCTCTGACTTTTTAAATTAGTGGGAAGTAGAAAGATCCTTCTAGGGGCCATCCGAATCCAAAGGTGGGCCATTCTGAGGCACAGAGAGTCTGCCAGGTCCAGAATTTTACTGAAAAAGAAAGATTCTGAGCCCTTAAGGGTACTTTGGTCCAGTGATCAAGGGACAGGGACAGAGGCATTGAAGTGCTCTGTCCCATAATGAAAGATACACAAACAGTAAAAGCGATGACACACGACACAGACAAGACAAGAAAATATAGACAGACAATGGAATTTCCAACACTGAGACCAGGACTAAGTATCTGGCCAAACCCGATGGGCTGGCGATACCGAATCTGAAACAAAATATCACTGAGTTGAGGAGACTATTGCTCCTCGATTTCCCGAGTACTCTGGTGCATCCCCCAGGGATGTGGCCTGTGACTCTGTGACACGTATGTCAGCCACCATCGGAGAGAGCTCACACTCTTCATTGACAGCCATTTTGTGAAGCCCTAACCTGAAACCTGAAACCAGAAAGAGGCACCATACATACCCCAAGAGGAGCCTGTTGGGGTCTCTCGTTCGCCGCTGCCGGATCTCACTGGAACCTCCATATGTAAAGGTCAGACGAGCATCGGGTGAAGAGACCACCAAAAGACTCTCTCATGCAAAAGCAAAGGGTTTATTGGGGGTCCAGCATGCTGGGGCTCAGAGCTCACTTGAATAGAGCAGAGAGCCCTGAGAACAGCTTAAGCAGAGCTTATATACTTTGCTTGGAGAGGGCAGAGAGGGAACTTTGTTGTTTGGTCTGGGCGAGTGAGCAGTTTGCGTGCAACCGGGTGAATGAGTACATTCTGCAGGTTGGCAGTTGGGGACAGCACATTCTGGGAACAAGATTAGCAAACAGTTCTCAAGATTTCAAAAGTGTTTTGTTAAGCATACAGAAAAATGGGAAGTGACATTTACCTATTTTACTAAATTTTCATTACCGAATATACTTTGCCAGATTTCCTAATGTCTCTATTGAAATCTGCTTTCCTACATATTTTCCCCATTTCATCATTGTGACTGACTCTTCACATGTGCTGACATTTACATTCACTCTATACCCGAAACCCCATAGCTAAAGAACTTTTGGTGCAAATCCTATACTCACTCTCCGTTCTAAACTTACCCACTATCGTCCTAATCCTACCGACTATTCTTTTTTTTAATTTTTTTTTTTCTTAAAGAAAGAGTTAGAGAGAGAGGGAGAGAGAGAGAGAATTTTTTAACATTTATTTTTTTTACTACTTGGCAGACACAACATCTTTGTTTGTACGTGGTGCTGAGGATCGAACTCGGGCCGCACGCATGCCAGGCGAGCGCGCTACCACTTGAGCCACATCCCCAGCCCCCCGACTATCCCTTTATGACTGGAAGTTCTCTTTGACAATAAATAATCCAAAGTACAAGGTCCTATGCATTTGTATATTGATTTATCTGAGACATCTGTGCAGAAAATAAATCAATGCTAAATATTGCAATCAAGGGCCCAATGCCCTTCTGGGCTTCAAATATTACCTTTATTTCTGTTTTCGTGCTTATATTTCACCTATATATTCTTGAAAATATCGAAGGTTCGCCATACCATTATTCATCCAGCAGAATGATTCCTAACCCCAATCGAAACTGTTATTAACCCTAACCATACACTCTTCCCTCAATCTAACTTTACAGAAGAGCAGGGACAGAGTTGGTCTTACAATACAGGAATTTACGGTTTCTTCCAACTGCTGAGAAACTCAAAGGTCCACGCAAAAATGATCCCTGGAGAAGTTGTAGGCACATATGTACGAACTGAGAGAGGAAAAGTCATCTTCCATTGAAAACAACCTGGTCAGGATGAAGGGATGTGTCTGAATCAGCCTCTCTCTTCTTAATATGGAGAAGAAGGACCAAACTAGGCCAGTGTGGAGAGCACTTCCCAGGTGCCTATGGTTGATATACCATTCTAACTTGTGAAAGTGTCACAGGATGTAGGGGCAGCCTCCATTTTATGGGACACTTTGAAGCAACTGTTAGGACAAAGTGGTTGCCAAGGCAGTGACCTCATTCAGATATTAAAGGAAGTGACCTCACCTAACATCCTTTGTGATGGAACTCTCTGAACTTGGGATCCAGGAAGCCAGGCACCCAAATTCAGTCTCAGTCCCAGTCCCAGTCACAGTGGTTTCAATTGTTCAGATTTACCAAGGACAGAGTCAGTCTTTGTTGGTACCTATGGAGGTGAGGATGCCCAAATGCCAGGAAAGCTCTGAAGAGTGGCCTTTCCTGAGAAAGCAGTTAGTGGATCACCGCTGGCTCCTGAGAACTTCACAGTGTTGACCAAGCAGACCAGATCTGAGACAGGACAGGCCATTTCGGGGTAACATAGTATGGCCCACCAATCAGAGGACACTATGGATAGTCACAGACTGACTTGGGGGAAGAAGGTGTCTTTGTGGATGTGGGTGTTGGTTTGTGGTTTTGTCTCATGTTCTGAGAATAGGTAATAAAGGCGGTTTTTTGGTTTGAAGTGAATTGTTTCTAATAAGTCTTTTGAAAAGGCGAGTGTTTCTAAGTCTGTGTATCCCACTGTGTCCGTGGTTCTAGACATTAGAAAAGAGAATGCATCAATGGATGTCTCCTGTCTAGTAGAAATCTTCCCAACATTCATCCTGCCAATTTATGAATGGACTGCGGCTTGCCTTATAAATGGGCAACACCTACTATCTTCCTAAGATTCTATTTTGTTCCTGAATCCACTCCACTCTCCAGAATAGGCTCATGGTTATGTGTCCAATATATATACCACCTCCAAGCTCTGTGACATGGCCATGTACTGGATAGCTAAAGGGAATGGCGAGCATCTCAGAAAACTCAGATATCATTGTGACCAGGAAAGTCTCAGTGGAGAAATCCTGCTTTGGGCCATTTGCTTACCTATTGTTCTGTTGCCCTGAATTTCAGGAAGCTTTTTGCCTCAGACCACCCCTTTGTGAAGCCTGAAGAAATGAGTTGTCAAATGCAAATGAATGGGAATCACCTGTGGCTCTTTGCTTGATTGCTTTGGAAAGGGATGTGTCTGAATCAGCCTCATGACCCTATGTGAGGCTGTGGCTTAGATTCTTAGCACCTGATGGATCTAAAGAAAGATACCATGTGTGCATCCAAAACCAAATGGCCAAATGAGCAGTCATTGTGGATTAAGTCTTTTGCTTTCCTCTGTTAGGTTCCTGAAATCCATCAAGTGAGAATAGGGATAATTTGGGTCAAATGAGTTCTTCAAACCCTGCAGAGACTAGCCCAGAGGTGCTTGGCTTTTCTCATGACTCCAAATCACATAAAGAATCTATACCTGAAAGTAAGTAGGCCCCAAATTGGAGATGCAGAGCAGTATTAAGTGCAGGCCTATTTAATCACTCTTGTTTCTCAGGAAGGGTGTCCAGGCCACCCTGACTTTAGGCAAATGAGGGGCAAGGGAACTTATTTGGATACTTTCTTTGTCTGCACCCCTCATGGAAATTTCCAGCCAGAGGTTATGATAAGTGTCTATATGGAGGATGTTGAGGGCCATGTGGGAGTGTTTTGGTTTTAATTCTGGTCATTTGTGTGGCGGTTGAAAGAGATGACTTAGTTCACCTGGGCTTGAACTCTGGTGTTATTCCCCTTAGAGACTGAATTCTGGAACTGTCCTCAGAGAAGTATTGCCATGAATTGTGTTGGGATTTTAGGAGGCAACACATGAGAGTCACCCTGAAATCTGAGATCTAGGCCAAGGTGGCTTCCACAGAGCACTGGGAATCTCAGCCAGGATTTCACGTGATTTTATTCTGAAAGTCTTGGCAGCCGTAATTGAGAGTCAAAACACACATGGACCTCACATTTTAGACCTCAATGGGCCTGGATTCATGTGAAATATTGGCCACTCTTTGGGAAGCCTTGCCTGTGAGAGTTCTCCAGAGATTTCTTTGAAATGAGCTTCCTCACCATTTAATGTTTCCTAAATAAATTGAAACCCACAGTGCCTCCAACTTCATCTTTGAAAAATAGCTATGTACATACCATGGATTTTTTGTAATTTCCATGACCAGGTGGCAATGGAGAAACTTTGGATGACTTGTTGCTGATCATGAGTGTACCAGACTGTGCTTGGATTTACTTGGTTTCATGAAAACAGTGTAGAAAAGAGATCCCTGTAAGTTGGAGACTGCTGAGTACTGGGCCTAGAGCAGTGGTGTGCAGGTATGTGATAAAACATCTGTGGTGGTACCATGTGGATCTGCCCTTGGATTCCAAATGGCTTGAGACTGACATGGTGATGTCAGCAGACCCTTATATATAAAAGCATCTTGTTATATGGAGAGGTTTCAGGGCAATGTTCAGAATCAGATTGCTATGGACAAGCGGGCATGCTATGTGGGGTAGAAGCGTGGTTGGTGCATTTTCCTGCAGACCTTGACCCACCACACGTGACAGAACTCCCTCCATAACTGGTACCTGTTGAACTCCTTGTATTTCCTGAAGCAAATACCAAATTCACCATGCAGAAGCAAGAAACACCTCAAAAAGTGGAATATGATCAAATGGCTTCACAGTCCACATGGGGAGACACTTAGACCCCAGTGGCCACAGTTTACCTACAAAGAGAGAATTCAGCACTGCTTCCTCATGTTCATTGGAAAATAAAAAAAAAAAAACATATCCTCCAGGTCACAGAGATCAGACCCAGCTTTGTTGGTCTCACTAGAAAGGATGCTAAAATTCCTGACAACAACATATATTTCAAGTGCCCAACCGCAGAGGCAGTTTCTCAAGAGTCTTTAGGCCCAATGAGCTCCATGTTTGTGAAGTGTTTACCCTGTCCCTTACTTTTGGAAACTCCTCTACCACATCCAATATTGTGAACTCCTGAATATTTTCCATTTCAGATATGTATTCACAGATTTCCTAACTCTTCTTCTCTAATCGTGTCTTATTTGGGGCAAAGGTAATGTAAAGGCAATGTTCTGGATGAGAGTGGGAATATTTTTTTGTAGCACATATTTGCATACACATTGGATTCATTTTCCTATTTTCCATTCGAATTACTGAATTCCTGACACTAACCCATACCCTAATAGACTCTGACTACTAATCCTAAAATGATGGACAAAAATAACCAAACAGAATGGAAATGAAAGCAGTTCAGAGAAGGCATGGTGTATAGTTGAACTTTCCTTTTGCATGATAAAGTGTAGGTGTTATAAATCTAGTCAATTTTTAATTGAAATAGATCTCCATGTGTTTTTAAAGTTAACAAATATGTGAATTCCTGTCTCCCTTTCTCTGTAGCCTGTTCAGCACATGCATTTTTATATGCAAATATAGAAACATAACTGGTATCACACGTACATCCTTGTGAGTTTGGCTGTCTTCGGAGATACAAATCATGGGAAGAGATCACTCCTCCTAAACGCTGTTGGAACTTAAAATTCAACCTATGGGTGAACTTCCTAGTTGAACAATATTATACATAAATCCATGTTCAGTAAAATGATTATTTTTGGATCTGTGGATGATATATGTTTCATAGTGAATTTCGATTGGCATGCATATTGATACATTTTAGTGTCTGTGTGTGTGTGTGTGTGTGTGTATATATATAATATATATATATATATACATAAATGCACACACACACACATATCTATATATATATATACACTCTCAAGATTTTTCAAAATATGAAATATATGTTTTGTATTATACACTCCGTAAATTCATTCGTGTTCATATATGTAAATTTATAGTCAACATTTCACAAGATTATTCTCATAAAAATTCATCCACTTGAAATACGTATTTGTTTCCTACTACTGAAAACTAACTTCAGTGAATAGTGCATACAAATCATAATATTTCTACAGTAACTGACCCAGTTTAGCATCAATGCAAGTAGATTCCTATGGGATATGATGTGTATTTTGACGTTCATTTTCATTCAACACTGGTGCATTACTATTTTTTCAGTTTTTGCACATCATAGGATATATATTTCATCCACAAGTTAGGAAATTTATAGGCTTTTTTTATACTTACCATCAAATCCTGCTTCAGAACATATGAATTCTTCTATATTTCTTGACTCATCTTTTTATGAGATTTCTTTCCAAACACATTATTTTCCATTTCCATAATAACTTTTGAAGCTAAACTCACACACCCTTCATAATAAAACATAACCTTAATATTACCATTAGATGTATAACTCGTTGGAATGAATGATTGTATATCAATATAAGATTTCTTACGTATTTTCAGATATCAATTCAATCCATGATTTAAAGTGGAAACAGTATATTATTTATTCACAGTATTGTCAATTCATGCATTTCTTCTACATTCATAGACACAGGGTACAACTCTGTGTACCCCCAATACTAAGTTATATCTCTTCAAAATATTGCTCCAAGAAATGTTAGAAGAAATACTCATGTCACCTGGTCTACATATACATTTTATCACAGTAATATTCTGATCACAAAATGCAAAGGTCACACTTCTGATTGTAGCAAATCCTAGATGGAAAGTGATCCTGGATTACTAAAAACATCCATGTCCAGGTTGCCTAATGCTCTCCAATGTCAATCATATTGGTGACTACATATTTGTTTCTTCCTAAGATTATATATTGAAACTCAACCTTATTGATAATGTCTAATCCTACCATTCACTTTATACTTTGCCTGGTTTCATAATGTGTGTATTGATATCTGATTTCCTACATAATTTTCCCAGTTCATCATTGTGACTGACTCTCCACATGTGCTGAAATTTACATTCACTCTCTAACCGAAAACCTAGGGCTATTGAACTTTTGGTCCAAATCCTATACTCACTCTTCTTCCGAAACAGACCGACTATCTTCCAAATCCTAACAACTATCCCTTTTTGACTGGATGAACTCTTCTACATTTAATCATCCAGGGTACAAGGTGATATGCCATTGTATATTGATTTATCTGAGACATCTGTGGGAACGAAATTCAATGCTAAGTATTCCAATCAAGGACCCAATGCCCTTCTGGGCTTAAAATCTTACCTAGATTTCTGTTTTCATACTTATATTTCACATCTATATTCTTATAAATATCCCAGGTTCCCAATACCATTATTCATCCAGCAGAATGATTCCTAACTCAAATCAAACATGTTATTAACCCTAATCATACATTGTTCCCTCAATCTAACTTTATAGAAGAACAGGGACAGAGTTGGTCTTAATATAGAGGAATATAGGGGATCTTCCACCCGCTGAGAACCTCAAAGGTCCATGCAGAAATTATCCCTGGGGAAGATGAAGGCAGCTATAAAGGACCTGAGAGGGCAAAAGTCATCTTGTAAGGCAAACAACCTGGTTAGGATGAAGGGATGTGTGTGAATCAGGCTCTCTCTTCTTAATGTAGAGAAGATGGACCAAACCAGTTCTGTGTGAGAGCTGTTCCTGGGTGCCTATGGTTGATATACCATTCTAAGTTGTGAAAGTGTCACAGAAAGTAGGGGCAGCCTCCATCTCATGGGACCCTTTGAAGGAACTGTTAGGACAAAGTGGTTGCCAAACCAGTGACCTCATTCAGTTCCGAACAGAAGTGACCTATCTCACTTCCTTGGTCTTGGAACACTCTGAACTTGGAATCCCGGAAGCCAGGCACACAGAACCAGTCCCAGACCCAGTCCCAGTGGGCTCACTTGTTTGGTTTTACCAAGGACAGAATCAGTCTTTCTTGGTACCTACTGATTTGAGAATGGCCAAATGCCAGGAGAGCTTTGGAGAGTGGCCTTCCCTGAGAAAGAAGGTAGTGGCTCAAAGCTGGCTCCTGACAACTTCAAAGAGTTGGCCAAAAATTCCAGCTCTGAGACAGTACAGGGCATTTTGGGGGAACATAGTATGGTACAACAGTCAGAGGAAATTCCGGAGAGTCAAAGACCTACTTGGGGGAAGAAAGTCCTATGTTGTTGTGGGTGTGAGTTTGTTGTTTTGTCTCAGGTTCTGAGAATTGGTAGGAAAGGCAGTTTGTTTGATTTGAAGTGGACTGTTTCTAGTAAGTCGTTTGACAAGGCAAGTGTTTCTATGTCTATGTATCCCACTGTGTTTGTAGTTGTAGACATTAGAAAACATAATGCATCAATGAATGTGTCCTGTCTAGTATAATGCTTCCCAAAATTCATACTGCCCGATTCATGATTGGACTGCAGCTTTCCTTATGGATGGGTAGCAATGACTAACTTCCTAATTTCCTGTTTTATTCCTGAATTCTGGCCACTCTCCGGAATAGGCTCATGGTTTTCTGTCCAAGATATGTACCACCTCCAAGCTCTGTGACATGGCCATGTACTGGAGAGCTGAAGGAAATGGGAGCATCTCAGGAAACTCAGATATCAGTGTGAACAGTAAAGTCTATGTGGAGAAACCCTGCTTTGGGAATTTTGCTTACCTATGGTTCTGGTGCTGTGAATATCTAGAAGGTCTTTGCCTTAGGCCACCCTTTGTGAATCCTGAAGAAAAGAGTCTTCAAATGGAAATGAATAGGCATCACCTGTGGCTCTTTGTTTTATTGCTTTGTAAAGAGATGTGTCTTAATCAGCATATTTTCCCAGTGTGATTATTTGGAGAAGTAGATCAGTATTAATGGCAGGCCTATTTGATCATTCCTGGTTAACAGGAAGGGTTTCCAGGCCACCCTGACTTTAGGCAAATTAGAGGCAAGGGAGATTATTTTGGGCACTGTCTTGGTATGCACCCCTCATGGAAACCTCAACCCAGGGGTTATGATGAGTGTCTATATAAAAGAAGATGAGGGTCATGTGGGAGTGTTTTGGTATTAATTGTGGTCAGTTGTGTGGCAGTAGGAAGAGATTCCTGGGTCAACCTGGGCTTGAAGTATGGTGTGATTCCCCTTAGAGACTGAGTTTTGGAACTGAACTCAGAGAAGTATTACCATGAATTCTGTTGGGATATTAGAAGGCCACGCATGAGAATTGCCCTTGGAGACTGAGATTTAGGCCCAGGATGGCTTTCCACAGAGCACTGGGAATCTCAGCTAGGATATCACATGATTTCATTCTGAAAAACTTGGCAGCCATACTTGAGAGTCAAATCACACATGGAACTCACATTGTAGACCTCAATGGGCCAGGCTTTATTTGACCTTTTGGTCACTCTTTGGGAAGACTTGCCTGTGAGAGTTCTCCTGAGCTTTCATTGAAATGAGCTTCCTCACCATTTAATGGTTCCTGAATGAATTGAAACCCACAGTGACACCAACTTCATCCTTGAAAAATGGCTAGATAAATACCATGGAATATTTGAAATTCCCAAGAGCAGGTGGCACTACAGAATCTTTGGATGTTCTGTTGCTGATCATGAATGTACCAGACAGTGCCTTGATTTACTGGGTTTCATGAAAATGGTGTAGAACAAAGGTGCCAGTACGTTGGAACCTGCTTATTAGTGGGCCTAGAGCAGTGGTTTGCAGGTGTATGATAAAACATCTGTGATGGGGCCACATGGATCTGCCATTGGCTTCCAAATGCCTTGTGACTGACATGGTCCAGCCAGCAGACCCTTATATGTTAAGGCATCTTGTTACATTGAGAGGTTTTAGGGCAATGTTCAGAATTGGGTTGCTGCAGACAAGGAGGCAAGCTTTGTTGAATAGAAGCCTGGTTGGGGCATTCTCCTGCACACCCTGACCCACCCCACGTGAGAGTACTCCCTCCAGCACTGTGTCCCCATTGAACTCATGGTATTTACTGATGCCAATACCAAACTCCCAGTGCAGCTGTAAGAATCACCAGGAAAAGTGGAGGATGACCAAATGGCTTCTCAGTCCACACGAGGAGACACTTAGCTCCCAGTGGCCACAGTTTACCTACAATGAGGGAATTCAGAACTGCTGCCTCATGTTCACTAGAAAATAAGAAACCATGTCCTTCAGGTCACATATATGCAGATCCAGCTTTGATTGTCTCACTACAAAGGAAGCTGAAGCTCCTGACAACAACATATATTACAAGGTCCCAACTTCAAAGGCAGTTTCTCAAAGAGTCATTAGGCCAGCAGAACTCCATATTTGTGGAGTATTTACCCTATCCCATACTTTTGGAAATTTCTCTACCGCCTCCAAGGCTGTGAACTCCTGAGCATTTTCATTTCCACATACGTATTCACAGATTTTCTAACTCTTCTCCACTAATTGTGTCTTAATTGGGGCGAAGGTTATGTCAAGGCATTGTTCTGGATGAGAGTGGGATGATTTTTGTGTAGCACATATTTGCATACACATTAGATTCATTTTCATATTTTCCATTTGAAATACTGAATCCCTGACATTAACCCATAACCTACTAGACTCTGATAATATGATGGAGAACAAGAAACCTAACAGAATAGAAATACAGGCCGTTCATAGGAGGCATGGTGTATACTTGGACTTCCCTTCTGGTTTATCAAGGGTATGTGTTATAAATCTAGTAAACTTTTCATTGTAATAGTTCTCCATGAGTTTTTAAAGTTAACACATATGTAAATTTCTGTCTCCCATTCTCTGTAGCCTATTCATCACATGTATTTTTTATGCATATTTAGAATCCTACCTGGTATCACAAGTACATTTTTGTAAGCTCGCTGATTTTGAAAGATACATATTGTGATAAGATATCACTCCCCCTAAATAATGATGGAACTGAAAATTAAACCTATTGGTGAATTTCCTAGATGAACAACATTATATATAAATCGATGTTCAGTAAAATAAATATTTTTGGATATGTGGATGATATGTATTACACGGTGAATTTCGATTAGCATTTATATTGCTACATTATAATGTCTGTGTGTGTCTATCTATCTATCTATCTATCTATCTATCTATATATATATATATATATATATATATATATACTGTCCAGATTTTTCAAAATATGAAATATATATGTCTTATTATACACTCCCTAAATTCACTCATGTTTCTATATGTGGTTTATAATCAACTTTTCACAAGATAATTCTCAGAAATATTCATCCGCCTGAAATACATATTTATTTCCTAGTACTGAAAACTAACTTCAGTGAATGGAGCTTACAAATCCTAATATTTCTACAGTAACTGAATCAGTTTAACATCAATGCAAGTAGAATCCTACGGGACACGATGTGTATTTTGAAGTTTATTTTTATTCAATATTGGTACATTATTATTTTTTCAGTTTATGGACATCATAGGATATATCATTTCATCCACAAGTTCAAAAATTTATAGGCATTTGTTTCACTTTCAATCACTTCCTGCTTCAGAACACATGTATTCCTCTAAGTTTCTTTACTGGTCTTTTCATGAGATTTTATACCAAACACATTAATTTTGATTTTCATAATCACTTTTGAAGCAAAACTCACATACCATTCATATTAATTATCACTCTGATATTACCATTAGATGTATAACTGGTTTGAATGAATGATTGTATGTCAATATAAGATTTCTTATATCTTTTCAGATATCAATTCTATCCATTATTTAAAGTGGAACCAGTTATATTATTTATTCACACTATGGTCTATTCATGCATTATCTCTATATTCATAGACACAGTGTACACCTCTTTGTACCCCCAATACTAATTTATACGTCTTCAAAATATTGCTCCCTGAAATGGTGGAAGTGGACTCATGTCACCTGATCTTTATATACATTTAATCACAGAAATATTCTGGACACAAAATGCAAAGGTCACACTTATGATTGTACAAAAGCCCAAATGGAAAGAAAACATGGATTACTAAAAACATCCATGTCCAGGTTCCCTAATGCTCTCAAATGTCAATCCTATTGGTGACTACATATGTGTTTCTTCTTAAAATTATATATTCAAACTCAACCCAATTGAAAATGTCTAATCCTATCCCTCACTTTATACTTTGCCTGATTTCATTATGTCTCTATTGCTATCTGCTTTCCTACATATATTCCCCAGTTCATCATTGTGACTGACTCTTCACATGTGCTGACATTTACATTCACACCCTAATAAATAACCTATTGCTAAAGAACTTTTGTTCCAAATCCTATACTCACTCTTCTTCCTAAACATACTAACTATCTTCTTAATCCTACCGAGTATCCCTTTTTGACTGGATGTTCTCTTCTACATTCAATCATTCAAGGTACAAGGTCTTATGCTATTGTATATTGATTTATCTGAGACATCGGTGCAGAATGTAATTCAACGCTAAGTATCACAATTAAGGGCCCAATGCCCTTCTGGGCTTCAAATCTTACTTAGATTTCTTTTTTCATACATATATTTCATCTCTATATTCTTAAAATAATCACAAGTTTCCAATACCATTATTCATGCAGCAGAATAATTCCTAACCCAAATGGAACATGTTATTAACACTAACCATACACTGTTTGTGTTAATAACATGTTTACAGAAGAGCAGGGACAGTGTTGATCTTACAATACAGGAATGTAGTGGATCTTCCATCTGCTGAGAACCTCAAAGCTCCATGCAGAAATGATCCCTGGAGAAGATGTAGGCAGGTATGAAGGACCTGAGAGAGCAAAAGTTATCTTCCATTGCAAACAACCTGGTCAGGATGAAGGGATGTTTCTGAATCAGCCTCTCTCATCTTAATGTAGAGAAGATGGACCAAACCAAGACTGTGTGGAGAGCTGTTCCTGCTTCCCTATGGTTGATATACCATTCTAACTTGTGAAAGTGTCACAGGAAGTAGGAGCAGACTCCATCTCATGGGACCGTTGGAAGAAACTCTTAGGACAAAGTGGTTGCCGAGGCAGTGATCTCATTCAGTTCCTGAAGGAAATGACCTCAAAGCACTTCCTTATTGATGGAACTCTCTGAACATGGGATCCAGGACGCCAGGCACCCAGATCCAGTCCCAGTCCCAGTCCAAGTGGTCACACTTGTTTGGATTTACCAAGGACAGAATCAGTCTTTCTTGGTACCTACTAAGGTGAGGAAGCCAAATGCCTGGAAAGCTTGGAAGAGGGGTTTTTCCTGGAAAAGCAGGTAGTGGCTCACTCCTGGCTCCTGACAACTTCACAGAGTTGGCCAAGGAGACCAGATCTGAGACAGGACAGGACATTTCGGGGGAACATAGTATGGCCCACCAGTCAGAGGATACTCCGGATAGTCTCATACCTATTTGGGGGAAGAAGGTGTCATTGTCGGTGTGGGTGTGGGTTTGTGGTTTTGTCTCATGTTCTGAGAATAGGAAGAAAAGTCAGTTTGTTTGGTTTGGAGTGAACTGTTTTTAGTAAGTCGTTTAACAAGGCAAGTGTTTCTGGGTCTGTGTATCACACTGTGTCCGTGGTTGTAGACATTAGAAAAGAGAATGCATCAATGAATGTGTCCTGTCTAGTAGAAAGCTTCCCAGCATTCATCCTGCCCATTTTATGAATTGACTGTGGATTGCCTTATTAATGGGCAATACCTGCTACCTTCTTAAGTTGCTGTTTTCCTCCAGAATTCTGGACACTCTCCAGAATAGTCTCATGGTTTTGTGTCTAAGTTATGTACCACACCCAAGCTCTGTGACAAGGCAATGTTCTGGATAGCTGAAGGAAATGACGAGCATCTGAGAAAACTCAGATATCAGTTGACCAGGAAAGTCTCAGTGGAGAAACCCTGCTTTGGGCCATTTGCTTACCTATTATTCTGTTGCCCTGATAGTCAGGAAGTCTTTGTCTCACACCACCCCTTTGTGAATCCTGAAGAAAATAGTTTTCAAATGGAAATAAATAGGCTTCACCTTTGACTCTTTACTTAATTGATTTGGAAAGAGTTGTGTCTGAATCAGCCTCTTGGCCCAGTGTGATTCTTTGACTTAGATTCTCAGCACCTGATGGATCTAAAGAAAGATCCCATGTGTGCATCCAAATGAAAAATGGCAAAAAGAGCTGTAATTGTGGATGAAGTCTTCTGCCTTCCTCTGTAAGGTTCCTGAATTCCATCAAGTGAGATTAGGGATCATTTGGGTCAGATGAGTTCGTCAAAGCCCTTCTGAGGCTATCCCGTAGGTGCTTAGGTTTTCTCATCACTCCAATTCACATAAAGTATCTTTAAGTGACACTCAATAGGCCTCAAATGGGAAAAGTGGAGCAGTATGACAGGCAGGCCTTTTTGATCACTCCTGGTACAAAGGAAGGGTGTCCAGGCCACCCTGAATTTAGGCAAATGAGGAGCAACGGAGCTTATTTTGGACACTGTCTTGGGCTGCATCCCTCATGGACACCTCCAGCCAGAGGTTATGATGAGTGTCAATATGGAAGAAGATGAGGACCATGTGGGAGAATTTCGGTTTTATTGTGGTCATTTGTGTGGCAGTTGGAAGAGATGACTGGGTCCACCTGGGCTTGAACTCTGGTGTGATTCCCCTTAGAGACTGAGTTCTGGAACTCACCTCAGAGAAGTATTGCTATGAATTGTGTTGGGATTTGAGGAAGCCACGCATGAGAGTCATCCTTGGAAACTGAGATGAAGGCCCAGGGTAGCTTTCCACAGGGCACTCTGATCTCAACCAGGATATCACATGATTTTATTCTGAAAGACTTGGAAGCCATTGTTGAGAGTCAAAACAGACAATGACATCACATTTTAGACCTCAATGGCCCTGGCTTCATGTGACCTTTTGGCCACTCTTTGGGAAGCCTTGCCTGTGAGAATTCTCCAGAACTTACATTGAAATGAGTTTCCTCAACATTTAATGGTTCCTGAATGAATTGAAACCCACAGTGCATCCAACTTCATCCGTGAAAAATGGCTAGATAAATACCATGAAAATTTTCAATTTCCCATGACCAGGTGGCACTGGAGAACCATTGGATATTCTGTTGCTGATCATGAGTGTACCAGACAGTGCCTTGATTGATTGGGTTTCATGAAAATAAGTTGGAGCCTGCTGAGTAGTTGTCCTAGAGTAGTGGTTGGCAGGTGTGTGAAAAAACATCTGTGGTGGGGCCATGTGGATCTGCCATTGGCTTCCAAATGGCTTGTGACTGACATGGTGCAATCAGCAGACCCTCCTATGCAAAGGCATCTTGTTATATGGTGACGTTTCAGGGCAATGTTTACAATCAGGTTGCTATGTTTAAGGGGGCAAGTTATGTGGGATAGAAGCCTGGTTGGTGCATTCTCTTGCATACCCTAACGCACCACGCCTGAGAGAACTCGCTCCAGCACTGTGTCCCAGTTGAACTCCTTGGATTCCATGAATCAATTACTAAACTCCCAATGCAACAGCAATAAACACATATAGAATCCTACCTGGTACCACACCTACATTCTTGTGAGGTGAACGACTTGGCAGATACAAATTGTGAGAGAAGATCACTCCTCCTAAACGCTGTTGGAACTGAAAATATAACCAATGGGTGAGCTTCCTAGTTTTACAACATTATATATAAATCCATGTTCAGTAAAATGAATATTTTTAGATCTGTGAATGATATATATTTCATGATGAATTTCGAATAGCATATATATTGCTAGTTTTTAATGTGTGTGTGTGTATGTATATATATGTGTGTTTGTATGTATATATATGTGTGTGTGTGTGTGTGTGTGTGTGTATATATATATATATATATATATATATATATATATATATATATATATATATATATATACATACACACATTCTCCAGATTTTTCAAAATATGAAATATTTGTATCTTAATATACACTCCCTTAATTCATTCATATTCATGTATGTGGATTTATGATCATCTTTTCTAAATATTATTCTCAGAAATATTCATCCACCTGAAATACTTTTTTGTTTTTAGTACTGAAAACTAACTTCAGTGAATGTTGCATACAAATCCTAATATATCTAGAGTAACTGACCCAGTTTAACCTCAATGCAAGAAGATTCATATGGAACATGATGTGTATTTTGATGTTCATTTTAATTCAACACTGGTACATTACTATTTCTTCAGTTTATGCACATCATAGGATATATATTTCATCAAAAAGATCACAAAATTATAGGGATTTTTTCACTTTCAATCACTTCCTACTTTAGAACACATGTATTCTTCCATATTTCTTGACTGGTCTTCTCAAGATTCTTTTTTACAAACACATTATTTTCGATTTTTATAATCACATTGAAGCAAAACTCACACACCCTTCATGATAAACCATAACCCTAATATTAACATTGATGTATAACTTGTTGGAATGAATGATTGTATATCAATATACGATTTTTTATATTTTCATATATCAATTCAATCCACCATTTAAAGTGGAACCAGTTATATTACTTATTCACAGTTGGTCTATTCATGCATTATCTCTATATTCATAGACACCGGGTACACCTGTTTGTACCCCAAATACTAATTTATAAGTCTTCAAAATATTGCTCCCAAAAATGGTGGAAGAAATACTTATGTCACCCGATCTATATATACATGTTATCACAGTAATATTCTGGACACAAAATTCAAAGGTCAAACTCATATTTGTACCAAAGCCTAAATGGAAAGTGAACATGGATTACAAAAACATCAATGTTCAATTTGCCTATTGCTCTCAAATATCAATCCTATTGATGACTACATATTCGTTTCTTCCTAAGATTATATATTCAAACTCAACCCTGTTGAAAGTGTCTAATCCTATCACTGACTTTATACTTTTCCTGATTTTGTAATGTCTGTATTGATATCTGCATTCCAACATATTTTCTCCAATTCATCATTGTGACTGACTCTTCACTTGTGTTGACATTTACATTCACTCTGTAACCGAAACCCTATTGCTAAAGAACTTTTGTTCCAAATTTTATACTCACTCTTCTTCCTAAACCTACCGACTATCTTCCTAATTTTACCGACTATCACTTTTGAATGGATGTTCTCATCTACATTCAATCATCCAAGTAAATGTAGGGCGAGTGTCAGAGGATGAGACCACCAAGAGACTATCTCATGCAACAGAAAGGGTTTATTTGGGGTCCAGAATGCTGGGGCTTAGAGCTCACTTGAATAGAGCAGAGAGCCCTGAGAACATCTTAAGCAGAACTTATATAATTTTCTTGGAGAGGGCAGGGAGGGAAGTTTATTGATGGGTCAGGGCGAGTTAGTGGTTTGTGTGTAAACGCGTGAGGGAGTACATTCTGCAGTTTGGCAGTTGGGGACAGCACATTCTGGGAACAAGATTAGGAAACATTTCTCAACATTTCAATAGTGTTTTGTTAAGCATACAGAAAAACAGGAAGTGACAAGTACATATTTTATTAACATTTCATTCCCCACTTCTTCTTCTGGCTACTTTTAATCATAAAAGTGATTGTTGGGGGGTGTCACATTTTATGTATGCTAGTGGGGTATTAACATAAGTTTAACTTGTCCAATTTGAGCTTGGAGAAAAGAAATTACATGGTTGAGAAACAGGGTTTTATAGTAAGCAATAAAATGAGGATTATTTTTGGACCGGCCAGGGTTGATTAAAACGTAGTTAACCAGGGGGACTGTGTAAACCAAGACTCAAACCACCAATTTTGGGTCTCTATCTCTCTTTGATGCTCTTCAAGGCATCGTTTTAATTTACTCATAGGGTTTGTTACAACTCCAGTATGGTCAACATAAAAAAAAAAAAAAACATTCTTTCCTCAATGCAGCACAAAGGCTCCCTTCTCTCATGAAATGGAGGTCCAAACCTCGACTTTTCTGTAAAACAACTTCAAAGAGAGAGGTAAAAGATTCCTGCAAAGTTGTGATGGAATTTTCTAATATCTTTAAGTTTTGATCTATTGCTTCTTCTAATTGGGTCATTTGTTGTGTCCCATGGACCAGGGCAGTGGTTCCTGTGCGAACCCAGGCAGCAACTCCTATTCATAATAGAATGGCTAAGGTGAGAGATATATGTTCCCAACTGAACCGGGTTGTATGCCCCTCTATTTGATCTTCCAATGAACCTGTGTCATAATAGAGCACTCTGGGAAACATCTGCACCATTACACAATTAATCACTTCTGTTGACCATTTCATAAAAACATAAACAACGTTTAAGTATATAGAATTATATTGTTGTAGGGACGGACAAGGCAAGGCACCTAAGATAGCACCAAAGACAAGGAAACAGTCATATTTGGTTGCAACCAGATTCAGAGGGCATTGCTTCTGTTGTAATCAATTAATCCCCTGAAACCCAAGTTTAGGTAGTTTCAGAATTTTGTACCCAACATGTAAGGGAAGGGGCTCTGAAGTTCACAGTCTGCAGAAGTTCACAAAGAGCAGTTTTTGTTTCTGATTTTTCCTCAGTTCTGGGCAAGTTAAATTTTCAAGGACACCTGGGTGGGGGAGAGCTTTTTTTTCCCTTTTTTTCCCCCTGCCAGCTGTTTCCATGGAGCCCAGTTTGTAACTTATTCATCTTAGCAATGTAGCCATCTCTATGAAGCCCCAGCTAAAGGACAGAAGCCTTGATCACATATGTTGTGAAAAACTAGTAAGGGTGTGTCTAGCTCAGGAGTGCTGTTTTTTTTCAGCCAGTTGCCAGGTAGACCAGGGCAACACAAAAAGAAGAAGTTTATCTACACTGATCTCTTTTATAGGGACTCTTTTGCTGAAAGTCCTAAAGTTAGCCATGGTGAAAACTTCTGGATAAGGTCAGTTAAGACTTTCCTGTGGGCCTGGTACAGAGGGGGAAGAGGGGAATGCAGGGCTGAGAGCAGCTCTTTGGATCTGAGAATGAGGAAGGAGAGATGTAAAAAAATAATGGAAAAGGGTTTTGAGATCTTCCTAGCAACAAAAACATGAGTAGTAGAACGGGTAGAACTGAGCGGGAGATGGGAGTGAGTATCCCAAAAAGCCTGTAAGGGACTTTAAATTCTTAGTAACCTGTTTTCAGTGATGGCAAAGCAACTTTAAAGGCCATTTTCATTACATCTTGGATAGGGGTCTGAGGGCTCTTCTCAGCTGGTTTGAGCTTTGGGTTAGCTGGTAAGAGGACCTGGTGGGACCCAGTGTGGGCACTGACAGGAGAAGAGAGGAGTGAGTGAGTGGAGGGTTATCTCAGTACCTGCTACCTCAGCAAGGGGGCAATGGTCTGAGAAACGGTGGAGGTTTGGGTTTTTAATATAGTAATTGGAGGGGAGAAATCAAGTTGATGAGGTGGGAGTGACAACAGAGAGTCTAGAGCAGAAGGCTGAGGGTGAGCATGTATTGGAGAAGCATAGTTCACGATGTGAGCAAAGGAGAGAAAAGGCCTCCACATAGAGGAATCTCCTTTCACCCTTTTGAGCACTTGCAGAAGTTAAAAAGGTCACACAGAATTTGAGGATCTAGAGACCCCTCTGGGGGCCATCGGTTTTGGTTGTCTAATTGGTAATATGGCCAATGCTGTGTAGAGAATTTCATGAGTAGTTTTGGTTCCATGTGGCAGTCCCTGTATGCTCACATCCCCATGACTTACAGAAGATGTCGGCGTTCCCCGCACACAGCCTTGACTGTTTGTGGCTTTGATAGTACACTGGGCAAACATAGTAATCTAGGCTAGCCATCCAGCATCTGGCTCGCGTGTCCCTACATCAATAATGTTTGTTTCCATTATCTATGGTATGGAAGGAATTTAATGGAATTTTAGTGGGATCCTCTTCATTAGGGATATCCCAATCGGGAAGACCTATACGCAGCTGACAAATGTCTGGCTGGAGAGATGGCCACCAGGTCCCTAAGCGGGCTGTATGCAAGATAGACCATACTTCCGTTCCAGTAGGATTTGTGATCAGCCATCGCTGCTGAACAGGCTTATGAGGGTTAGGACTACTGGTGGTCAAGGGGAGAGTCTATAGCCTTATCCACACAGCGAATCCACAATTTGAAAGGGTTTCCAGTCTTTTCCAGTTTCCAGCCAGAGTCTGGACAGGGCACAGGCTTGAGATGAGAGGTAGGGATCCAGGAAGTGATTTTGACTACCTTTACCCTGTAGGTGTTATAAGTAGCACCTGGTATGGTCCTTTTCAGCGGAGTTCCAGGGATGACACCAGATGTCGTCTTACATAGACATAGACGAAGTCTCTACTTGATATCACTGTAGAGTCCCCTCATCCCCGGGTTGGTAGGCAGTGGCCATCTGTTTTCACAGGTATCCCTGAGTTCTTTCAAGAGCTTTAAGTCTGTTAAGCAAGGGGGTGTGGAAGGAATCGTTAGGTCTTAGAGTTGGGGTAGGTCCCTTACTGGAGGAGGGACACCATAGAGAATTTCACAGGGTGTGAGGTTACACAAAGAAATAGATTGAGTATTTCTTGCATGAAACAGTACATAAAGCAGGAGCATAGTCCAATCTTTTATGCCGGTCTCTAAGTTTAATTTTGTTATGGTCTCTTTAATGGTTCTATTCATTCTTTCTACCTGTCCTGAACTCGGGGGTCTGTAAACACAATGTAACTTCCAATTAATCCCCAGGGTCCTTGCTAACCTCTGAGTTACCTGGGCCACGAACGCCGGTCCATTATCAGACCCTATTACTTTAGGAAGGCCGTACCTTGGAAAAATATCTTCCAGGATCTTCTTGACCACCATTTGCGCTGTTTCTTTTTTTTTTCTTTTCTTTTTTTTTTTTGGGGGGGGGGGAAGGCTTCAATCCATCCTGAAAATGTATCTACAAAGACTAGGAGATATTTAAGTCCATTCCTTGCTGGCTTAATTTCAGTAAAGTCCACTTCCCAGAATTGTCCTGGTCTGGTTCCTCGTAGGTGCTTTCCTGCAGGAAGCTTGGAAGGGTAAGAATTAACCAATTGATGGACCCAACAGGCTTTTGTTATCCATTCAGTTGTTTCCTTTCACTGTGAGTTGGTTAATGGAAAACTCTGTTCCTTATCCTTCAGATATGAATGCAGTTTCTTTGAACCAAGGTGAGTGATTTGATGTACATTTTCTACTGACATAGTTAGAGCCGTGATTATAGGAGTTTTTACTGAAGGATTTAGAAATTCCACTTGGGGGCCTTCAGGGTAAAAAGTTATTTTGGCCCAGAGCTTTGTGAGGAGATCTCTGCCAATCAATGGGGCAGTGCATTCTGGGATTACTAGGAATGAGTGATGGATTTTTCCTTTCCCCTGGTCCATGGTCCTCTTAGTTGTCCAAGCCCGATATTTACTGCCATTAGCCCCTTGAATTAGAGACCTTTTATTTGATAGAGGTTCCAATGGGGCCTTAAAGGCAGAATATCTTGCCCCTGTATCCACTTCAAAGTATACTGGGGTCCCCTCCACTTCAAAAGTTACCCTGAGCTCGGGGAGAGGATCTGAGCCCCGACTTTCTTAGTAATCCTACAGAGTCAGAATGTCCAGCTGGCCTGGCTGTCTCTTTCTAGGGCACTCTTTAGCCCAGTGTCCTTTTTTTTTAGAGTAGGCACATTGAATTGAGGCCAGGGGTGGCCTCTTGTGTGGGCCCCGGTGTCCCTTCCTGTCTCCATGTTTCTTAATTTCTGGTCTATTTGTTGTTGTGACCAGGATCTTAGTCAATGCCTTAGTCTGTCTTTTGTTTCTTTTATCCTCCCTTTGCTCCCTAGTCTTCCTCAGTTTCTCTCTTATAGTATACCTTCTTGGCTTCTCTGACTAAAACTCTCAAAGTCATATCTTGTAATCCATCTAAGCATTGTAACTGTCTTTTAATATCCAGAACAGCTTGCCCAATAAAGGCCACCATGACAGATGCCTTTTGATTCTCTCCCTGAGGATTGAAAGGATTAAATCTCCTATATGCCTCCATAATTCTCTGTAGGAACATGGAGGGACATTCATCAGTCCCTTGAATAATCTCTCTTACATTGGCCAAAATAGTTGGTCGCCTAGCGGCCACTAAGATACCCACTATTAGAGCCCGGCAATAAGAGGAAGGATGCTCATTACCTTCACAGGTTTTGGGGTCCCAGTTGGGTCGGTGCAAGGAAAAGGCGGCTTTGCATATGTTGGGAAGTTTTGTCGGTCACCCATCTGGTCCGAGAATATTTTTTTCTAGAATCCAGGAAGATTCTCTTTTGTTCCTCTGTCATGAAGAGAGTCCCTAGGAGTTGTTGGCAGTCATCCCAAGTAGGCTGGTGTGAAAACATCAATGACTCAACCACACCTGAGACCCAGGTGGGGTCCTCGGTAAAAGGGGGATTGTTATTTTTCCAGTTATTTAGGTCTGAAGAGGAGAAAGGTAAATACTGGTAGGCTTGCATTTTTTCCCCCATGGTTGTCATCAATCATTGTTCCTTAGAAATGGAGAGGGAGCATCACGTGAGTTCCAGGGATTTCAATCATTCAACGCCGGCAAATTCCTTTAGCTGGGCCAGCAACCTCCATGAAAGGAGGGGCTGTGTTTTCCGCAGGGGAGTTATCTTGAGTGCGCTGGGCTCGCTTAGCTTCCTCCAATGGCGGAGAGGCTGAGACAGCACCAGAGGAATTACTTAGAGGGTGTTGGGGGTTGGGGGACGAGGGCAGGGAATAAGTAGTAGGACGAGAGTCCAGTAGAGTAAAATCTTGTGACTCAGGGAGAACAGAGGTTGAAGGAGGAGGAGAAGCAGAAGGTTTTAGAGAGCATGATGGAAAGAGTAGGAGCGGGGGCAGGGGCAAGGAAAAG
The DNA here is from genome assembly GCF_048772815.1 of Callospermophilus lateralis. Classification (NCBI taxonomy): domain Eukaryota; kingdom Metazoa; phylum Chordata; class Mammalia; order Rodentia; family Sciuridae; genus Callospermophilus; species Callospermophilus lateralis. Next base: position 714,020 of record NW_027514433.1, read on the forward strand.
CTTCACACATGGAGGAGGAGAATTGCAGAGGTCCTGCAAAGTTAAGATATATGTCTCTTGATCCTGATGTCTATGTGGCGCTGGCTGAAAGTCAATATCTCTGACTTTTTAAATTAGTGGGAAGTAGAAAGATCCTTCTAGGGGCCATCTGAATCCAAAGGTGGGCCATTCTGAGGCACAGAGAGTCTGCCAGGTCCAGCGTTTAACTGAAAAAGAAAGACTCTGAGCCCTTAAGCGGACTTTGGTGCAATGATCAAGGGTCAGCAAAAGAGGCATTGAAGTGCTCTATCCCATAATGAAAGATAAACAATCAGTAAAATCAACGACACACGACACAGACAAGACAATACAATAAAGACAGGTAATGGACGTCCAACACTGAGACCAGGAATGAGTAGCCGGCAAAACCCGATGGGCTGGCAATACCGAATCTGAAACAAAATATCACTGAGTCGAGGAGACTATTGTTCCTCGATTTCCCGAGTCCTCTGGGGAGTCCCCCAGTGACGTGGCCTGTGGCTCTATGACATGTCTCTCAGCCACCGTCGGAGAGAGCTCACACTCTTCATCAACAGCCATTTGCCAAGCCCTAACCTGAAACCTGAAACTAGAAAGAGGCACCTTACATACCCCGAGAGGAGCCCGTTGGGGTCTCTCATCTGCCGCTGCTGGATCTCAGTGGAACCTCCATATGTAAAGGTCGGGCGAGCGTCCGGGGAAGAAACCACCAAGAGACTGTCTCATGCAAAAGCAAAGGGTTTATTATGGGTCCAGCATGCTGGGGCTCAGAGTTCACTTGTATAGAGCAGAGAGCCCTGAGAACAGCTTAAGCAGAGCTTATATACTTTCCTTGGAGAGGGCAGGGCAGGATGTTTATTGATGGGTCCGGGCGAGTGAGCTGTTTGTGGGCAACCGGGTGAGGAATTACTTTCTGCAGTTTGGCAGCTGAGGACAGCACATTCTGGGAACAAGACTAGCAAACATTTCTCAAGATTTCAACAGTGTTTTATTAAGCATTCAGAAAACAGGAAGTGATAAGTACCTATTTTATTAACCTTTCACTACGGACTACACTTTGCCAGATTTCCTAATGTCTCTATTGATATCTGCTTTCCTACATATTTTCCCCAGTTCATCATTGTGACTGACTCTTCACATGTGGTGACATTTACATTCACTCTATACCCGAAACCCTATAGCTAAAGAACTTTTGGTCCAAATCCTACGCTCACTCTCCTTTCTAAACCTACCGACTATCTTCCTAATCCTACTGATTATCCCTTTTTGACTGGAAGTTCTCTTTGACAATCAATCATCCAAAATACAGGGACCTTTGCCATTGTATATTGATGTATCTGAGACATCTGTGCAGAAATAAATCAAAGCTCAGTACCACAATCAAGGTCCCAATGCTCTTCTGGGCTTCAAATCTTACCTAGATTTCTGTTTTCATACTTAATTTTCACCTATATATTCTTGTAAATATCGCAGGTTTTCAATACCATTATTCATCCAGCAGAATGATTCCTAATGCAAATTGAACCTGTTATTAACCCTAACCATACACTGTTCCCTCAATCTAACTTTACAGAAGAGCAGGGACAGAGTAGGTCTTACAATACAGGAATGTAGGGGAACTTCCTATTGCTAAGAAACTCAAAGGTACATGCAAAAATGATCCCTGGAGAAGTTGTAGGCAGCTATGAAAGAACTGAGTGAGCAAAAGTCATCTTCTCTTGCAAACAACCTGGTCAGGATGAAGGGATATGTCTGAATCATCCTCTCTCTTCTTAATGTAGAGAAGAAGGACCAAACCAGGCTGTGTGGAGAGCTGTTCCCGGTTGCCTATGGTTAATATACCATTCTAACTTGTGAAACTGTCACAGAAAGTAGGGGCAGCCTTCATTTCAGGGGACCCTTGTAAGCAACTGTTAGGACAAAGTGGTTGCCAAGGGTGTGAGCTCATTCAGTTCCTGAAGGAAGTGACCTCAGACCTCACCTCACATCCTTGGTGATAGAACTCTCTGAACTTGGGATCAAGGAAGCCAGGCACCCAAATCCCATTCCAGTCCCAGTAGCAGTGGTCTCACTTCTTTGGATTTACCAAGGACAGAATCAGTCTTTGTTGGTACCTACTGATATGAGGATGGCCAAAAGCCAGGAAAGCTCTGAAGAGTGGCCTTTCCTGAGAAAGCAGGTAGTGGATCACCGCTGCTTCCTGACAACTTTACAGAGTTGGCCAAGGAAAACAGATCTGAAACAGGGCAGGCAATTTCAGGGGAACATAGTATGGCCCAATAGTCAGAGGACACTCCGGATAGTCAGAGACCTACTTGGGGGAAGAAGGTGCTTTGTGGGTGTGGGTGTGTGTTTGTGCTTTTGTCTCATGTTCTCAGAATAGGTAGGAATGGCGGTTTGTTTGGTTTGGAGTGAACTGTTTCTAATAAGTGATTTGATAAGGCAAGTGTTTCTATGTCTGTGTATCCCATTGGGTCCGTGGTTGTAAACATTAGAAAAGAGAATGCATGAATGGATGTGTCCTGTCTGGTAGAAAGCTTCCCAGCATTCATCCGGCCGAATATATGAATGCACTGTGGCTTCCCTTATCGATGGGCAACACCTGCTATTTTCCTAAGGTCTGGTTTTATTTTTGAATTCTGGCCACTCTCCAGAATAGGCTCATGGTTTTGTGTCCAAGCGAAGTACCACCTTCAAGCTCTGTGACATGGCCATGTACTGGATAGCTGAAGGGAATGGCGAGCAACTAAGAAAACTCAGATATCAGTGTGACCAGTAAAGTCTCAGTGGAAAAACCGTGCTTTGGGCCTTTTGCTTACCTTTTGTTCTATTTCCCTGTATTTCAGGAATTTCTTTGCCTCAGGCCACCCCTTTGTGAAGCTGGAAGAAAACATTTTTCAAATGGAAATGAATGTGCCTCACCTGTGGATCTTTGCCTAATTGCTTTAGAAAGGGGTGTGTCTGAATCAGCCTCTTGGCCCTGTGTGAGGCTTTGGCTTAGATTCTTAGCACCTGATCAATATAAAGAAAGATCCCATGTATGAATCCAAAACCGAAATGCCCAAAAGAGGAGTCATTGAGCATAAAGTCTCTTGCCTTCCACTGTAAGGTTCCTGACCTCCATCAAGTGAGAATAGGGATCCTTTGGGTCAAATGATTTCTTCAAAGCCCTGCACATGCTAGCCCAGAGGTGCTTGTGTTTTCTCATGACTCCAATTCACATAAAGATTCTAAACCCCACTGTCAGTAGGCCTCAAATTGGAGAAGCAGAGCAGTATTACGGCAGGCCTATTTGATCACTCCTGGGTCACAGGAAGGGTGTCCAGGCCACCCTGACATTAGGAAAATAAGGGGCAAGGAAGCCTATTTTGGACACTGTCTTGGGCTGTGTCCTTCATGGAAACTTCCAGGCAGAGGTTAAGATGAGTGTCTATATGCAATAAGATGAGGGTCATGTGGGAATGTTTTGGTTTAATTTTGGTCATTTGTATTGGGGTTGGAAGAGATGAGTAGGTCAACCAGGACTTGAAATCTGGTCTGATTCCCCTTAGAGACTGAGTTATGGAACTGAACTCAGAGAAGTATTGGCATGAATTGTGTTGAGTTTTTAGGAGGCCACACATGAGACTCGCCCTTGGAAACTGAGACCTAGGCCGAGGGTGGCTTTCCACAGAGCACTGGGAATCTCACCCAGGATATCACAAGATTTTATTCTGAAAGACTTGGCAGCCATAGTCAAAACACACATAGACCTCACACTGTAGACCTCAATGGGCCTGGCTTCATGTGACCTTTTGGCGACTCTTTGGGAAGACTTGCCTGTGAGTGTCCTCCAGAGATTTCATTGAAATGAGCTTCCTCACAATTTAATGGTTCCTAAATGAATTGAAACCTACAGTGCCTCCAACTTCCACCTTGAAAAATGGCTAGATAAATACCATGAAATTTTTGAAATTCCTATGACCAGGTGGCACTGGAGAACCTTTGTATGCCCTGTTGCTGATCATGAGTGTACCAGAAAGTGCCCTAATTGACTGAGTTTCATTAAATTGGTGTAGAACAGAGATGCCAGTAAGTTGAATACTCCTCAATTGTAGGCGCAAGCTGTGGTGTGCAGGTTTGTGATAAAACATCCGTGGTGGGGCCATGTGGATCTGCCATTGCTTCCAAATGGCATGTGACTGACGTGGTGCAGCCAGAAAATTCTTATATGTAAATGCATATTGGTATATGGAGAATTTTTAGGGCAATGTTCAGAATCAGGTTGCTATGGACAAGGGGACAATCTATGTGGGCTAGAAGCCTGGTTGGTGCATTCTCCTGCAGACCATGACCCACCACACATGACAGTACTCCCTCCAGCACTGTGTCCCAGTTAAACTCCTTGTATTTCGTGAAGAAAATACCAAACTCCCAGTGCAGCAGCAAGAAACACCACGAAAAGTGGAGAATGACCAAATGCCCTCACAGTCCACACGGGGAGACTCTTAGACCCCAGTGGTCACAGTTTACCTACAAAGAGATAATTCAGTACTGTAGCCTAGTGTTCATTGGAAAATAAGAAACCACGTCCTCCAGGTCACATAGATGTAGACCCAGCTCTGATGGTCTCACTAGAAAGAAAGCTAAAGCTCCTGACAACAACATATATTTTGAGTTCCCAACCTCAGAGGCAGTTTCTCAAGAAGTCTTTAGGCCAGCAGAGCTCCAAGTTTGTGGAGTGTTTACCTTGTCCCTTACATTTGGAAACTCCTCTACCACATCCAAGGTTGTGAACTCCTTTGCATTTTCCATTCCAGATATATATTCACAGATTTTCTAACTCTTCTCCTCTAATTGTGTCTTATTTGGGGCAAAGGTAATGTGAAGCCATTGTTCTGGATGAGAGTGGGTAATTTATTGTGTAGCCCATATTTGCATACACATTGGATTCATTTTCCTTTTTTCCATTCAAAATACTGAATCCCTGACACTAACCCATACCCTACTAGACTCTGACTACTAATCCTACTATGATGGAGAATAATAACACAAACAGCATAGAAATACAAGCCGTTCAGAGGAGGCATGGTGTATAGTTGGACTTGCCTTTTGCATGATAAAGCGTAGGTGTTATATGTCTAGTCCATTTTTCATTGAAATAGTTCTCTATGTGTTTTTTTTCCTTTAATTTTTATTGTTGGTTGTTCAAAATTTACCTATTTCTTGACATATCATATTTCACACTTTGATTCAAGTGGGTTATGAACTCCCATTTTTACTCCGTATACAGGTTTCAGCATCACATCTGTTACACATCCACTGTTTTACGTATTGCAATACTAGTGTCTGTTGTAGTCTGCTGTCTTTCCTATCCTCTACTATCCCCCATCCCCTCTTCTCCCATCTTCTCTCTCTACCCCATCTACTGTAATTCATTTCTCCCCCTTGGTTTTTCCCCCCTTTTCCCTCACTTTCTCTTGTATGTAATTTTGTATAACCATGAGGGTCTCCTTCCATTTCCATGCAATTTCCCTTCTCTTTCCTTTTCTCTTCTACCTGTCACCCCTGTTTAATCTTAATCTTCTTCTCATGCTCTTCCTCCCAAATCTGTTCTTAGTTACTCTCCTTATATCAAAGAAAACTATTGGCATTTGTTTTTTTTAGGGATTGGCTAGCTTCACTTAGCATAATCTGTTCTAATGCCATCTATTTCCCTGCAAATTCTATGATTTTGACATTTTTTAATGCAGAGTATTACTCCATTGTGTATAAATGCCACATTTTTTTTTCCATTCATCTATTGAAGGGCATCTAGGTTGGTTCCACACTCTTGCTATTTTGAATTGTGCTGTTATGAACATCAATGTAGCAGTGTCCCTGCAGCATGCACATTTTAGGTCTTAGGGAATAGACCGAGAAGGGGAATAGCTGGGTCAAATGGTGGTTCCATTCCTAGCTTCCAAGAAATCTCCATACTTCTTTCCAAATTGGCTGCACCAATTTGCAGTCCCACCAGCAATGTACAGGTGTACCCTTTTCCCCACATCCTCGCCAGCACTTGTTGTTTGACTTCATAATGTCTGCCAATCATACTGGAGTGAGATGGTATGTTAGGGAGGGTTTGTTTTCCATTTTTCTGACTGCAAGAGATGGTGAGCATTTTCTCATGTACTTATTGATTGATTGTATGTCCTCATCTGAGAAGTGTCTGTTCAGGTCCTTGGACCATTTGTTGATTGGGTTATTCGTCTTCTTATTGTTTAATTTTTTGAGTTCTTTGTATACTCTGGATATTAGGGCTCTATCTGAAGTGTGAGGAGTAAAGATTTGTTCCCAGGATGTAGACTACTTATTTACCTCTCTTATTGTTTCTTTTGATGAGAAAAATCTTTTTAGTTTGAGTAAGTCCCATTTGTTGATTCTAGGTATTAACTAGTGTGCTAATGGTGTCCTATTGAGGAATTTGGAGCCCAACCCCACAGTATGTAGATCATAGCCAACTTTTTCTTGTATCAGATGCCGTGTCTCTGATTTGATATCAAGCTCCTTGATCCATTTTGAGTTAACTTTTGTGCATGGCGAGAGAAATGGATTCAGTTTCATTTTGTTGCATATGAATTTCCAGTTTTCCCAGAACCATTTGTTGAAGATTCTATCCTTCCTCCATTGCATGCTTTTAGACCCGATTGGCATTGCATTTAACATATAGAGAACTTTTGGTTATATTGCCATTTTGATGATGTTAGTTCTGCCTATCCATGAACATAGTATATTTTTCCATCTTCTAAGATCTTCTTCTATTTCTCTCTTTAGGGTTCTGTAGTTTTCATTTTATAAGTCTTTCACCTTTTTTGTTAGGTTGATTCCCAAGTATTTTTTTTTTTTTGTGTGTGTGTGGATATTTTGAATTGAGTTGTTGTCCTCATTTCTATTTCAGAGGATTTGTTGCTGATATACAGGAATGCCTTTGATTTATGCATATTGATTTTATATCCTGCCACTTTGGTGAATTCATTTATTACCTCTAATAGTTTCTTTGTATACCTTGCTGGGTCTGCTAAGTATAGAATCATGTCATCTGCAAATAGTGATAATTTACGTTCTTCTTTTCCTATTTTTATGCCTTTAATTTCTTTAATCTCTCTAATTGCTCTGGCCAGTGTTTCGAGAACTATGTTGAACAGAAGTAGTGAGAGAGGGCATCCCTATCTTCTTCCAGATTTTAGAGGGAATACCTTCAATTTTTATCCATTCAGAATGATGCTAGCCTGAGACTTAGCATAGATTGCTTTTACATTATTGAGGTATGTTCCTGTTATCCCTAGTTTTTCCAGAGTTTTGAACATAAAGGGATGCTGAACATTGTCAAATGCTTTTTCTGCATCTATCGAGATGATCAAATGGTTCTTATTTTTAAGTCTATTTATGTGATGAATAACATTTATTGATTTCTGTATAATGAAGCAGCCTTGCATCCCAGGGATGAATCCTACTTGATCATGGTGCACAATTTTTTTAATATGTTTTTGTATCCGATTCGCCACAATTTTATTGAGGATTTTTGCATTTTTCCTGAAATAGCTTGAAAAGTATTGGTATTAGTTCCTCTTTAAAGGTTTTGTAAAACTCTGCTGTATACCCATCCGGTCCTGGGCTTTTCTTAGTTGGTAGTCTTTTGATGGTTTATTCTATTTCCTCAATTGTTATGGGTCTGTTTAGGTTGCCTATATCCTCCTGACTAAATCTGGGTAGATTATATGACTTGAGAAATTTATCGATGCCTTCACTATCTTCTATTTTATTGAAAAATAAGAATTCAAAATAATTTCGGATTATCTTCTCTATTTCTAAACTATCTGTTGTGATACTGAGTTCTCCCTCTTCTTTTCTTTGTTAGCTTGGCTAAGGGTCTGTCGTTTTGATTTATTTTTTCAAAGAACCATCTTTTAGTTTTGTCAATTTTTTCAATTGTTTCTTTTGTTTCGATTTCATTAATTTCAGCTCTAATTTTAATTATTTCTTGCCTTCTACTTATTTTGCTGTTGTTTTGCTCTTCTTTTTCTAGGATTCTGAGATGAAGTATGAGATCATTTATTTGTCATTTTTTTTCCCTTTTTTTAAGGAATGAAATCTAAGCAATGAATTTTGTTCTTAGAACTGCTTTCAATGTGTCCCATAGATTCTGATATGTTATGTCTGTGTTTTCATTTATCTCTAAGAATTTTTTAATTTCCTCCTTGGTGTCTTCTATAACCCATTGATCATTCACTAACTTATTTTTCATTCTCCAAGTGATACATGATTTTTCCTTCTTTCTTTTATCGTTGATTTTCAGTTTCATTTCATTATGATCAGATAAGATGCCTGGTATTATATCTACTCCTTTATATTGTCTAAGAGTTGCTCTGTGACATAATATATGATTTATTTTTTGAGAAGTATCCATGTGCTGCTGAGAAAAAAGTGTAGGTGCTTGATGTTGGGTGGTATATTCTATATATATCATAAGTCTGGGTTATTAATTGTGTTATTGAGTTCTATAGTTTCATTATTCAACTTTTGTTTGGAAGATCAGTCCAGTAGTGAGAGAGGTGTGTTTGAGTCTCCCATGAGTATTGTATGGTGGTCTATTAGACTCTTGAACTTGAGAAGAATTTGTTTAATGAACATAGCTGCACCAATGTTTGGGGCATATATATTTATGATTGTTATGTCTTGTTGGTGTATGGTTTCCTTGAGAAGTATGTAGTGTTGCTCTTTATCCCTTTTGATTAACTTTAGCTTGAAATCTATTTTATTTGATATGAGTATGGACACTTCTGCTTGTTTCCGAAGTCCATATGGGTGATATGGTTTTTCCCAACTTTTCACCTTCAGTCTATGTATATCTTTTCCTAACATATGAGTCTCCAGTAGGCAGCATACTGTTGGGTCTTGTTTTGTGATCCATTCTACTAGCCTGTGTCTCTTAATTGGTGAGTTTAAGCCATTAACATTTAGGGTTATTATTGAGATATGGGTTGTTCTTCCAGCCATATTTGTATATTTATGTTACTAAACATGGTTTTTTTCCTCCTTCATTATTTTCCCCCCTTTACTGTCCTACCTCCCACTGTTGGTTTTCATTGTTATTTTCCATTTCCTCTTCCTGTAGTGTTTTGCCAAGGATGTTTTGAAGAAATCGTTTTCTAGCTGCAAATTCTTTTAACTTTTGTTATCGTGGAAAGTTTTAATTTCATCTTCTATCCTGAAGCTTAATTTCGCTAGATACACAATTCTTGGATGGAACCCATTTACTTTCAGTGTTTGAAAAATGTTATTGCAGGATCTTCTAGCTTTCAGAGTCTGTGTTGAAAGATCAGCTGTTATCCTGATTGGTTTACCACTAAATATAATCTGCTTCCTTTATCTAGTAGCTTTTAAAATTCTCTCCTTTTTCTGTATGTTGGGCATCTTCGTTATAATATGTCTAGGTGTGGATCTCTTATAATTTTGCACATTTGGCATCCTGTAAGCTTCTAGGATTTGCGATTCTGTCTCATTCTACAAGTCTGGGAAGTTTTCTCTTTTATTTCATTGAATATATTGCTCATTTCTTTTGTTTGGACCTCTATACCTTCCTGTATCCCAATGACTCTTAAGTTTGGTCTTTTTATGTTATCCCATATTTCTTGGATATTCTGCTCATGGTTTCTTAAAAGTCTTCCTGAGCTGTCTGTGTTCTTTTCAGGTTGAAATAATTTGTCTTCATTGTCTGATGTACTATCTTCTAAGTGTTCTACTCTGCTGTTAGTATTCTCAATTGAGTTTTTAAGTTGGTTTATTGATTCCTGCATTCCTAGGATATCTGTTTGTTTGATTTTATAATCTTTATCTCCTTGCATAGTTGATATTATGCTTCTTGGATTTTTTTATGTAATTCATTATCAAGGTGATCTTTCATTGTCTGATTTTGCTCTCTAATGTCTTCCTTGAGACTCCAGATCATCTGAAGCATGTATATCCTGAGTTCTTTATCTGACATTCCATCTGCTGCAGATATTACCTCTTCTAAAGTTGACTTTACCTGCATTGCTTATGGTACTTTCTTTCCTTGTCTTTTCATTCTGTTCATGTTTCTTTGTGCTTGGTGAAACTGTTGTGTTATTGAATTTTTCCCCTATATATTTTTATTGCTTGTATAGTTTCAAAGTCTCTCTCGCAGGCACGGGTGGTGGCTCTGCCCCTCCTACAATTGGGACAATGTGCCTACCACACCAGCAGGCTGCTGGGCCTGTTCTGTCAGTCGGTAGCTGGTCCGCCTACCTTGAAGGTGCAAGCAGCAGCTCTGCCCCTCTGCAGGCACTGGGCCTGTTCTGCCAGTGGGTCGCATGTCGGGCTACTTTGCAGGCGTGGGCGGCAGCTTTGACCATCTGCGGGCCACTGGGTCTGTTTTGTCTGTCCCTTGCAGGTCTGTCTACCTTGCAGGCGCGTGTGGCTGCTCTGCCCCTCCCCCAACCGGGACGATGTGTCTACCATGCTGGCGGGCCATAGGCCTGGTCTGTCGGTGGTCGCAGGTCCACCTACCTTGCAGGCTCAGAGGGCGTCTCTGCCCCTCCGCAGATTGCTGGGCCTGTCCTGCTGTGGGTCACAGGTCTGCATACCTTGCAGGCCCGGCGGCATTGCCCCTCCCCCAACCAGGGCGATGTGTCTTCCACGGTGGCTGGCCACTGGTCCTGTTCAGCCGGTGGGTCGCAGGTCCGCCTACCTTGAAGGAGCGATTGGCAGATCTGCCCCTCCCTCTCTCAATGTGTTTTTAAAGTTGACAAATATGTGAATTCCTGTCTCCCTTTCTCTGTAGCATATTCAGCACATATATTTTTATATGCACATATAGAATCCTACCTGGTATCACACGTACATTTTTGTGAGGCTGTTGACTTGGCAGATACAAATTATGAGAAGAGATCACTCCTCCTAAACGCTGTTGGAACTGAAAATTTAAGCTATTGGTGAGCTTCCTAGTTGAACAATATTACACATAAATCCACGCTCACTAAAATGAAGATTTTTGGATCTGTGGATGATATATATTTCATGAAGAATTTCAATTGGCATATGTATTGCTACTTTTTAATGTCTGTTGTGTGTGTGTGTGTGTGTGTGTATATATATATATATATATATATATATATATATATATATATATATACACACTCTCCATATATTTCAAAATATGAAATAGATGTGTCTTATGTACAGTCCCAAAATTCATTCATGTTTATGTATGTGGAGTTATAATCGAATTTTCACTGGATTATTCTCAGAAATATTCATCTACCTGAAATACATATTTGTTTCTTAGGTCTGAAAACTAACTTCAGTGAATGGTGCATTCAAATCCTAATATTTCTAAATTAACTGACTCAGTTTAACATCAATGCAAGAAGATTCCTATGGGACATGATGTTTATTTTGACATTCATTTTTACTCAACACTGGCACATTACTACTCCTTCAGTTAATGCACATCATAGGATATATATTTCATCTACAATTTCGCAAATTTATAGGCATTTGTTTCACTTTCAGTCACTTCCTGCTTCAGAACACATGTATTTCTCCAGGTTTCTTGACTGGTCTTTTTATGAGACTTTTTTCCAAACAAATTATTTTCAATTTCCATAATCAATTTGAAGCAAAACTCACACACTCTTTATGATAAACCATAATCCTCATATTACCATTATATGTAAAACGGGTTGGAATGAATGGTTGTATATCAATATAAGATTTCCTGTATATTTTTACATTTCAATTCAATCCATTATTTAAAGTTGGAACCAGTTATATTATTTATTCACAGTATGGTCTATACATGCATATTCTCCATATTCAAAGACAAAGAGTACACCTGTTTGTACCCCGAATACTAATTTATACTTCTTCAAAATATTGCTCCCAGAAATGGTGGAAGAAATACTCAGGTCACCTTATCTACATATACATTGTATCACAGTAATATTCTGGACACAAAAAGCAAAAGTCACACTTATGATTGTACCAAAGCCTAAATGGAAACTGAACATGGATTACTGAAAACATCCAGGTTCAGGTTGCCTAATAGTCTCAAATATCAATCCTATTGGTGACTACGTATTTGTTTCTTCCTAAGATTATATATTCAACCTAAATGCAGTTAATAATGTCTAATCCTATCACTCACTTTATACTTTGCCTGATTTCCTAATGTCTCTATTGATGTCTGCTTTCCTAAATATTTTCCCCAGTTCACCATGTGAGTGACTCTTCACATGTGATGATATTTACTTTCACTCTCTAACCGAAACCCTATTGATAAAGAATTTTTGGTCCAAATCCTGTACTCACTCTTCTTCTGAAAGCTACTGACTATCTTCCTAATCTTACTGAGTTTCCCTGTTTGAGTGGAAGTTCTCTTTTCCATTCAATCATCCAAAGTACAAGGTCCTATGCCATTGATTATCGATTTATCTGAGACATATATGCGGAACATAATTCAAAGCTAAGTATCACAATCAACAGCTCAATGTCCTTCTGAGCTTCAAATCTTACCTAGATTTCTGTTTTTATACTTATATTTTATCTCTATGTTTTAATAAATGTCACAGGTTCCCAATACCATTATTCATCTTGCAGAATGATTCCTAACCCAAATCAAACATGTTATTAAACCCTAAACATACACTGTTCCCACAATCTCACTTAACAAAAGACCAGGGACAGTGTTGGTCTTACAATACAGGAATGTAGGGGATCTTCCATATGCTGAAAACCTAAAAGGTCCATGCAGATGTGATTCCTGGAGAAGATATAAACAGCTATGAAGGACCTTAAAGAGCAAAACTCATCTTCCATTGCAAACAACCTGGTCAGGATGAAGGGTTCTATCTTAATGAGCCTCTCTGTTCTCAATGTAGAGAAAATGGACCATACCAGGCCTGTGTGAAGAGCTGTTCCTGGGTGCCTATGGTTGATTCACCATTCTAACTTGTGAAAGTGTCACAGGAAGTAGGGACAGCCTCTATCTCATGAGACCCTTGGAAGCAACTGTTAGGACAAAGTGATTGCCAAGGCAGTGTCCTCATTCACTACCTGAAGTAAGTGATCTCACCTCTCTTCCTTGGTGATGGAACTCTCTGAACTTGTGATGCAGAAGCCAGGCAACCACAGCCAGTCCCAGTCCCAGTCCAAGTCCCAGTGAGGTCACTTGTTTGGATTTACCAAGGACAGAGTCAGTGTTTCCTGGAACCTACTGATGTGAGGATGGCCAAATGCCAGGAGAGCTTTGTAGAGGGGCCTTTCTTGAGAAAAAGGTACTTGCCCACTTCTGGCTCCTGACAACGTCACAGATTTGGCCAAGGAGACCATATCTGAGACAGGACAGTCCATTTGGGGGAACATAGTATGGCCTACCAGTCAAACGACACTCAGGATAGTCACAGAATTACTTGGGGGAAGGAGGTGTCTTTGTGGGTGTGGGAGTGAGTTTGTGGTTTTTCTCATGTTCTGAGAATAAGTAGGAAAGGTAGTTTGTTGGGTTTGTAGTGGACTGTGTCTAGTAATTCCTTTGACAATGCGAGTTTCTATGTCTGTGTAACTCTCTGTGTCCGTGGTTGTATTCATTAGAAAACAGAATTCATCTATGGATGTGTCCTGTCTAGTAGAAAGAATTCCAGCATTTATCCTGCCTAATTTATGAATGGACTGTGACTTCCCTTATCAATGGGCAACACGTACTATCTTCCTAAGTTCCTGTTTTCTTTCTGAATCTGGCCACTCTCCAGAGTAGGCTCATGGTTTTTTGTCCAAGTTATGTACCACCTCCAACCTCTGTGACATGGCCATGTATTCTATAGCTGAAAGGAAAGGGAGCATCTCAGAAAACTCAGATATCAGTGTGACAAGGAAAGTCTCAGTGGAGAAAACCTGCTTTGGGCCTTTTGCATCCCTATTCCTCTGTTGCCCTGAATGTCAGGAAGGTCTTTGCCTCAGGCCACCCCTTTGTGAATCCTGAAGAAAACAGTTTTCAAATGGAAATGAATGGGCATGACCTGTGGCTGTTTGCTAAAATGCTTTGAGAGATATGTGTGTGAATCAGCCTCTTGGCCGTGTGTGAGGCTGTGTCTTAGATATTCAGCGCCTAATGGATCTTAAGAAAGATCCCATGTGTGCATCCAAAACCAAAATGTCTAAAAAATCAGTCATTTTAGATGAAGTTTATTGCCTTTCTCTGTTAGGTTCCTGACCTCCATCAAGTGAATTTGGGGATCCTTTGAATTAATCGAGTTTTTCAAAGCCCTGCAGAGGCTAGCCCATAGGTGCTTGGGTTTTCTAATGAATCCAAATCACATAAAGAATCTATACCTGACAGTCAGTAGGCCTCAAATTGGAGAAGCAGAGCAGTATTAGTGGCAGGCCTATTAAATCACTCCTTGTTTACAGGAAGGGTGTCCAGGTCACACTGACTTTAGGCAAATGAGGGCAAGGGAGATTATTTCAGACTCTGTCTTGTGCTTTACCCCTCATGGAAACCTCCAGCCAGAGGTAATGATGAGTGTCTATATGGAAGAAGATGAGGGCAATGTGGGAGTGTTTTGGATTTAATTGTGGTCATTTATTTGGCTGTTGGAAGAGAAGACTGGGTCCACATGGGCTTTAACTCGGGTTTGATTCATCTTAGAGACTGAGTTCTGGAACTGACCTCAGAGAAGTATTGACATGAATTGTGTTGGGATTTTAGGAGGCCACGCATTAGAGTTGCCTTTGGAAACTGAGATCTAGGCCCAGGGTGGCTTTCCACAAAGCACTGAGAATGTCAGCCAGCATATAACCTGATTTTATTCTGAAAGACTTGGCAGGCATATTTGAGAGTCAAAACACCCATGAACCTAACATTGTAGACCTCAATTGGCCTGGCCTAATGTGACCTTTAGGCCACTATTTGGGAAGCCTTGCCTGTGAGAGTTCTCTAGATCTTTCATTGAAATGAGCTTCCACAACATTTAATGGTTCATGAATGAATTGAAACCCACTGTGGCTCCAAATTCATCTTTGAAAAATGGCTAGATAAATACCATAAAATTTTTAAAATTCCCATGACCAGGTGGCACTGGAGAACAGTTAGATCTCCTGATGCTCATCATAAGTGTACCAGACTGGGCCTTGATTTACTGGGTTTCATGAAAATGGCATAGAACAGAGATGCCAGTAAGTTGGAACCTTCTGAGTAGTGCGCCTTGACCAGGTGTGGGCAGGTGTGTGACAAAACATCTGTGGTGGGGCCATGTGGATCTGCCATTGGCTTCCAAATAGCATGTGATTGACTTGCAGCAGCCACGAGACCATTTATGTAAAGGCACTTTGTTATATAGAGAGGTTTCAGGGCAATGTTCAGAATTAGGTTGCAATGGAAAAGGGGGCATTGTAGCAAGCAATGAGTGATAGAAGCCTGGATGGTGCATTCTCCTGCAGACTCTAACCCACCACAAGTGACAGAACTCCCTGCAGCACTGTGTCCCAGTTGAACTCCTTTTTTTTTGTGAAGCAAATATCAAACTCACTGTGCAGCAGCAAGAAACACCACGAAAAGTGGAGGATGACCAAATGGCTTCACAGCGACACGGGGAGACACTAAGCCGCCAGTGGCCACAGTTTACCTACAAAGAGAGAATTCAGCACTGCTTCCTCATGTTCATTGGAAAATAAGAAAACATGTCGTCCAGGTCACATAGATGCAGACCCATCTTTGATGGTCTCACTAAAAATAAAGCTAAAACTTCTGACAACACCTCATATTTCAAGTGCCCAATCTCACATGCAGTTTCTCAAACAGTCTTTAGGCCAGAAGAGCTCCATGTTGGTGTTGTGTTTACCATATCCCTTGCTTTTGGAAACTCCTCTACCATCTCGAAGTTTGTGAACTCCTGAGCATTTTCCATTCCAGACACGTATTCACAAATTTTCTAACTCTTCTACTCTAATTGTGTCTTACTTGGAGCGAAGGTAATGTCAAGGCATTGTTCTGGATCAGAGTGGGAAGTTTTGGGTTGCACATATTTGCACACACATTGGATACAATTTCCAATTTTCCATTCAAAATACAGAATCCCTGACACTATCCCATACCCTACTAGACTCTGACTACTAATCCTAATATCATGGAGAAAAATAACACAAACAGAATATAAATACAAGCAGTTCAAAGGAGGCATGATGTATATTTGGACTTGCCTTTTGCATGATAAAGTT